>NW_024080750.1:2460667-2498660 GCF_003009895.1 Hyaena hyaena | reverse complement strand
GGGGAGGGGTCTGCCGGCGGGGGGAGGGGGCCTGCCGCGGGGGGGGGTCTGCCGCCGGGGGTGTCTGCCGGTGGGGGGAGGGGTCTCCCGGCGGGGGGGAGGGGCTCTGCCGGCGGGCGGGGGTCTCTGCAGGCCCGGAGGGGTTGAGACCCTGCGGCGTGAGCGGCCTCCCCTGGGCCGCCAGGCATCTTCCGGGGGGACCTTCCCGGTCACCTGTGCCTTCCAGGGTCTTCGAGCTACTTAACAATCCTGTAAACTGTTGGAAAACGGATTATACGCGAAGCACCCTTGTTCCTAAACACTTCTCGGGGCCGCGCCGAGCCCCCGCTGCGCGCCCTCGGGGTCCCCCAGGCGCCGCTGCGGGCCGGGGAGCCGGGGAGAACCCGCAACGCGGCCCGTGTGACCTCCCGGACGGCCTGGTGCCCGCCGAGCCCCTCCGCGCGGACCGCACGGTGCTGGGGGGTGAGCGGATTCACTTCCACCTGCGGAGGTGGCTCCCTGGGGCCGGGACCCCTCCCGCGTCCCCGTGTCCTTCCTCTACCCACCCCGCCCCCCCAGGCCTGAGGCCTCTCGGAGACAGAGGCCCCCCAGGTTCACTGCCGGCCTCTCAGGAGGCAGCCCTGCCCCCGGTGGGCAGCGGGGTCTGGGCTTCGGAAGACCTTGGAAAGCTGCGGAGGCACTGGGGGGCCGGGGGCGGCTTGTGCCCTCCCGGTGTGTGATTGATTGATTGATTGATTGATTGATTTTTGAGTGTATTTATTTTGGAGAGAGAGCGAGAGAGAGAGAGCATGAGACTTGGAGGGACAGAGAGTGAGAGAGAGAGAACCCCAAGCAGGCTCCACCTGTGAGCCTGAAGCCGGACATGGGGCTCAAACTCAGGAACCCTGAGAGGATGACTTGAGCTGAAGTCGGAGGCTTAACTGACTGAGCCCCCATCCCCCCCACCGCCCGTCCCTCCCCCCCCCCATGTGTGCCCTTAGACATCAGGCAGACGAGTCCAGAGCTGTTGCCTCTTGTTTGGACCAGTACCGCCCGTCACCACATCGTTGACTCCGTTATTCCAGAAACTCCACCTCCTATCCACGCAGTCACTTCTCCTTTGCCTGGTCACCCATCTGTTCATCATTCAGCAAACACTCGCTGAGCCTCACTCTGCACGAGCTTGGGGGGGGGGGGCTGGCCGACAGTGATGGGGAAACACATCCGTGGGCCCCACGGAGATCTCACCTCTCACCCACCACAGGCTCCTATATGGAAAAAAAACAAAAAAAAAACAAGAAAACAGAAAATAACAAGTGCTGGCATGGATGTGGAGAAATCGGAACCTTCAGACACTGCTCGTGAGAATGTGCCGCAGAGGAGAGTGTGGAGGTTCCTCAGACAATTACAAGTACCGTGTGGTCCAGCAACTCCTCTTCTGAGCACAAACCCCAAAAGAATTCAAATTTTAGGATCTTGAAGAGATGTTCGCACACCCATGCTCATAGCTCTGATTCACGATGGCCGGGACACAGAAGCAACCGAGCGTCATAGAGGGAGAGGTGGGTGAACAAAATGTGGCCAATGTGGCCTGTTAGGCTTCAAAAGGCCGGCACCGTGTGGGCTCAGAGGTCATCAAATCCTGCAATTCTGTGAGGAGCTACAGTTAGGGGAGACAGACATGGCAGTAAACACATAAGTCTGCACCAGCGTGTCAGGAGGGGGTAAGTGCCGGGAGAAAGATGCAGCAGGAGAGGGGCGGTGGCCAGGGAAGGCTTTTCAGGGGACACCTTAGATGTGTAGGAGGTGAGGGCACAGCTCTGAGAAGAGCCTCTGGGCAGGTGGGAGAGCAGGTGCAAAGGCCCGAAGCTCTCCTAGAAGACGGTTCCTCCCTCCAAAGGGCCCTTCGCCCTTATTCATGCCTTCGTGATGGTGTAATTGGATCCCTGTAAGGACAATCACCTGATTATGCCGCTTTGTCCTAAGGAGTATTTGGAGCTGTAGGCTACTGAGGTAGAAAGAGTTCTCTGCTCTCCCCTTTCTGCCTAAAAGCAGGACATAAATTTCCTGATGAAGAAGGTGTCCCCTCCTCCCCCATTCTAGGGAGAGAAGAGGGACTTTTAGCCATCAGAGACGGAAGTTGACACCAGGATGAGTTTGCATAAACAGACCTCATAACGTGGTCGTCTTCTTCCATCAGTCCCCTACGGATGTCCTAGCTGCTTCCGCACAATTCACCCCTTCAGCTCTACACCCTTTTTCTTGTGCTAAAATGGTATATAAGCCTCGATTCTAACCACTTCTTTGAATTTCCCTTCTTTTCTGTGAACCCCCATGCACATAAACATTAATAAAAAGTGTACATCTTTTCTTCTGTTATTCTGTCTTTTATAGTTTAATTCACAGTCCCCAGGGACAGAACATAAGAGGGTACAGGAAAAGCTTTTCCTCCCTCAACATCTTCAGTTCTCTACTCTGAACACAGCCTGGCTCTTACGATGCTAGAGTTTGGATGTACCATAATTTAACCAGCTCCGTAGTGAAAGATGCCTAGATTCTCCCCAGTGTTTTGTTATTACGAACACATATGGTACGTATTTCTCCAGATTGGGCAGGATTTGATCTTCACTTCCAACAGCACAAGTAACCATCTGCCAGTGTTTGGGTTTCTTCTACAGTCAGCAAACACTGCTGCCAGAGCCAGTCAAGGCACAGAAAACAAAAAGCCTGAAGTGGCTTACACTTCACTAATTTTAGAATTCCTAAGTACAGTTATATGATGACTCATCCCACCTCAATTCAAAGCTGTTTAATGGGCCATCTGGTTCATCAGAATATGAAAGACTTTGCCCAGCAACCTAGAAAAGAACCCAGGAAGATTAAAAAAAAAAAAAAACATTCTTAACCACCGAGGGGAAGTCCCTCTGAGATGTCAGCTAAGCATTAGCTCCTTGAGGACAGGGATGTGGTTGAATAAACAAACTACATTTCATCTGGACCTATTTTTCTGTAAAACAATGCCTTTTAAAAATTTTTTAATGTTTTATTTATTTTTGAGAGAGAGAGAGAGAGAGGGAGAGACAACGTGAGCAGGGGAGGGTCAGAGAGAGAGGGAGACACAGAATCCAAAGCAGGCTCCAGCCTCTGAGCTGTCAGCACAGAGCCCGACGCGGGGCTTGAACTCACGAACCGTGAGATCATGACCCGAGCCGAAGTCAGACACTTAACCTTAATGACTGAGCCACCCAGGCGCCCCAACAAGGCCTTTTTAAAATAAAATTAATGTGGGGCGCCTGGGTGGCTTAGTCGGTTAAGCGTCCGACTTTCGCTTAGGTCATGATCTCGCGGTTTGTGGGTTTGAGCCCCGCGTCGGGCTCTGTGCTGACTGCCAGCTCAGAGACTGGAACCTGTTTCAGTTGGTGACTCTCTCTCTCTCTGACCCTCCCCTGCTCAAGCTGTCTCTCTCTCTCTCTCTCCTAGAAATAAATAAAACATATAAAAAAAATAAAAAATAAAATAAAATTAATGTTTATTTATTTTGAGAGAGAGAGAGAGAGAGCAAGCAGGGGAGCGGCAGAGAGAGAGGGAGACAGAGAATCCCAAGCGGGCTAAGCAATGTCAGTGCAGAGCCCCATGCGGGGCTTGAACTCATGAACCACTAAGACCATGACCTGAGCCAAAATCAGGAGTCAGACACTTACCTGACTAAGCCTCCCAGGTGCCCCGGCCTTTTTTTTTTTTTTCTGATTATGAAAGCAAAGCAACCCAAAGCACAAGTAACCAAAGAAAAATAGACAAATTAAGACTTTATCAAAATTAAAAACTTCTGCGCTTCAAAGGAAATGATACGAAAGTGATAGGAGAACACAGGGAATGAGAGAACATGTGTAAATCCCATACCTGACCAGGGTCTTCTAATACTGAGAATCTATAAACACACTTACAACTCAACAATACAAATAACCCAACTAAAAACGGGCAAAGGACGCAAACAGACCTTTCTTCAAAGAAGATGTAGGAATGGCCAGGAAGTACATGAAAAGATGCTCGAGGTCGTTAAGCCATCAAGTGCAAGTCAAAACCACAATAAGACGCATGTCCACTCACGAGGACGGCTAGGAGTAAAAGTAGACAATAGCGAGTGCGGGGGAAGATGCAGAGAAATTGGAGCCTTCGCCCACTGCTTCTGGAAATGTACGATTATGCAGTTTCTTTTGAAAACATCTGGCGTTTCCTCAAAGTGTTAAACTTACAGTTACCGTATGATCCCACGATTCCATTCCTAGATGCTGACCTGAGGAAAAGGGAAGGATTTGTCCACACTTTTAAAAGCTTGTACATGGGGACGCCTCAGTGGCACAATCGGTTAAGCGTCTGACTTCAGCTCAGGTCATGATCTCACATTTCATGGGTTTGAGCCCTGCGTCTGGCTCTCTGCTGAGAGTTTGGAGCCTAGAGCTGCTTCACATTCTGTTTCTCCCTCTTTCTCTCTGCCCCTCCCCTACTCTCTCTCTCTCTCTCTCTCTCTCTCTAAAAAAATAAACATTGGGGCGCCTGGGTGGCTCAGTCGGTTAAGCGTCCGACTTCGGCTCAGGTCATGATCTCACGGTTCATGGGTTTGAGCCCTGTGTCGGGCTCTGTGCTGACAGCTCAGAGCCTGGAGCCTGCTTCAGATTCTGTGTCTCCCTCTCTCTTAGACCCTCCCCTGCTCACGCTGTCTCTCTTTCTCACACACAAATAAATAAAAAACATGAAAAAAATTTTTTTAAATTAAAAAAACTTTAATCATTTCTCCACCCAACATGGGGCTTGAACTCACGACCTCAAGATCAAGAGTCACATGCTCTATGGATTGAGCCAGCCAGGCAGCCAGGCGCCCCATGAGAGCTCCCCATCTTAACTGATTCCCAGCCCAATCCCCTCTGCGCAGTCTAATCTAATCTTATCTTATCTTATCTATCTTATCATCTTATCTTATGTAGTTTGGGGGAAATCCTTGGTTTGTAGACACGCATCCAGTCTTCTCTACCATCCGCACATGGTGGTCTCCTCACTGGGTCACTTTACCTTGAGTTTTTTCCTTTTTTTTAAGTTTATTTATTTATTTTGAGGAGGGGGACAGAGAGAGAGGAAGCGAGAATCCCAAGAAGACTCCATGCTGTCAGCACAGAGCCCAACGTGGGGTTCAGACTCATGAACCATGAGATGATGACCTGAGCCGAAACCAAGANCGAGAATCCCAAGAAGACTCCATGCTGTCAGCACAGAGCCCAACGTGGGGTTCAGACTCATGAACCATGAGATGATGACCTGAGCCGAAACCAAGAAGCGGATGCTTAACCAACTGAGCCCCCCAGGCGCCCCCCTAATCCTGGTTTTATGAGACACCAATCAGATTGAATTAAGGGCCCGCTCTACCCCACTGTGACCTCATCTTCACTTACATCCTAACGACATTTGCCGAGACTCTGTTCTCAAGGTCAGGTTCACAAGTACTGGGAGCGAGGACCACAACATGTCTTCTTGGGAGACAGAATTCAACTCACAACATACTTTCTCTGGGAAAAAGTAAATCTTATTGGAATTTTAATTGGAATCATATTCAATTTATATCATAATTGTTTACCTGTTCTTACTCAGACACATGGCACGTCTCCTTTGTTCCTATTTTGTGAATGTCTTGTTTTTGTGTATTTATCTTGAACCCGGCCACCTAACCAAAACCTCTCTCTCTCTCTTTTTTAAGTGTTTATTTTGAGAGAAAGAGAGAGAGCAGCAGTGGGGCAGGGGCAGAGAGAGAGAGAAAGAGAATCCCAAGCAGGCTCTGCGCTGTCAGCACAGAGCCTGACGCAGGGCTTGAACCCGTGAACACTGAGATCATGACCTGAGCCGATACCAAGAGTCGAGGCTCATCCGACTGAGCCCCCAGGCTCCCCTCCAGGCGCCCCTCCACATGGTGGTGTTAAGTGAGGAGAATAAGGTGTACGAATGAGTAATAGAATCTCAGCTGTGAAAATCAATGAGGAAGAAGGCGGTGAGTGCGTTTAAGGGCACCCGTGAGCTATGATTCTCTGGTCACAGGGAGGGACAGAATGTTAGATTTCTGGCGGGGCCACTTCCAGGGTCGAGGGTTAACGTGGAGGCCAGAGGGGAGAAAGGCTGAAGACATTCAAGCAAGAAAAGAAAAAAGACTCTCCCCCAAATCCAAAATCGTTACCACACAGCCATGCCTATGCAAGCACACACATAGAAATGTGCATATTTACATGTATGTTTGCTCTGTATGTTCGGAGAAACTTAACTTTTTAAGTTAACACAAAAACAGAGGATTTCACGGGAGATGGGGGGCCCTGAGCTCCTCCCACACAGACAACCTGACCCACACCCCCATCACCGTAAATAACTAGGGAAACGCTCGGAAGATTCAGGGAACGACTAACTGTGGAAAAGAGGCCACAGCGAGGAGGCTTACTGAAGTACGATTCACAAATACAATCACATATGTTTAAGGTAAAAAATGAACCCCAAACAAGCAAGGAAGTCAGACCTGGATGGTGTGGCTTTTGAAGCCAGGCCCTGATGCGGAGACACGGCCCGTGCCCTGGAGGGCGCCCGCCGAGGATCTCTGGCTCCTGGTGAGAGCAAACCGCGCTCCGGGCGTTCGCTCACCGGCGTCCGTGTCCATTTCATAGGAGCACCCACTTCTCCCTGGGGAGCCGCAGCCGCCCCTCCCTGCCCCCTCCCCACACCCGCACATGCACCAGCTCGGTGGGACTGGCTGTTTGCACACTCTGCCTACCTTGGCAACGGTAGCCCAGCGCCCTGGCGGCCGGGCTGGGGCCCCCCTCCAACTCTGACTCTTGAGTCAAGGCCCGAACATGCTTGTCGCTCACAGAGCCCGGAGCCCCCAGACGGCAGGGCCTGTGACCCAGAGACACCTTGGCCAATGTCCTGCCTAAGGCCAGCTAGTGAAGTTTTCCTTCGATACTTGTAGCCTTCCAAATACATTGCTTTCTGGCCCTAAATTAACCAGAGACCATTTCTGCTTAAAAAGAGCCCTGGGTGTGTGTGTGTGTGTGTGTGTGTGTGTGTGTGTGTGTGTGTGTGTAAACTAAAAACGAAAATTCTTCCACTGCCTTGAGCACTTTGCACAAATACACAACACCCGTGTGATGTGGGGTTAATACCACCAGCCGCGTGTTACAGATGGAGGCTGGGGCTCTCTGCTCATCTGAAGTTCAGCTGCTGCTGAGAACGGCACTGGGATTTGAACCTGTGTCTGCCGGGCTCCAAAGTCCATGGCCGCCAGTCTGTGTGTGTCGCTCTAGCCTAGTCACAAACACATCGTTCTGTAAACCAGTGCACAAAGGGCTCTGTGCAAACCCCAAGGCGGGGAAGCCAAGTAAGCCTGGGAGGGTGAGTGGGGTTTCGGAAAAGCTTCCTGGAGGAGGAGGGAGGTTCTGAGCGGAGCCCTAGAGAATCAGCAGGGGGAAGCCAGGGGAGCCACGCTGGGAAGGGCACTGTGGACAAAAAGAATTGCATGGGATGTGCGAGAACCGGAGGCAGAGGGTACGACCCCAATACAGCTGAACAGAATGGAAATGTAACTGGTTCAAAAGACAAAGAAGTTCAAATGGGGACAGGCATGGTGCTCAGGACCCCAGTTATCAAATGATGTCCTCGGGGTCTCTTTCTTTCTCTGTTGCTGGCTTCACTTCCTGGACTCCATTCTCAGACAGGTGCCCCCTGCGCTCAAGCCGGCTGTCCGGAGTCCCTGGGGCCACAGCCCTGGACTTTCCTTTGACTTCCTCGTCAAATGTCTCCTGACCTCCCCTTGGCTCCTTCGAGATCATCTGTCCGTCCCTGACCCATCACTGCGGCTAAGGTGCTGCAGACCGCTGATGCCCCACCTTGCTCTGGGTGGGTAAACTTGGGGAGACACCTGTTGGGAATTGGAGAGATAACTGGGGGCTCTCGTCTTCAGAGGAAGAATGAATGGAAACTGGGTGAGGGAAACACCAAACGCCGTCTTTATGGGAATGTAGAGTGAAAGCTTGAATGAGCGGGATTCAGGGTCAGGTGGGTGACCAGATCCCAGAGGACCCAGAGGGAGACAGGCTCGTGGCTTAGATGCATCTGGGGAATAGGAGTCAGCATCCCAGAGGGAGTAAGTCGCATCCAAAGCCACCTTCCCCAGATCTAAGCTTCTTCCCCTGAAGGGACACTTGCGGGAACTACCTAGCTCCGGCGTCTGGGCGGCTGACAATTTCTGTCTTTGAGTCCATTCTCTCATTTTTTTAAAGTTTATTTATTTGTGTTGAGGGGGAAGGGCAGAGAGAGAGGGAGAGAGAGAGAATCCCAAGCAGGCTCTGGGCTGTCAGTGCAGAGCCCGACATGGAGCTCAAACCCACAAACTGTGAGATCATGACATGAGCCCAATTGAAGAGCTGGAGGCTTAACCAACTGAGCCACCCAGGCACACCCCTTCTCTCGTTTTGATGATGACAAGAGCAGGGATTCTTCAAGGAGTTTGCTTGTCCTGAGTTCCTTCCTTCAACTGGCTCCCAATCCACCCAATATACCTAGAGGTGCACACACTTCTCCTTTAATTGGCCAGAAATAGTAAATATTTGGGGCTCTGTAGGCATATGGCCTCTGTCACAACTCTTCTGTTGCAGTGACAGCAGCCGTATTATTTACATATTGCCTGTGGCTGCTTTTGAGACCATATGGGTCGCAACGCCTAAAATTTCTATCTGGCCCGTTACAGAGTTTGCCAAGCGCGTCCTACACTGTGAATATCTTTCAAGTCAATAAATACCCTTCCTTCCTGCGTTTTTTAATGACTGCATTTTGCTTTGCTTCCGCCAACGTATCCAAAGCGGCTCTACTGAGGGTGTTCCTTTCCCTGGCAAATGCCCTGGGAGCTGAGTTTGCCATGTCTGAGTTTGAGGAGTGATGGGTAGCTCCCTCAAAGCCCCTTCTGACTTCTCTCCCAGCCTAACCCTGGTCTCGAAGCTCTGACGGGCCGAAAAGGGAGCATTTTTGAGTCACTTCTTGTGACCCACGAATCCGATCTCCTCTGGATCTTTTTGCAACTTTGCAAACCCGTAAGTTAAGCCCCCTGCTGAGGAAGACCCGCCATCCCTGCCCTGACGGTCTAGGATGGTCCCTGGGTGCCCTGCAACACGACCCCATTCACACTGAGCTATTTTCTGACAGTTTACAAGGGGATCCTTTAAATCTCTCCCTTCCCCCACTTAATTACAGCTTAAACTGTGTCTTATTGGGAAGGATTCCTCACTTGCTGGGTGACGCTGTGCATCAAGATGGGCTGGCACCCTTCCTGCTGGGTCAATGGAGAGGATTCAAGACGGAGACTTGAGCCAGTTTCTCTGTTCCAAGGCATTCTCCAGATCCTTCTCTGGGGTTGCTTTTCTTAGGCAGAAACCCTACCTGGATTTGCAAATGACATGGGGCTTTTTGTCACCCCAGATCCCTTGGGAGCCCCTGAAGAACTCAATTGTTTGAAAAGTGTTGCCGCTTAGGCTCTTCCTTCTTTATAAAAGAGGAATTGTAGTCTTTGCTCCCTATAACCTTGGACTTCTGCCAAGTTTTCTTGGTAGTATTTTTTTCACCTGATCGATAACGAGCCTGAGCCTAGAGGGTGTACCATGTACCAACAGTGGAGTTTGAAAAAGCCAAGAACCTCCAGCCGGGTTATACCCCTGGGTTTATCGTGTTCAGCACTCCAAATGCTCACGTCGCCTCCCAACCAGCTTTTAGAGGGACTGGAAAAACCAGGAAGAAAAAAGAGGAAATCATTCTGCTCGTTTTTCAAATTGACAGGATTGCTTTTAAAAAAAAAATTCTGGACTTGGAAGTTGATTTGAAATTTATTGGAAATTCTATTTTTTGTTATTATGAAATGATCCCATGGCCATTAGAGAATTGAGAAAGCTTAGCCGGCAGCCCATGTTCAAGGGGGTTCATACAAACAACTTGCTATAGGACAGACCCTTCCAGCCCTCACCCCAACCCAGATCTACACGTGTCCCATCAACATCCATTCTCTTCCCCCTCCCTAAGAGACCCCTATTTTTGTTATTGCATCCACTCTGGACAAGTGTGGTTTTTTTAACGTTTATTTATTTATTTTGAGAGAGAGAGAGCACAAGTGGGGCCAGGGGCAGAGAGAGGGAGAGAGGGGGTCCTCTGTACCCCTTCAGCACAGAGCCAGAGCCAGACCTGGGGCCTAATCTCAAGAACCGGGAGATCATGACCTGAGCCGAAGTTGGATGCTTAACCGACAGAGCCACCCAGGTCCCTTCTGAACAAGTGTGTTGAGGGGGGTAATCAATTTGGGATTAATTTGTCATGTGGCCATTTCCCTCCCAGCAGTTGGCTTGGGCAATGAGGTAAGAAGGCAGCTATCTGCTGAGGGGCTGCTCCTGGAGAAGGTTTCCTTTCTCCTAAATGAGATGCACAGAAGAAAATGCCCTGCTACTGTTCTTCCCGGTGACTAGACGGGACGCCTGAAACCATGATGGCCAGCTTGCCCTCAACCTGAGAAGGAAGCACATGTGGGGAAGACGGTGGAACCCAGAGAGCTGGAGATACAGCAGGTGCTCATGCCTGCTGAGTGTCTGCAGAAGACATTCCCAAATTTTAAGCCAGGTCGAGCTGTGATTCCGTTACTGTGTACAAACGAGTGGCTTGTGTGCGCACACATGTGCACGTTATGTCGCAGAAGGTACCGACCAGATCCGACATGGAACATTCCTGCAATGGAAGAAAGAGCGGCTTCTCTAACTGCTGCTGCAAGGGCTCACAGAAGCCGCCAGGAGATTCTAGGAAAGAGGGAGTGGAGCTTGTACTGTAAGAGTCTAAGGAGGGATTCGAGAAGTCGGCTCGTTCTGGACCAGACACTGCCAAAACGCTGGGCAATTCGGCAACTGCTTAACAGGTGAAGCAGGACCAGATTGGAGCGAAGCAGGGTTGGAACGGACACAGATGAGTCACAGTCACTGGCCAGAGAAGAGAGGGCTGTTTCATTGTCTTTATGGTGGCCGTGTGGCCTCATCTGAGACCTGTCCGGAGCACTGTTTATGTCCATTGGAAACGTGGTGTCTGGTCGCTGGCGAGGCCCATTTCACTTTCCTGGCTGTGAGAACAATAGAGACATAAAACCTGAATAAGGGCACCTAGACGGCTCGGCTGGTTGAGCGTCTGCCTCTTGATTTTGGCTCAGGTCATGATCCAGGGGTTGTGGGATGGAGCCCTGCCTGGGGCTCTGTGCTGAGCTTGGTGATTCTCTCTCATTCGCTCTCCCTCCCTCTGCCCTTCTCCTCTGCTTCCTCTCTCTCTTAAAAAAAATTTTTTTTTTTTTTGAAAAAAACCTCAATAGAAGGTTGGGCCCCATATCATCCACCCTTTATGTAAAATGACATTCAAAACAAATTTTTTTAATGTTTGTTTATTTTTGAGAGAGAGAGACAGAGTGTGAGTGGGGGAAGGGCAGAGAGAGAGGGAGACACAGAATCCAAAGCAGGCTCCAGGCTCTGAGCTGTCAGCACAGAGCCCCATGCGGGGCTCAAACTCTTGAACTTTGAGATCATGCCCTGGGGCTCTTGGGTGGCTCTGTCGGTTAAGCCTCTGACTTGGGCTCAGGTCATGATCTCATTCGTGGGTTCGAGCCCCACGTTGGGCTCTGTGCTGACAGCTAGTTCGGAGCCTGTGTCAGATTCCGTGTCTCCCTCTCTCTCTGACCCTCCCCTGTTCATGCTGTCTCTCTCTCTCTCTCTTTCTCTCTCTCTCTCTCTTTCTCTCTCTCTCTCTCTTTCTCTCTCTCTCTCTCTCAGATATAAATAAAACATAAAAAAAGAAAAAGAGATCATGCCCTGAGTTGAAGTCGGGTTCTTAACCGACTGAGCCACCGAGGCGTCCCAGTGTGATGTTCAAAGACACAGAGTCTCCTAAGAGTAATTAAAAACAGCTGATATATTATTTCTTATCAGTGCAAAGTGTACATGAGAAATACACACATACATCAACCGCATGCAAACGTTTTAAAATTATTATTCAATAAATAGTAAATAAAACGAGACCAAGGAGGAGACTCAGCCCATTCTGGGATGTATAGATACTTAGTACCTTAAAGAAAACGATTCTGGCAGCTGATGGAATTCTTCACCTTTTATCTAGGCTTCTTTGTATCATAAATTAGTGATTCCAAATTCCCAAGTAAACCCAGGCAGGCTACACAAAAATCATTTTTTTTTCCATGTCGCTGATGAAAACATCTGGATTTCCACTTCTTTCCTCATCTGAGACTCTGACTCAGTTACTCTTACCTAGGAACCTGTGTTTTCTAAGAAGCTCATGAGATGATTCTTATATACAACAAGGACAGAGGACGGGTCCATAAGGAGCATCAAGAGTCTGTCTCTCATTCTTTCCGTGTCTGTACCTCAAAGTCAAATCTCCTTTTCCTCCAATTTCAAGGAATCTGATCGGCTTCAGTTGGGTCACGTGTCCCAATTCTGGGCCATTCACTGTGGCTGGTGAACTGGGGCACTATGATTGGCCAGATCTGGGTCATATGCTCTTCTCCCAGATACTGAGAGATGCTGAGATGGGATGGTGTGATTGACAGCTACGCTGACTTGAATGATGGATTCAGGCAGAAGTGTTTCTTCCCGGGAAGTGGCAGGGGCCATGCTGGACATGCCATTCCAGGAGTGACTGAGTCTCAATTTAGGTCAAGAGGCAAAGGCAAATTAAAAGTCAGCTTCCTTAGTATTTGCTGGGCTTTTGGCAAAACTCAAAAGCAGACTGTTAATAAATGGAGCTGTAGCTCTTGGCTTAGAGGTGAAGATGGAGGGCCCTCTTGGCAACTGCCAGTCAACTTTCACCTGGCCACCAGGGCGGAATCACGCCGAGAGATGATTCAGCCAGGATGAGAACTTGGAGGCTGGGACTCCCATGGTCAGAACTGCCATTCTGAGTGACAGTGACCTGGCCTCTCATTCTGAGTGACAGTGACCTGGCCCCTCAGTAAACGATACTTGGTTGTCTTAGAAATTGACCCAATCATGCCTGAAAACTCCCAGCGAAGGGCTCTGCTGGGCTCAGCTTGGGTCGTGCGGAGCTGACAAACAGAGGGGACCCCAGTCTGCCCTCCCACCCAGAGAGTTCCAGGTACATAAACAGCACTTCCAAATACCTCCTCATTCATTTTGAGATGCTGTGACATAATAAATATGCATTTGGTCTCTACCCCTAATTCCAGGCTCAGAGCTCGGGAAATCCTTGGAATGTCCAAAGTGATGTGACTTTTTGTATGCTAATGAGATGACTGGAGGCTGGGGCTCCTGGGTAGCCTCAGAGGGATGCTGGTTGCCAGGGGAACCAACCTCACGCTTGGGGGGGGGCTACTTTCAGCCCCATCCATGGACGTTTAGGGAGCAGAGAGGGGCTGGAAGTTGAGTTAATCACTACTGGCCGGTGATTTACTCAGTCATGTCTATGTAACGGAGCCTCTATTACAAGCCCTGAACGGCAGGCTTCTGGGAGCTTCCAGGCCGGTGAGCAGTTGGACGGTGCTGGAGAGAACCCCGAAGGCCTGTGCCCTTTCCCCCGTACTCGGCCCTAGATATCTTTGCTATCTGGCTATTTCAGAGTTGTATCCTTCATAATAAACTAGTAATCTAGTAACTGCACTAGTTTCCTGAGTTCCTTGAGCTTTCTGGCAAATTATGGAAGCCAGTGAGTGGGTCATGGGACCCCAGTTTATAACTACTTGGTCAGAGATACTCCCAGCATCTGAAGCGGGGGGCAGACTTACAGGGCTGAGCCTTCAACCCGTGGGGTCTGCACTAACTCTAGGAGTGAGTATCATAACAGAATTGGATTGTGGAGCACCCTACTGATGTCCAGGGGGTTGGAGAATGGGTTGGTGTGGGAACCCCCACACTCCCATCTATCTGGTGTAAGCTGAGTGTAGTTGTAGAAAAGAAACATGTTTTTATTTTTTATTTTTTTCATTTTGGATGCTCTTCTTTTCCTTTAAGTGTATTAAAGCCGTTAAGTTATTAGAAGAACAAAATCTTTCAAAGGTTTTTGCGGTAAGGATGGCAGTAGGGGTGAAAGCCAACAAAGAGAATGAAATTATACTGATTGAGGCAAACCACTCACCTTTGGTCCTCATTTTATTCACGTGCAGCTAAAAAGACAGTTTTGGTTGTTCGGTGAAATTGCCCTAGTGGTGACCTAGAAATGTGGCTAATACCTTTTATTATTTTTTTCTGTTTAGGAAGTCATGATTTGTTCAAAGAGCATCTTCAAATAGTTCTTGCTTTGTTCCAAAATGACTTTAATTAAAATAACCACAACAGGGATGCAGGGCTGGCTCAGTCGGTAAAGCATGTGACTCTTGATCTCAGGGTCGTGAGTTAAAGCCCCATGTTGGGTGTGGAGCCTACTTAAGATAAAATTTAAAAATAAAAAATTTTAATGTTTATTTATGTTTGAGAGAGAGAGAGAGACAGAGCGTAAGCAGGGGAGGGGCAGAGAGAGAGGGAGACATAGAATCTGAAGCAGGCTCCAGACTCTGAGCTGTCAGCACAGAGCCCGATGAAGATAAAATAAAATAAAGTAAAATAAGATAAAATAAGATAAAAATAAAATAAAATAAAACAAAATTAAATTAAATTAAATTAAATTAAATTAAATTAAATTAAATTAAAAAATAATTGGGGCACCTGGGTGGCTCAGTTGATTAAACTTCCGACTTTGGCTCAGGTCAGGATCTCACACTTAGTGGGTTCAAGCCGCATGTCAGGTTCAGTGCTTACAGCTCAGAGCCTGGATCTCTGTCTCTGCCTCTCCCCCACACATGCTCTGTCTCTCTCTCAAAAATAAACATAAAAATTAAAAAAAAAGGGGGCGCCTGGGTGGCTTAGTCAGTTGGGCGTCCAACTTTCGCTTAGGTCATGATCTTGTGGTTCGTGGGTTCGAGCCCCGCGTCAGGCTCTGTGCTGACTGCCAGCTCAGAGCCTGGAGCCAATTTCAGAGTCTGTATCTCCCTCTCTCTCTGACCCTCCCCTGCTCACGCTGACTCTCTCTCTCCTAGGAATAAATAAAAAATATTTTTAAAAAATTAAAAAAAATAACCATAACCACCAAAAAGAAAAAAAAAGAGCAACAGCTTGTGAAATTCTGCAGGAAAGAGGAGGGTTAGGAATGGAAATCCACTTGAAATGGAGAAATTTGTCTTGAAGCAGCGTCTAAGGAAGCTCACCCCTTTTATTGAGATCATATGCTTATTTGGACTGCCTTGATACTGGGGTGCTGATGGAGATAGGGAGCTGGGGAGATGACCCCCAACTACAATGGCCAAACAAAATACAACACTTATATTTTCTGCGTGCTTTGTGAACACTAACTTGTTTAAACCTTGTACCAACCGTGTGAGGTGGGTCCCCGCAGCACCTCTCACACGGCACAGCTAGTGGGGCTCCGGCAGCCACCGCGCCAATCCGCCTCCTCGCCTCGGGAGACGCGCAGATTCCGGGTCTGCGGCTCACTGCGGGCAAGCCTGGGCATTCACCTTCTTTGAGCCTCGGTCCCCACCTGCAGAACCAGGGTAGTTCTGGAGCTGTCGGGGTGCACAGCTGACTCCAGTGCCCCCGGACGGCGGTCGTGAACTTACGGAGGCTTAGTGCCAGGACTCTGCTAGCGCTGCCTCTTCAACTGAGCCCCGTTGGGGATGAGGGTCCTTCGGGCCAGAGAGCAGCCACCAGAGACTCAGCCTGGCCAGAGCTTGGCTGTAGGTGGGAGGACGGGAGCCTCAGTAACTTCTCCCCTTAAAGCTCCTGGCGTGAAGGGGGCACCTGGGTGGCTCAGTGGGTTAAGCGTCCGGCTCTTGACTTCGGCTCAGGTCATGGTCCTCACGGTTGGTGGGTTCTAGCTCTGCTATCAGCGCAGAGCCTGCTTAGGATCCTCTCCCTCTCCCTCTGCCTGCGCCCTTCCTCTCAAAATCAATAAACTTAAAAAAAAAAAAGGCTCCTTGCCATTAAGGAATCTTCCTCTTTTTCTCGTCTTTCTTCCTTCCCACCTCCTCACTTCCCTTCCCTTTCTTTTTTCTTTAACCACCCCTAAGTCAGAGGGCGCCTGAGCACGTAAGGAAGCAGGCTGGGCAGTGTGAGGGATTTGGCACTGCCCAGGATTAAGAGAAGATTAGGGCCCTTTGTCAATTACTCATCTCCTCTCTGCAGAGACAGGACCCGATGTATTGCTAAAGAATTCCCTTGGTAACAACTTTCTCCTGAGCCCTGTTTGGATGGCCTCCGGCTGGGTGGAGCTCCCCCTGCGTGCAGGCTTCGGCTTCGCGGGGGAGGGCTGCCAACGTGGGGGCGGGGGCGGGGGGGCAGGGTATTTGCATTGGCCTGGGTCCACTCGAGGGCCAGGTTGACTCCCGTCTCTCGCCAGTTGCCTCAGACCTCGGAGACGAGCCACATCATGCCCGGAGACTGGCTCCCTGATTCCAGCACCCAGGGGTGCGGTTCTGTGGCCATCCCGCCTGCCCCTCCCCGTGCGCTCCCTTCCCCGGTCCCTCCTGGTTTATGGAGGAAACACGCAAGCTGCTCTTACATAAGGCCGGTCCGCTTGGCCCCGCGCCCGCCCTTTCCAACCTGCTCCAGGACTTCAAGCCTTTAATTTTCTCTCCGCCTCCTGACTCATCCCTCCCTCCCTCTCCTTGCACCTCGGCAGCTACAGAGCTGCTTCCAAATCAACAAGGGCAGAAACCCTCTGACCTCCGTGCGCCCGGCCAGCGTCCATCCTCACTTCTCTGCCTCCCTTCAGAAGCGAGCTTGTCTACACCCACTGCCTCTGTTTCCTCAACTCCCACCCTCCTCCTGCCCGCTTAGCCTGCACCGCCCCCAACTCGCTCCTGCCCGGGCCACAGGTGCTCACGAATGCCTTTAAGTTCTCTGTCATGGGGCTTAGACGCACTTGACCCAGCTGACCAGGGGCTCCTTCCAGAGACTCCTTGCCTGCTTTCCTGGGTCCTCCCCTGCCTTCACCTGCCCAGCCTCTCAATGTTGGTCGTGCAGGGCTGGTTTCTTGTGGCTCCCCCGGGATCTAGGGGCTGGGGGCTCCTCACATCAGACTGCCCGCCGGACACCCTCCAGGGAACGTCTCTCGGGCATCCCACACTTCATGTGTCCAGAGCGAAACTTTCCACTGTCTTCCGCACGTTTCCGGGTTTCCTCACCTGCAGGACCGGACCCCCGCCCTTCAGCCCAGAGGCCGGGGCTGCATCCCTGGGCCTCACCCTGAAACCCCCCTAGTCCGACTCCCACAGCCATCCTGCCCTGCAGATGCCCCTCAGGTCCCACTTCTTCGTCCCCACGTGGCTACCCGACGCCAGGCCACCAGCAGCTCCCACCTGCAGCCATGTCCTATGTGGCTGGCAGCCCTGGCTTCTCACGCTGCTGCCGCTTGAGATCTTTCTAGAATGAAAACTGAATCAGATCAGTCCTTTGCTTAAAACTATTTCATGCTCCTTACTGCTCCTAAGGTGAAGTCTGACCTCCTGAAGACTTTACACTGGCCCCTCCCTGCCTCTCTCACCTTCAGGGCTTCCCCCCTCCCCGGCCAGGGCGCCCTCCGTGTCCCAGATACAGGCGCAGGTGCTCAGGTCCCAGAATGTTCCTCCCCTTCCTGGCCTTCGTACTTGCTGCTCCTTTCTTGGGTAGCTTCCTTACCCTGCCCTACTCCCCACTTCTGCTTAGTATCTACTTAGCCCTCTGCCTTGTCTTGGCTTAGATGTCATTTCCTCCAGGAAGCCTTCTCTGACTCACCCTCTGAAAACAAAACAAAATCCAATCAGACCAAAAAACAGAGTCATAATCTCTTCTCTTCCCCGAGGAGAGATCAGGAAAACCAGGTTTGCATAAAGAAATGCACCAGTTTTGGGGTGCTTGGGTGGCTCAGTTGGTTAAGAGCTCAGGTCGTGATCTGGCTGTTTGTGGGTTCGAACCCCATGTGGGGCTCTGTGCTGACAGCTCGGAGCCTGGAGCTGCTTTGGACTCTGTGTCTCCCTCTCTCTCTGCTCCTCTCCCACGTGTGCTCTGTCTCTGCCTCTTAAAAATGGACAAATGTAAGGAAACACACCATTTTTACAATTTTACTTGACTTTCTTTGTTACAGCTCAGTGGAAACGGGGTAAGGATCGTATCTAAATATAAATAATTATGGAGCACTAGAAACACACAGAAATCTCCCTGATATGTGACTAATGTGACCAGCTGATTGGAGTAGATCACCAATAAATGAAATAATCAAAGCAGAGACTTGATTAATAAAACTATACTTTGCTCACATAAAAAGATACTTACCTGGGTTTTATAGAAACCAGGTTTTTCTTTTTTTCCCTGATGGTGGTCTTTTGTTCCAATGACTTGTTACAGAATTGGTTTCTGCCTTTCACCTATGAAATCACAATAACGCCACCTTCTGGAATTTTTTTTTTAAATGTTTTATTTATTTCTAGGGGAGAGAGAGAGAGAGAGACAGCTTGAGCAGGGGAGGGTCAGAGAGAGAGGGAGTCACAGACTGAAACAGGCTCCAGGCTCTGAGCTGGCAGTCAGCACAGAGCCCAACGCGGGGCCCGAACCCGCGAACCGCGAGATCATGACCCAAGCGAAAGTCGTACGCTTAACCGACTAAGCCACCCAGGCGCCCCGCACCTTCTGGAATTTTAAACATATCCTTGGCTAATTCTGTTCCCTTTACATCATTATTGCCATTATTATTTGGGATGCCTTGAAGTTCTCTGAGGCAATAGAAGGCCGGCTGTGGTGTATTTTTGATGCCCTGTGACATCACTATTACTGGTATTGCAAGTGTTTGACACTTAGTATGAGCTGGATCAATACTGATGATTTAATGAACAATGGAATGAATGAATGAATGAAATCAGGCTCTCAAACAAGAGTTGCAGGTGTTATGTTATCGGCCTCCAGGGGTTAATTTCAGCAGCACACACAGACCAGGTGTGGCGTCACTCTCCGAATCCTGGGGCCATCAAAGGACAGGAAGGAAGGGTTCCTGGAGCAGCCGTGACCCCTTCTTCGAAGGTAGCAGTTAAGCTGACTCAGAAAGCATCAGAGTAGGGAGCAGGGGGCCAGGTCTTCTGTGACCTCACGAATTTTAATCTCAGTACAGCGAGAAGCCCCTTGGAAATAAACATACCACCTGGCCTGATTTCCTTTTCTGTTCTTGTTTGTTGCGAGTCTCTGGAAAGCCAGATCCAGGACTGGAGAGAGAAGGTCAAGGATTAGCCGAGTGTCAACACACATTTGTGACAGCAGACGACCCACCCCGCTCCCAGTTAATGGCAATCCCTTGAGTCGGCTTGCCATCTTGTGGTCAAACCTAGGACCACACACTTCCCCTCTGACACTCCAGGGCCCCTGCGGCGCTGGAACGGAGATTTGGACCCCAGTCTATGGCCCCACCGGAGTCTGGGGTCTGATGCTCTAGGTTCAAGTCCCAGTTTTACCATTCCCAGCTGTGTGACCGGAGGGGATTCAGGTTCTTTTTTTTTTTTTAATGTTTAATTGTAGGGGGAGGGATGGAGAGAGAGGAAGAGCGAGTCTCAAGCAGGCTCCATGCTATCAGCGCAGGGTCTGACACGGAGCTCATACTCACAAACCATGAGATCATAACCTGAGCCAAAATTAAGAGTGGGTTGTTTCACTGACTGAGCCCCCCAGGCACTACTCATGTTTCTTTCTTTTTTTTTTTTTTTTAATTTTTTAATGTTTATTTATTTCTGAGAGAGAGACAGAGCGTGAGCAGGGGAGGGGCAGAGAGAGAGGGAGCCACAGAATCTGAAACAGGCTCCAGGCTCTGAGCTGTCAGCACAGAGCCCGACGCGGGGCTCGAACCCACGAACCGTGAGAGCATGACCTGAGCCGAAGTCGGACACTCAACCGACTGAGCCCCCCAGGCGCCCCTCAGGTTTCTTATCTGAATTGCGGGAGCCGCCACACTCTCTAGTCTCCCTGTAAAGGCCCAGTGAGAAATAAGAGTCTTGTTATCACAGGCTTTTGCGAACTCTCCCGGTTGTGGATGCTGGATGTGGTTTTCCTGAGGGTGAAATTCCAACGTCTTTCTTCAGTGTTGCCTTCAGACAAGAAAATAAGATGCCTCGGTGGTTTGCATGTTGTGCACTGGAAGGGGGTTGGGGATCATTAGGGTGACCTTATTTTAGAGACAAAGAAACAGGCTCAGGGAGAGAGGGAGGTAGAAGTCAAGACTCTTCGAGGCGGCCCCTGCAGGACGCAGGCTTGCTGCTGCCTGGCTTCAGGCATGTTCGCTGCGGCGGGGACAGAAGGTGGGTGCCCAGAGTGGGGCTGGGGAACCAGGCCGGTGAGGACGGACATCGTCATGGCCCTTTGGAAGCCAAGTCCTTCTTTGTGCTGTGGAAGGGCATCCAGAGAACCCCTGAGCCAGGCTCCGGGCTCCCAGCTGGGCAGAATTTCTGGCATTTAGTGAAGTTCCTGCCCCACACTCGTCACTTTCCATTTCCCAAAGTCACAGAAAGTGAGATGCAGCGGGGGGAGGGGCAGCCCAGGGCACTCTGTGGTTTTACTGGCTGCTCCATCCCAGCAAACTGTGTGGCTGGGGTTGTGACCGACCCTCTGTCTAATTCTGACCCTTTTTCTTAGAGGGCTCATGGCACAAGGCACTTTATAAAAAAAATTTTAATGTTTACTTTTATTTTTGAAAGAGAGAGCGAACACAAGCAGGGGAAGGTCAGAGACAGAGGGAGACAGAGAATCCGAGGCAGGTTCCAGGTTCCGAGCCATCAGCACAGAGCCCGATGCAGGGCTCGAACCCATGAACCACGAGATCATGACCTGAGCCAAAGTCAGATGCTCAACCAACTGAGCCACCCAGGTGCCCTGAACAAGACACCTTACAACTTTATTATTCTGTTAAATCTTCCCAGCAGCCTTGCGAATAGGTTTATTCCCATTTTACTGATGAGAAAGCGGAGGCTCAGGGAGACGTCATGATGTGCACAAGACCAGTGAGTGGTGGGGTCCGAAAAGGAACCCATCTCTGCTCAACTCTAGAGACTGGGCGCGTGTTCACTGAAGTACACAGCTTAGAAGAGGCTTTGAGCTCCCGGGGGGTGGGTCTAAAGAGCTGTTGAGGAGGGACATGTTGTCTCAGTTTATGGAGATCTTCTCTCTGATGGAATCAATTACCTTCACTCATTGCTTCTTGAAAAATGAAATTAGAAAACGGTGGGCCTGATGCTCCTGCCTCAGTGCCTTGACGCAAACTCAGTGCCCAAATAAAGTCATTTCCTCCACTCCTCTCACCCAGCCCCTACCTGCTTTAGGAACCACACGAAGGAAGCCTCCAAAGTTAAGAAGGGATGAAGTGTGAATGCTTCCTACCCCCTCAACAGGATACCCCTGGGAAAAGGAATGGGGGCATCCCTTGCTGGAAATACCCCAGTTCCCTGAGGGGTGATGGCGGCCCCATCCTTTAATGGGGAACCTGAATCCACCCTAGGAGTCCTGGGGGACTCTGGGGACAGGGCGGAAGAGGGCCGAGGGGGCAGGTGCCACCTGAGGCTCTTTGGGCTGGAACCCCCAACAGAGGTAGGTCCCAAACCACCGTTGATCCCCCAAGCGTTCGGCTGCCGGGCTACCCCGTGTCACAGCCTCGCCTAACATCATCCTCAACCCTGTAGACAGGAAAGTCCATGCTTGTCTCTACCATTGATTCCGTGTGTCCTCGGAAGCATTTCTGACTACGCCTGGGGAGCAGTAACCACAGGAATCCTTTCGCAGAGAGCAGACCGGAGAGACGTGGGAGAAAGATTTTCAGTGGACGATGAATTTGCGCTTTCTTTCTGGTCCCCGTGGTATATACCTCATGCCCGCCTCAGACCATGCGGATGGCTGTGGGCCAGCTGAGGTGTCCATACGGCCCAGACATTGAGGCTTCAGTTTTGGCCACCCCACAGACTAGAGGTCAAGTTGAAATGCACATGCTGCACACATTTACAACATTTTCCTTGGTGTAAATGAGAACAGAAATGTACACCTGAGCTTTGGTAGGAACACATTGTTCCCTTTGTCCTTGGCCTTCAAATTTTATTATGTTTTAAAAAAAATTTTTTAAATAAATAAAAAATAAATTTTATTATGTTTATATGCAACGCTATATATATGTACATATATATGTGTGTGTGTGGATATATATATATAAAAGCCAAACCTCCTGTATGTTTGGAAATGTTGAAGACAAACCTCCAAATAATTCATGAGTTAGGAAGGAAATCGCAATGTTGATGAGAAAATATTACACCTGAATGACAATGAAAACCCACCTCATTATCCTGGTGGGTGCAGCTGAGGTGGTGTGTCTGTCTAGTCAATAAATTAGAGGAAGAACCTCAGAGTAAACCAATGGGAGGAAGAGAATGAAAAAATAATAAAAATTAATTAGAATCAATTCACAATATCAACACACCAAAAGTTGACTCTTCAAAAATAAAGACAAATAGATAGGGGCACCTGGGTGGCTGAGTTAGTTAAGTGCCTGACTCTTGATGTCGGCTCAGGTCATGACCCCAGCATTGTGGGACTAAGCCCCACGTTGGGCTCTGTGCTGAGCCTGGAGCCTACTTGAGAGTCTCTCTCTCAGGGCGCCTGGGGGGCTCAGTCGGTTGAGTGTCCAACTTCAGCCCAGGTCATGATCTCACAGTCTGTGAGTTCAAGCCTTATGTCGGGCTCTGTGCTGACAGCTCAGAGCCTGGAGCTGCTTCAGATTCTGTGTCTCCCTCTCTCTCTGCCCCTCCCCTGCTTACACTCTGTCTCCCTCTCTTTCAAAAATAAATAAACATTAAAAAAAAAATAAGATTCTCTCCCTCTCTCTCTCTGTGTCCCTCTCCCCAGATCTTACACACACACACTCTCTCTTTCTCTCAAAATAAATGAACAGTCTTTAAAAAGCACACAAATCGATAAAATCTCAATGATACTATGTATTTTTAAAAAGAAAACAGAAACTTTAGGCATGAAAAGAGGAGCAATACAGATGCTATAGAGGTTTAAAAATAAGAGAACACTGTGAGACAGACTTATACCAACACATGTGAAAATTTAGAGGAAACGGACAGTTTTCTGGGAAAATAGAACCTTCCAACGTCACCTACGAGGACTACAGTAGACCTGTCTCCATTTCATCACTGTGTCTATCACCTTATCCGTTACTGTATCCACCTGTACCCGGAGCTTAGCATCCAGCCAGTGGAGACTCCACAGGACCCCGATGATTCCCCAGGAAAGTTCTACCAAAACCTAAATGATCCCTGTATGGCTCCAGAGGATAAAAAAATGAACAAAAAGTGCCCATCTCATTCGCTGGATTCGATACCAGAGAAGACACTGTAAGAACTAAAAACCATGCCCAATATCACTGATGAACATGGACTCAAATATCCTACATCAAGTGTCATCACACCAAATGGGACTAAAGACACAGAACACACGAGGTTGGACAGAGCTCTCCTGTGATGTCGTGGGACAGGGTGGGGAGGCAGCCTGGCCGGGGTTGGTGTCCACCTAAGGAAGGGGCTTGAGAGACCGGGTCCGGTCGTTCAGGAGGTTCACTGCACACAGGGGACTGGGAAAATAAGTAAATACGCTGAGAATCACGGGACCCACGTTTCTTATGATTAAGGAAAAGAGGTTCAGGGGCGCCTGGGTAGCTCAGTCGGTTAAGCGTCCAACTTTTGCTTAGGTCATGATCTCGCGGTTCGTGGGTTCGAGCCCCGCGTCGGGCTCTGTGCTGACTGCCAGCTCAGAGCCTGGAGCCTGTTTCAGTCTGTGACTCCCTCTCTCTCTGACCCTCCCCTGCTCACGCTGTCTCTCTCTCTCTCTCCTAGAAAAAAAAAAAAAAGGAAAAGAGGTTCAAATATGGAAGAAGGGAATTGCTACAAAGAATCCTAGGGAACAGACCTAGAATTGGAAAAGGGCCGGGGCCCTTGGGTGGCTCAGTCAGTTGAGCGTCTGGCTCTTGATTTTGGCTCAGGTCATGGTCTCACAGTTTCGGGCCCTACTTCGGGCTCTTTGCTGACCTCATGGAGCCTGCTTAGGATTCTCTCTCCCTCTCTCTCTGCCCTTTCCCCTCTCTCTCTTTCAAAAATAAATAAATACATATTTTTTTAAAAAGAAGTGTAAAAGAATTGATACGAACTCGTGGCTTTCAGTACAGATGCAGAAATAAATACAGACGTAAATGTTCACGCACACGCACGCATTTCCTACCTTTGTACCCTGAGAAGGCCTCAGCCCAGCGACGGTCATGGGCACATCTAGCAACCGGATCTTGGTTTCTAAATTCTGTTCTGCACTAAGAGGAACCAGGACTCCATCAAGAAGACCCGGATGGTCCCAGGGCTGGGAGCGAGATGGTCCTGGAACGCCTTTTCATGCTACAAAGGAGGGAGACACTGAAGGCTCAGCCTCAAAATAAGCAGTGGTGGAAACAGATGAAGACGTATAGAATGAAATAGAATTTCTGAGGCGGCAGGTGAGGGGGCGCCGGGGGGGTGGGAGGGTCAGTTGGGTAGGCATCCGACTTCCGCTCAGGTCATGATCTCAAGGCTTGTGGGCTGGAGCCCCACATCCGGCTGTGTGCTGACAGCTCAGAGCCTGGAGCCTGCTTCAGAATCTGGGTCTCCCTCTCTCTGCCCCTCCCCCTCCCTTGCTCATGCTCTGTCTCTATGTCTCTCTCAAAAATAAATATTAAAAAAATTTTAAAAACAAACAAAAAGTTTAAAAAATAATAAAAATAAAATAAAATAAAATGAGTTGGCAGGGCTCGTTCTAGAAGCTTTAGAGGAAGATGCCTTTCCGTGACCTTTCTAGCTTCTAGCTGCTGCCTACATCCTTGGCTCAGGGTCCCTGCCTCCAACTTTAAAGTCACTGGCCTCTGCCTCCTTCACACCGTCTAATACTGACTCTGATCTCCTCCTGTAAGAATCCTGGTGATGACACCATGATGGATAATCCGCGGGGATCTCCCCATCTCAAAACCCTTAACTTACTCACATCTGCAAAGTATCTTTATTCAAGGTTCCACGGATTTGGATGCGAATGTCTTTTGGGGAGGGGGCATTATCATGTCTGCCACATCTAGTGATTTATGTTCAGTGAAATAACAAAAAAAAACATTTCTAAATGCTTTCCTAGATTTCAATTCCACCAGAAAAACCTGTTGATCAAGCAAAACTGGGTTCATTAGACCTCCTGCAGTAAAGGACAACACCGCTTCCACGGAGTCTCAAATTAGGGAAATTAGGGATGGTATTTATAGGGTTTTAGGGCCCTGGTTGGGGGATTTGCAAGTGGGTCTTGCAAAGCAAGGACCAGGCGGGACCGGGGCAGCGTTTCTGACATAAGAGCATTGGAATGGTGGGCCAGGGAGGTGGGGTTTTGAAGCGAGAGCTGATGCATAATCTTATCTCCTGGGAGCAGGTATTTCCTGGAAAAGTGGTGTGGTGACTTCTGCCCCATCCCAGGATTGCTTAACAAAAAGATTACGGGGGTTGTGGTTCTCACTATTAAAGCTAATAATAGTTCTCATTGTTTGAAGCGCCTCCTACAGGCCGGACAGCTGGATTACCTTTCAGCAATTAAACAACCCTAAAGGCGAGTTATTTCTACCTAATGTCAGTAGAGTATAATAATTCCCTTCTTGGACTCCGCGAGTCCAAAGGTGCTGCATAAAAATCTTGGCTCTTCCGCCCACTTTCCAGGGAGAATATGGGCAGGTGAATTCTCTGGGTGACGCTCCATTTCAGCGTCTGTAAAATCAGGACAATACTTCTTGCTCCGAGGATGAAGGCGTGTATCCAGTGGCTTCGGCTGGGTGCACACTGTGTGTCCACATGAATGGGGAGCCAGGTACCCCGTTTGCCTGCAGTACACGTGGTTCATGCCTACCCTTCTGACTTCATTATCAATAACGGCTTTTTATGTTTCTCAAAAGTGTTCTTCTGTAGATGATAAATTACACGGGCACAGCTCAGTACAGTGAAGCTATGGTTCTTATTTCTACTCTGTGGGTGAAAGGGGGAAGGTGCAGAGAGGTTTGGCGGGTTAACCTGCTTACAGGTCTGAGAGGGCAGAATGTGTCCAATGAAAGGTGTATCGTAGGTCAAGTGCTATTCTTCCTGCTGGAAGTGAGCAGTCCCCTGCACCCACCCCCACGCCACACTTTGTGACTACATATTTGTGTGATGTTTATATTAAATCCATCTTCTTGTTAGATCAGGAGCCCCACGGGAGTGCAAGCCGGGTCTGTGTCATCTACAGGACCGGGGTGCCCAGGAGAGCTCTCCTGCTTGTCGTTTACATGCAAATGTGTAACCTGCTGCCTGGTAAGTGTTCAAAAAAAGGGTGTAACTGGGGCACCTGGGCGGCTCAGTCAGTTAAGCGTCCGACTTCGGCTCAGGGCATGATCTTGTGGTTTATGGGTTCGAGCCCCGTGTCAGGCTCTGTGCTGACAGCTCGGAGCCTGGAGCCTGTCTTCAGATTCTAGATCTCCCTCTCTCTCTGCCCCTCCCCTGCTCATGCTGTCTCTCTCTATCAGAAATAAATTAAAAAAAAAAAAAAAGGGTGTAACTGTACCCTGGGCAGCTCTCCCCTTAAAGAGAGTCCCCCAGCCTCAATGTGCCACCCCAAAGTTCGGGGAGGGTCCACTCCCTCAGCCCCGACGACACTCCATAGCCCACAAGAGGTGTCCCACCCCCACCAGCGGCCTCCCTGGGAGCACCCAGCTATTGGTGAGCAGCACCCCACTCATCCCCACTCATCTCTGTCTCCATCCCCCACCTGAGCAGGCTCTGACAGCCGTCCACCCTCCACAGCCGGGCAGACACAGGAAATAGGAGACAGTGCCCCCACCCTGGGCTCTCTCAGGTACGGTTTATGTCCCGGGCTGGGGCCTGACCCCAGTGTCCCCAGCAAACAGGATTTTTTCCTGTAATTACCATACCTTAGGCTTGGCCCTCACAAAGTTATCGCCGTCCAATCAGACGGGAGGTTTTGGCTCTGATAAAATAGTGTCTCTTCTTAATAGTAACAGACAGTAAGGAATGCCTTCTGCCTGGTCTGCCTTTTACTCCCGGGGGGGGGGCGGGGAATCTAACCCACGTACGCACGCATTTGTGTAGACTAAGGTAATATACAGCTCTGGTATTAAAACTTCAACCACCGTGGAGAGTTTTTAAATGCGGTCTAGATGCTGAGCAGACCCGGTGACTCCGTGCCCGAGCTCTGGGCCAGCAGGTGTGGGCCAGGGTGCTCCTTTCATCTCCCTCGGTAATAACAGGAAAAACTGGAATAACCTAAGGTCCATTAGGGGGAAGGGGCTAATGACCGAACATCAGGGTATATGCACACAATGGAAGGCCGCCCCGGGGCTAAAAATACAGAGGCCCAGGGAAGACGTCCTGGGCTGAGTGCAGAGAACAAAGCAAGGGTTGGCGTATTGATATTCATGTAACTGTGGCGGCAGCGGCGTTGAGGGCCCAGAAATGCAAATTCGTTGACTCTGTTACCTCTTCAGCTATAACAAAAAAGATTGTATTCAGGTATGACTCAGTCACTTTAAAAACACACAGCATTGAAACATACTAGAAGGTGGCGATCTTGGGGGGGGGGTGGTCAGGAGGGGTGGGTTGGGGGGGTGCGGAGGGCTTAGCCCTGTCGGGTTCCATCTAAGTGGACGCTGTTGTAACCAACTCAGGGGTTTCCCGGGTCAAGTTAGATGGTTTTTTGGTTAGTTTGTTGTTTCTTGTTTCTTGTTGTTTTTCCAGGGCTAGGCAGCAGCAGAAGGAAATTAAAGTTACGATTAAAATTTTACCCAGAGGCGCCTGGGGGGCTCAGTCAGTTAAGCATCCGACTTCGGCTCAGGTCATGATCTCACAGTTTGGGAGTTCGAGCCCCGCATCGTGCTCTGCTGACAGCTCAGAGCCTGGAGCCTGCTTCGGATTCTGTGTCTCCCTCTCTCTCTGCTCCTCCTCTGCTTGTGCTCCGTCTCTCTCTGTCTCTCAAAAATAAATAAACGTTAAAAATAAATAAATAAATAAAATTTCAGCCAGACCCTTCCCAAAAAAGCCTGAGAAGTGAACTCCAATCCCATTCTGAACCAGGCGAGAGGTCAGACCAGGTCAGGGTTTCCGAGCCTGGGCACGGCTGACATGCGGGGCTGCGCGTAGAATGTTTGGCAGTGTCGCTGGACTCTCCCCACTAATTGTCCATAACACCCCCACCCCCGCACGCTGTGACAACCACAAATGTCTCCAGACCTCGCCGAATGTCCTCTGGGGCCAAAATCTTCCCTCCCACCCCCACTCCCACTGGACAAGTTTCCCAGGAGTCCCCTGGTTGGCGTCTCATGAACAAGGGCAAGTATTAGCTTCACCCCACTCTCCAAAACACCCTGATAAATCGTATGAGTGCGCTGACACTGACCCTTCCCCCTAGAAAAATGTACCTATGCCCGTGACATCATCATCCTGACATCAGGCATCCCCGTCGCTTGGGGGATGAAGATATTCACACAGGCTGTAACTAACACCGTGAACCTGCATCGCATGCGTTTGTAGTTAAATTGCCACCTTTGCTGTAATCTGGGCACCTAGCATTCCTCTTCCTTGGTCCACTTGTATTTCCCAGCTTTTCCTTAAGGCGAAACTAAAACTGGGAAGCTGCAGGCAGTGGGCAAAACCCTGGAGGGCATTTGAATGAAATTCTCCCGAAGGGCTATCAGCCAGTTCTGAATTTTTCCACTTTAACCTAATTGTTTTTCAAGATCTGACCATTGCTAGAAGGGTGGCCTTTCCCTTGCCCTTGTAGGAATAAGCACTGAGTGCCTGACGGTCTAGGGACTGCGGTAATCCCAATCCCAGGGCCACTGAACAGAGCCCCAGCCCCGGGGGCTCTGACGCTGTCCTGGACGCCAGTGGGGGGGTGGGCGTTGACACCGACCAACACGCGATAAATAACAACAGTGACAAATAAAGGAAATACTGAAAATTGTAATAACTCAATGCCCCCTGGGAGACCCTGGAAACCCTCCTGTTGAAATGCCAGCCCAGGGCTGTCCCCGCTGCTCTCCCTGCCTGTTCTTCTCCTGGGTTCTCCGCAGGTTCTGACACTGTGTAGCTGACTCTTTACTTACTAGGTTCTGTCAGTGCAATGGGGGCTCCACAGGACGGGAGTTTTAGTCTGTTCTGTTCACTGCTGAGTCCCCAATGCCTGGAACAGCACTGGGCACGTACTACATGCTCCATAAATATTTGTGGAATGATTGCATGCACAAGAGAGGAGATAGGGAATCACGGGGTGAGAGACCTCGTGGCCCCGAGTGGCTGGGGAGGGCCGGGTTGAGAAGGTGACAGATGTGTCTCAGACCACCCTGAGGGTTAGTCTGCAGGGCCAGGGCCCCAGAAAGGTGGGCTCTGAGCTCCCCCACAAAGTGAGTCCCTCTTTAAGGTCACGGTTTCTTCCCCTTTGGATGCTCCCCAAGGGCTTTGCATGACATTGCTTTTCACGCCTCCCTCCCCCAAACCCCAAGAGCTTGAGAACGTCATTTCCTTTCTAGATGTGGGGAAACTGAGGCCTGAAGGGCTGAGATGGGATTTGAATCCCTGTGCTCTTGATCAGCTCTGGGCAGCATGGGGGCCAATCCCCCGGGTCGGCGCAGCCTTTCGCTGCTCTGACCCAAACCAAGTCCCCTGACTGTGTGCCGGAGTCCCAGTGGACTGGGTGAAGGGAGGAAGGGATGTGGCCTTCAGACTGGGGGACACAGCTTTCCGAAAGGCCCTCTTCTCCAGTGAAGGAGTCAGAACCACCTAATCGTCCCCTAAACCCGAACCCAGGGCCCCAGGAGACGGGCTCACTCAGGCCGCAGGAAACTGCCCCCTTGCTGTGTTCTTTCAACTATGTTTACTACAAACATATGTCCTTTTGGTAATAATACTGGTTATTCCAATGTTTGATCAGAAGGAATATAATGTGGTTACTAGTAAAAAGGGAGAAGCAGACAACGCCATGGGGGGTTTGGTAAATGGTAAAAGTGTCCTTTCACACCAGTGGAGAATTGGCTACTTGAAATAGTAATATTGAAAGACATAAAAAAAAGAGAAAAGACACTTTTTCATTAGTCCCAAAGAAAGGGTAGATTTGGCAGATTTGTAAATGCGTGACGTAAAATCTCCCTAAAACGGTAGGAAGAAAAGAGATGATCACAGGCACCAGGATGAGGAAGGAAAAGGCTGACCCACTTCACTCCAGAAGGATTTCACATGTGGAATATTTCAGGCGTGAAGCAAGAAGAGAGAGCGGCGCGTAGCGTGACGTGCCGCGCTCAGCTCGCAGCTCACGACAGAGGCCACCACGGAAACCCCGCGAGCTTCACACCTGACCCCACTAGCCCAGCCTTCCCGCTGCAAACTGTCCGAATTGGGAGTTTTCTTCCCCTTCATGTCTTTATTCTTGTGTTTCCTGCAGGGATACTGATGCTTCTTCTGCACGTTTTTTTTTTAATGTTTTTATTTATTTCTGAGAGGGACAGACAGCATGAGCAGGGGAGGGTCAGAGAGAGAGGGAGACACAGAATCCGAAGCAGGCTCCAGGCTCTGAGCTGTCTGCACAGAGCCTGATGTGGGGCTCGAACCCACGAACCATGAGATCATGACCTGAGCCGAAGTCGGACGCTTAACTGACTGAGCCACCCAGGCGCCCCTTCTGCACATTTTTAAATTGCTATAGGGGTGGGGCGCCTGGGTGGCTCAACTCAGGTCATGAAGTCACAATTTGTGGGTTCAAGCCCCACGTCGGGCTCTGTGCTGACAGCTCAGAGCCTGGAGCTCCTTCAGATTCTGTGTCTCCCTCTCTCTCTGCTCCTCCCCCACTCACCCTCTGTTTCTGTCTCTCAAAACAATGAATAAACGCTAAAAATTTTTTTGAAATTAAATTACTCATAGGGGTACCTGGGTGACTCATTTGATTAAAGGGACGGCTCTTGGTCTCAGCTCAGGTCATGATTTCATGGTTTGTGGGTTTGATCCTCGAGTCTGGCAGTATGGAGCCTGCTTGGAGTTCTCTCTCTCTCCCTCTCCCTCTCTGTCTCTTCCTCTGTCTCTCTCTCTCAAAATAAATAAATAAACTTCAAAAAATAAAATTGATATAAATGCTATTGTATTGATAACATTTCTTTATGTTGAGGTAAAATGCACATAACATAAATAGCATCTATAACATAAAATCCACCATGTTAACCCACCATGATTCTGTGGCGTGTAATACATTCACAATGTGGTGCAACCGCCACCTCTGTCTAGTTCCAGAACATTCCATCATCCTGAAATGGAATGCTGGCCCCACTGAGCAGTCACCCTGTGGATTGGCCTGTTCTGGATATTTCCTATAAATGGGATGATAGCAGAAGTGCTCTTTTGTGGCTGGCCTCTGGGGCTCACTGTGAGGTTGCTGTGGTCCCTCCATACTGTAGCTGGTCTTCATACTTCGTTTCATTGGATGGATGCACCACATTTTGTTTACCCCTCTGCTGATGGTCGTTTGGGTCGTTTCCACCTTTGCCTATTGTGCGTAGTGCTGCTATGAACTTTTTTGCACACGTTTTTGTTTGAATGCCTGTTTTTATGTATTTATTTATTTATTTAAATGTTCATTTCTTTTGAGAGAGGGAGACAGAGCATGAGCAGGGGCGGGGCAGAGAGAAAGAGAGGGAGACACAGAATCTGAATCAGGCTCCAGGCTCCGAGCTGTCAGCACCGAGCCCGACATGGGGCTCGAACCCACGAACTGCGAGATCATGGCCTGAGCCGAAGTCAGACGCTCCACCGACTGAGCCCCCCTCATGCCCCAGAATGCCTCTTTTTTTGTACCTAAAAGTGGAACTGCTGCGTCCTGTGTTGGTCCCACGCTTGGCTTTTTGAGGAGGCTCAAAACTTGTCCGGCTGCCCCCGTTGCGCATTCCCACCAGCAGCGCCCGAGGGGCCCAGAGTCTCCCGTCCTCGCCGTCCTGGGGGGACGTGAGAAGTTGTTGAAAACTTTTTTCGTGGCAACGACTTTCCCTACCAGCGTCTGTGCTCGCACGTGTGGCCTTGACAGCCTTCGGAACGCGCAGCCCCAAAACCCGCTGCTTCGGCGCGGCCCTTATTTTGAGCTGACGGCATTGGAGAATCAGCACAGGCAGCCGGGCTCCCTGACCTCCTCCTTTCTGCCTAAGAACAGCCCATAAATGTCCCATAAGGAAGGTGCCCTCCCTGTGCTAGGAAGAGGAGAACATTCCAGAGCCTAGGAATCAGCGCGGAGATGGATTTGTTCAAACAGGCCTGCTGACATGAGCGTGTCTTCTGCCGCCCCGCCGCCCAGCCTGTCCCCGCCGCTTCCCGCAGGTGACTGGCTCCAACCTCTGTCTCGTTATCTGTCCCTGACTCCACCGTTTATTGCAAAGGCATAAAGGCTGCCTGCTCTGGTCCCTCTGCGGGGGCTTCATGCCCTCATGAAGACCCCAGGCACACGGAACAATGTACTGGAATTCTTGAGTTTGTCTCCTGATCATCTGCCTGATGTCAGTGTAATGCTCAGGCTCAGCCGGAGACCCTCAGAAGACAGGAGAGTTTTCTCGTCGCCTCCAGCCTCAGCAGGAGCGACGGTGATGGACAAGCACCCGCCAGGGCCGTGCCCGCCTCCCACGTAGCAAGTGTCACTCTTACTGCTCTCACCAACTCGGTGACCCTGCTGTCTTCAAACTCCCCCCCCCCCCCCCCCCCCCCCCCCCCCCCCCCCCGCTCGCAATGGTTCGGTGAGAACATCAGTTCTATTCTCCAGCCTCGGCCCCTCACTCATTAATAATCATTTTTCTCCTAAAAGCTGCCTCAAAGCTAAAGACTTTCTCTTAAGTTGTGTATAGGTTAATGTTTNGATGGACAAGCACCCGCCAGGGCCGTGCCCGCCTCCCACGTAGCAAGTGTCACTCTTACTGCTCTCACCAACTCGGTGACCCTGCTGTCTTCAAACCCCCCCCCCCCCCCACCCATTTGACAGACTCAGTGCCTGAGGCCAAGGTGCCGCTGGAAACTCCATTCCAAGAGGCAGCCTCGGCCCCTCACTCATTAATAATCATTTTTCTCCTAAAAGCTGCCTCAAAGCTAAAGACTTTCTCTTAAGTTGTGTATAGGTTAATGTTTTATCTTTTTTTTTTTTTTAATCTCAAAGATTTGGGGAAAGCAGATGCTGTCCTGGGCAGGAGGTGCTTCCCTGTGGGTGACGGGACCAGCAGTGGGCGGGGTCAGCCAGGAAAGAGCTGGATCGGAGCCCTGCAGCTGGCAAGTAGCCCATTTACCTGCACTGAGGACGCAGTCTGTGCCGACAGTTACCCAGTACTCTCCAATTGTACCTCGACAGGCCAAGCCCGGGTCCCTTTCTTTTTGTTTGTTTTGTTTTGCTTTGTTTTTTTTTTTTTGTTTAATTTACTTTTGAGACAGAGCACGAGTGGGGGAGGGGCAGAGAGAGAGGGAGACACAGAATCCGAAGCAGGCTCCAGGCTCTGAGCTGTCAGCACAGAGCCCGACGCTGGGCTCGAATCCACGAACCGTGAGATCATGACCTGAGCCGAAGTCGGACGCTTCACCGACTGAGCCCTCCAGGCGCCCCAACCCTGGGTCCCTTTAAGCACAGGGTCTGATACGAAGTGAGTCCTTATGAAAATAAGGAAGAAGAGACCTTCTCTGTGCTCAGGGAAGCTGGGATCTAAGGGGGAGACCCAGAAGCACAAAGGAGCATCTTCCCGCCACACCTCTCCCTCCACCGAAGGTGGGAGCAAGCCTGAGTCTGCATATCCCCAGGACATGTGCTGAGGCCATTTCTGATGGGCTCTTATGCCCTTGTGGTCGGTCTCTTTAGTCTTAGCTTTATTTTATTTATTTATTTTTAATTTTTAAAAATGTTTTATTTATTTCTGAGAGAGAGAAACAGTGTGAGCAGGGGAGGGTCAGAGAGAGAGGGAGACACAGAATCTGAAACAGGCTCCAGGCTCTGAGCAGTCAGCACAGAGCCTGACGCAGGGCTCGAACCCATGAACCACGAGATCATGACCTGAGCCGAAACCCAGAACCAGACACTTAACCACTGAGCCCCCCAGGTGCCCCGGTCTTAGTTTTAATGAAATAATTGTTTTTCAGGTACAAAAGGGAGATATACCTATGATCCAAATACATCAAATCCAAGGGCACACAAAGGTCGAAAATAAAAGGTAAGTTCTCCTATCCTATGTCATTCACCCCCTGATTTTATTTCCTATGATTTTGTAAATTTTCAAGTGTCTTATTAGCAGCTAATTTGCAAATGGGTGGCCGCACACTGTCCTTATCCCCACGCCTGGGGAGCCTCCTTTAGAAAGCTGTATTCAGGTCTCTGTCAAGACTCTAAAAAGTACATCAAAAACGTATCTGACCCTCACCTCCCCTACACATACACATCATCCACATCAAATCAGAATTCATGCATTGCATTTGTTGGTTATGTGTCCTGAGTCGCTCATCTAGAACGGTCTCCCACCCCATGTCCCCCACACCTGGCCAGAGACACTCACAATGTGCTGCGCTGTGTTTGTCTTGTTCCCTGGTGGTCTCTGTAATTTATTCCCTTGGGGTTCTTGGGCGGCTCAGCAGGTTAAGTGTCTAACTTTGGCTCAGGTCATGATCTCACCATTCATGAGTTCAAGCCCCATCCGGCTCTGTGCTGACAGCTCAGAGTCTGGAGCCTGCTTCAGATTCTGTGTCTCCCTCTCTCACTGCCCCTCCCCTGCTCACGCTGTTTCTCTCAAAAATAAATAAATGTTAAAAAAAATTTTTTTAAATAATTCATTCCCTCTATTTCCTGTAAACTGGAAGTTGAGTTTGCCGACTTAATTAGATTCAAGTGAAACCTTTTTGTCACGGATTCTCCAGGGTGCCTGGGTGGCTCAGTAAGTTAAGTGACTGTCCGACTTTGGCTCAGGTCATGATCTCATGGTTTGTGAGTTCAAGTCCCACGTAGGGCTCTGTGCTGACAGCTCAAAGCCTGGAGCCTGCTTCGGATCCTGTGTCCCCTCTCTCTCTCTGTCCCTCCCCTGTTCATGCTCTGTCTCTCTCTCTCTCTCTTAAAAAAAAATAAACATTAAAAAAAACAATGAAGCTTCTATACACAAGGAAATAAGAACTGAACATATAGCTAACATAAAGATTTATAAGAGCACCAAAAAATAATGAAGAACAAATCTAATCTAACAGTATTCAATTTTTTGGATAAATTTATAGCAGTTTACTAAAACCACCATAAGGTAGTTTTACATAAAGTTCAATTTTCTCAAGTTAATTTTGAAACTCAGTGGAAGCTAACAAAAAAAAATAACAGATTGGCCAATAAACCTGGCAAGGATGATTTAAAAACCCATAGGCTCTCTGTGGATTTCAGATTTTGGAATCTGGATTTTAGACTTTGGAGTTTGTTTTTTTGTAAAAAATCAGGGAAAGTCAAGACAGTTTTGCAAAATAAGAGAAAGAGGATATACTGTAAAAGATTTTAACAGTTCCTCTAAAGTGGCAACAAGCAAAACAGTGTGGTATCAGACCGAAGCACTAGAAGGGGCTCAGAGAAGACCACTGTCCTGTGGCAGGGCTGGGCCGACACCCTGGTGGGGAAGAAATGGATCAGTCAACAAGTGGGTCTCGGAAACTGGCTATCACAAGAAATTAAGTTAAATCCTTCTTATTGATCATTCACAAAATAAATTTCAGATGGATTAAAGAAGTAAATGTTGGGGGGCCTGGGTGGCTCCGTGGGTTAAGCATCTGACTTCGGCTCAGGTCACGATCTCACCATTCGTGACTTCAAGCCCCGCATTGGGCCCAATGCTGATAGCTCAGAGCCTGGAGCCTGCTTTGGATTCTGTCTCCCTCTCTCTCTCCTCACCTCCCCCCACACACACTCTGTCTCTCTCAAAAATAAATAAACATCAAAAAGTTACAAAAAAAAAAAAAGTAAGTGTGAAGATGCAGTTCTGAAACCTTCTAGAAGAAAACAGGAAATATCATCATGACATGAGGGAAGGGAAGGACTCTTAATCAAGATAGAATAACAAAACCATGAAAGAAAATGTTGATGCATTTAACTGCATCAAAGAAAAGTTTCTTAGGGCAAAACATGAGCTACTCTAAGTGAAAAGACCATCTATAGATTAGGATCAGGTGTGTGCAATGCTTGGGAATACAGTCTATAAATTCTAGAAATTGACAAGAAAAAAGGCAAGCAAAAGAACAAGAGAAAGTAGGAAAAAATACATGAAAGACATGAATAGGAATTCACAGAAAAGAAAACCCAAATGTCCTGTAAAACTTTAAAAATGTTCAATCTCACTGATGGTCAGGGAAATACAAATCTAAACCCGAATCTATTCCACTCACTCATCAGATTGGCACAAACCGGGGAGTCCGAAAACCTTTCCTGCTGGTCAGGACGTGGGGAAGCTGGAATTCTTACCAAGAGTGTAAGTGGATACAAATAAATTAATAAGATAATTATAGGTCATGCTTGTGCTGTTAAACCTTGGAAACAGGGTGGCGGGTGGGAATGTCTGTGAAGAAGCTATTTGAGAAAGGGTGGCCAAGGGAGGACCTTGTGACGTGATGGTCCCCTCACACCCTGAAGTTCAGCAACAGTGCCTGGCAAGGCACCTTGGCCCAATGGATGTTATTTATTTACTTATTAAAAGTTTATTTATTTATTTTGAGAGACACAGAGACAGCGTGAGCAGAGGAGGGGCAGAGAGAGAGAGAGAATCCCGAGCAGGCTTCATGCTGCCAACGTAGAGCCCGATGGGGGGGTGGGGGGGCTCGATCTCACCATCTTTGAGATCATGACCTGAGCTGAAGCCAAGAGTTGGATGCTTAACCGACTGAGTCGCCCAGGTGCCCTTGCCCAGTGAATGTTTTTTAAATTCACCAAAACCCTCCATGTGCCCCTTCCCTCGTTCGGTCTTGGGCAGATACCCCCTTCATTGCCTCTCAGTGAATCAGTGACTCAATCCCAATGACATTAAGTTCTGAAAGACTGAGATACACAAAGGGAAACGTGCCCAGAAAGCGACAGGGAAGACTCAAGTGACCCGCGTTCCTATGCAGTGGACTGTGGGTGGAAGAAATGATGGATCCAGAAATGGTGGGTTGAGTACTCATGGCGAGGAGTCCCGAGAAGCCTCTTTCATTGGTGAGTGACTGAGATCAGGGTTAAAGAGAAGAACCAAGGAGACGTGAAGAGGTATGGTGTGGGGTTAAGGCCATAGGCCTTACATTTGTTTTGACTAAAACAAACCCCTAGAGCTTATCTCTATTGCAAGCTCCCCAGGAAGGACATTTTATTTTTTACCTTATCTATCTATCGATCTATCAATCAATCATTGAGCTATTGATCTATTTATTTATGAGGGAGAATGAGAGCTGGGGGCGGAGGAAGGAGAGGGAGAGAATCTTAAGCAGGCTCCACACTCATCACGGAGCCTGATGTGTGGCTCGATCCCGTGACCCTGGGATCATGACTTGAGCTCAGATCAAGAGTCAGACACTCAACCGACTGAGCCACCCAGATACCTGAGGAAGGACATTCTAACTTTCTTTGTACTTTGACATGGTTGGATCACAAAGTCACACTAACACAGCAATGAAGATGGCATTCCAGCCATGGGGATGCTAGACAGAGCGGGCCCTCTCTTCTGCAAAGCATAAAATCCTTCAGCATTTTCAAATATAACAATGAGGGGGCGCCTGGGTGGCTTAGTCGGTTAAGCGTCCGACTTTCGCTTAGGTCATGATCTCGCGGTTCGTGGGTTCGAGCCCCGC
>NW_024080750.1:2408906-2460113 GCF_003009895.1 Hyaena hyaena | reverse complement strand
CCCTTACTGTGGGTCCCCAGGAGGCTGAGACACGCCGGTGGCTTCTCTGGGCCTCAGGTGCCACATCTGTTAAATGGGGAGTAGAACGAACTCCCACCGCGCTCCGGGCTGAGGCAGGAGTTGGGGGTAACAACGCAGGGCATTTAGCACAGGGCTGGGCACCCAACAGTCAGCCACCATCAGCTCAGCCGCGGCCGCAGCTGCGTGTCCTCCTGCGGGACAGCCGCCCGCGCAGACCCCGCCCCGTCCCCAGGACGCGTCATTGAGAGGAAAACCACAGGCTGCCCGAGGACACAGTGCACCCGCATTTTACCGAGCTCTCTACCTGTGTGTGAGTCACGGGCCTACCTAGGAAATACAAGGACAGACGCATGCACGGAAGGAAATACTCCAACTTCTATCTGCTTAGGGTGCCTGCTTCCTCGCTGTCTGGTGTTATTTCCGACAGGGGTGCGGAGAGCACGCAGGGGGTTATGTTACTGTTCCTTCCACTTTTTAACATCTGAAATATCTCATATTTGAGGTTTGAATGTAGTAGATCTTGTCAACATTATTCTTCATGCCTTAACAGGTCATGTCCATTACTAAACTGGTTTATTCCTTTTACACTTTTAATTCTTTGCTTTCCACTGTGCTCATCTCTGGAATAAAGAGTGAAGTTTTTGCCACAAAATGCTTCATTTTTTAATTAAAAATGTTAATGTTTATTTATTTTTGAGTCGAGAGAGAGAGACAGAGTGCAAGCAGGGGAGGAACAGAGAGAGAAGGAGACACAGAATCCGAAGCAAGTTCCAGGCTCTGAGTTGTCAGCACAGAGCTCAGTGCAGGCCTGGAACCCGTGAACCATGAGATCATGACCTGGGCCAAAGTCAGAAGCTTAACCGACCGAGCCACCCAGGTGCCTCCAAATGCTTGTTTTTAATGTCAGGTATGAATTACCTGGTCTCTCTCCACTGATGTGAAAGGAAACCTTTTACCCTTTGCTGAATCCTCATATATACGTGGACTGGGTATTAAATGTCGGATTCAGGCCCGTGAAGTTTTTTGATTGCAGTCATGCCTGGCTGTTATTGTCACAGGAGCACGTTTATGGTAAAGGACTTTGGAGCAAAATGTAGAGTGTCATTCTCCCTCCACCACCGGTTCTGTCTCCCAGAGATAAAGGTCCTAGGTTAGGGTTCGCAGCAGGATTAGGGATGAGAGCCCAGCCGGGGTGCCCGCACTTCAAAGGCAGACCTTTGACCAGCAGTGGGGGGCGGGGGGGCTCAGTCACTTCAAGCTTCTCAGAGATCCCCATGCTTGAGGTGAAAATGCTATACCTTTGCGGCTCGCACTCACATGAGCTGTGACTGCTTTTACTCTACAAACGACCAAAAGAAGTTCTAAGTAGTTAATTGTCTTGTCCAAAGTCATCCTGCACGTCTGCAGGGCCGCTCTTCAAGCTGGGTTGCACAGCAGGGCACTTGGTACGCGTTTTGCCTCAAGCATCTTCCTTGCTCCATTGCGCTTTGACACCTGGCAGCTCTGGATATTGGATGGAGGCTGTGTGTCCTCATAGACCCGAAACCTTGTGGGGGAAGATGGAAGATCTGTTTTGTTCACTGGTCTACGCCCCATGCCTATAATCATGGGCGGCGCCTAGTAACTTGTCAATGGAATTTGGGGAGAGGTCGACAGGGTAACCCTTAGCCTACTGCCTGTTGTCTACGAAAGGCTAAGTCATGCTAATAATTCCATTTGAGAGAGTTTCTATCAACAGGCCGTCTCCAAGTAGCGATCGCAGCCTCCTCCTAAGGGTGTTCAAAATTACGGCTTCATGGTTTGCCAGTAACATGCGTTTCAGTAAGAGACAAGGCTTTCCCATCTGTTTAGGTGCCATGATCCTGTTTCTATGAGTAACTAACACGGAGCCAGTGAGTAACAGAGCATTCAGCACTGTGGCTAAACTTTGTAACAAGCCACACAGTCCTCTAGACCCAGGAAGTGGGGGGAAGTCATGGCCACACCACTGGGCTCTTCCAGACACCGTGCGTGTCCATTGTTCCGTTGCTTCATCTCCTGGCTGGGCTTCCCTTTAATCACCATACATACAGGGTGGAGGCTGTCTCATAGATTCACCTCCATTTGGGAAGGTAAAAGTTCTAGATTCTTCTGGAATATCTTCCCAGTTACTCCAAGAACAAAACTTTCAAGTCGTAGTCATCTTCCTGGGCTTCTCTACCCCTCAGAAGAAAATTATTGTTTGTATTTATTGATTAAATACTCTTCTTTTTTTTTTTTTTAAAGTTTATTTATTTTTGAGAGACAGAGCATGAATGGTGGAGGGGCAGAGAGAGAGGGAGACACAGACTCTGAAGCAGGCTTCAGGCTCTGAGCCGTCAGCACAGAGCCTGATGCGGGGCTCAAACTCATGGACCATGAGACCATGACCTGAGCCGAAGTCGGACACTTAACCAACTGAGCCACCTGGGCGCCACTGATTAAATACTATTCTACAGGCATTTAAAAGTAAGATATAACTATAGATAATGGTGTAGAAGAATGGCCTAGAATATCGCTGGGTTGCATATTTGTGTAAAATAGCAAATAATGAGATACGCATAAAGCTGTTTGCAGAGATATCTCAGATACATAGACAAAAGGACTCCAAGCATCTTCTGGGTCGTGGTGGCTTCTGTGGAGAAAACAGAGAATTCCTAAACATAATCACAGGGAGGGTACTGAAAAGCAAAAAACTGAGAGAAAGAGCTGGTTCGCGTCAGGAATGATGCTTGTGTCCGGGAAAAAGCTAGGGAGTGGGACCGACATTTCTACGATCTGGAGTTGTACATTTGTACACCTTTCAAGAATATTCTATAGCTAAAATATACTCATGCATTTCTGGGTCATTTAAAAAATACATTAAACTAGAAAGCCAACAGAGAGTTATGAAGTGGGAAAAATGCAAATCCCTGTTCTTCACCCACTCTCCTGCCTCCTCCCTTCCCCCTAAACAGTGTGGCTCCTTAGATCTGTAACTGTTCCTCTGAAAGCGAATGTTTGTGTTAAGAGAAAATGTTAATAATAGTTTTCTGCAGTAAAGTTGGTAGTTCCTGCATTGGATCTGGCCACGGGAGGAGAAGGGAATTAAATCACATCACATACAGAGAGAGAGAGAGAGAGAGAGAGAGAGAGAGAGAGAGACGCGGGGCAAGAGGGAAGAAAAGGAGAGGAAAGAAAAAGAGAGAAAAGAAGAAAGGAAAGAACCATGAAGCAAACACCTCCTTCTCAATCTGCTCCCCTGAGCATGGAGCTCAGACCCAACTGCTGACCACCAGTTTTTTAAATAATAATGTCGTTCATTAGAATAATACTAGTAGCTATTGTGTGCTTGGCCAGGTTTCAACTCTGCCTAACAGCCGCGCTGAGCTTGAGAATCGGACTCACATCTTATTTCCATTTTATTTGTTGTTGTTTATTATTATTATTATTATTATAGAATGTTTCAAACACAACCTTACGGAGAGAGAATTGTCCAGTGACCCACCCTTCACCCTGGACTCTCTGCTGTTTCAACCACCTCTTCCCGCTACTCCAGGCTTCATCCGACTCTCTCAACTCCTGCCCCCAATGTTTTATTTTGTTCGCTTGTTTTTAAACGTTTATTTATTTTTGAAGGACAGAGAGACAGCATGAGCAGGGGAGGGGCAGAGAGAGCGGGAGACACAGAATCCCAGGCAGGCTCCAGGCTCTGAGCTGTCAGCACCGAACCCGATGTGGGGCCCAAACCCAGGAACTGAGAGATCATGACCTGAGCCAAAGTGGGACTCTTAACTGACTGAGCCCCCCAGGGGCCCCCCACTCCCAAAAGAATTTAATAATTTCCTATCATCTGATAACCAGACCCGTGTCAATGGAGTGTTTTATAAATCTTCCTAAATCTTTCAAGGAAAACCTGAAAAGCTTTGAAAAATTGGCAAATGCCATTGTCATTTAATGCCAAGCACGATCCGGGGATTAAGGCCACCACGATGCCCTTCGCCCGGGAGCTTGCTAGAAGTGCGAAATCGCTGCCCCAGACCCACTGAAACCACAGTGGCAGTTCAAGGAAAACCAAGGGTGAGTCAAGTTTGAGGCTATCTATCTAGACTGTGTAGAATGCAGTAGCCAGCCCACTCTGGGTTAATCCACTTTTCCCCTGAGATGTGGATCCTGCTTCTCCTTCTAGTCTTTCCAACAGGTAGAGCCCACCGTGCAGCAGGCATCGACCAGGCTCCTGGGGACAGAGGAGGTTTCAGCCATTCTGAGCCCCTCACACCAGTGGAAGAGATAGACAGTAAGTTCGCAGATAAATAAACGAATCCAAGTTGCGCGCCCTCATATATCGGCTGGGGGAGAAATCTCCCTTTGACAAGAGATTTTGGATGCATCAGCTCGAAGGTCCTGTCTCCATCACTCAGCACCCTGCCTGCCTCCTCTGGCTTCCTTTGCTCTATGGACCTCACCTCCAGATGTTGGACTTGGCTGTGGCCCATTTATTTGCCAATGGCTTTTCTCACTGGCTAGGATGTGAACTAGAGGATGAATATTTGCTCAGTGGAAGTCTACTAAAATGTTTTGAACAATGAAAAAACCTAATAGCGGGTCGCCTGGCTCGGTCAGTTCAGCGTCTGACTTCAGCTCAGGTCATGATCTCACGGTCTGTGGGTTCAAGTCCCGCGTTGGGCTCTGTGCTGACAGCTCAGAACCTGGAGCCTGCTTGGGATTCTGCGTTTCCCTCTCTCTGCCCCTCCCCCGCTCATGCTCACGGGCTCTCTCTCTCAAAAATAAATAAACATTAAAAAAATTAAAAAGAAAATACCTAATAGTGATCAATATGTGAATTAGCTTTCCTCTTCTTTTTTCAAATCTATTTGACACCACTTATAGGAACAGTTCCTACAGGAAAGGGGCTGATACAAACAAACAACTACCGAACTGAAAGGAAATTGCACCTGACCTTGGAGTGGGTACCACCCTTCAGGGCTGTGGGCCTCAGTGCTGCCACGCCCCTGCCCCCGAGCCGTGTCAAGGTTGAAGAAGCCGGAGCTGCGGGTGAGTCTTTGAGGACCCTATGCCCTTGTGGCCAAATTGCAGGTCACCCGTCTGGATTTTTATGTTTATAACCTGAGGGCTCTGCATCAAGAAGCTGGTTTTGTTTTTTGTTTTTAACTGTCTCTTCTAGACAGAAAAGTGACCTAATCTCAGTCTCATTAGTATAATGATCTCCGGCATTGTCAAATGTGTCTATGCATTCACCGTAATTCCACTCAAAATTAAGGCAAGATTTTTTGGGGGTTTGGGAGGGGGAACAGAGTAGGGGTGGGGGTTGGGGAAGAATGAAGATGCCCTGAAGCTCTTGTGAAGGTTGAAGGCAGAGGAGGCAGCTGTGGAAACGAGGCTGGGAGCGCTCATGCTCCACCTTGGTGCTGATGGAGCAAGATGCTGTTTAGAGAACAGGGCCGGACAGACAGCAGCCTTGGACCCAGGCCTGGGAGGGAGCCTAAGAGATGATGAAGGCAGAGTTTCAAATGGGAAGGATTTTTTTAAACAAAATTTTTTAGTGTTTATTTATTTTTGAGAGAGGGAGAGAGACAGAGAACCAGCAGGGGAGGGGCAGAGAGAGGCAGACACAGAATCCGAAACAGGCTCCAGGCTCCAGGTTCCACATTGTCAGCACAGAAGCCAACGCGGGGATCGAACCTGCAAACTTTGAGATCATGACCTGAGCCAAAGTTGGACACTTAACCCACTGAGCCACCCGGGCGCCCCTCAAATGGGAGGGATTTTATAATAAACGCTAGTGCGGTGCCTGGGTGGTAGAGTGAATTGAGCTTCCAACTCTTGAATTCAGCTCAGGTCATGATCCCAGGGTCATGGGATGGAGTCCCACATTGGGCTCCCTGCTGACCATAGGGCTTACTTAGTTTTCTCTCTTTCTCTCTCTCTCTGTCTCTCTGCCTCTCCCCTCGTCCTTGCTCATACCCTCTCTCCCTAACATTTAAAAAAAATTTAAATTTAAAATAAAATAAAATAGACACTACTGGGGCAATTGGCTGGATTCTATGCATTCAGGCTGTCACACAAGTCTCCCCTCAGACCTCAAATATGCACCATCCCATGTGGGATCATCAGGTTCTGACACAATGTTCGAAACAGGTATGAGGCAGGTGCAATAGAAACATAGGCGGACAGCGTGGCCAGGCGCTCACAGAAGAAGTACAAGGGTCACTAAGCACGAGAAATGTTGCTAATTCTCGTACCGTCCCCACCATCGGACTGTGCCAATGCTGAGAGAGAGAGAGCACGCAGGAGAGCTACGGATACACGGACACTTGTGCAGAAAAATAGAGATTATTGCTACGTGGTAAATTCATGTAAAATAGCAAGGAATAAGGTCTTCTTTACTAACGCTGTGTGTAGAAATATGGACTTAAATCGGTATAAAAAGGCTTCAGTAGACATGGGGCTTGCTTCTGGGGAGAGGCTAGGAGGTTGATACTCTATGATGCACGAAGTTGGCTGTCTGGGGTAGGTGACCGTGTGGGGACACCGGGCCTCTCTGCACCGTTGGGGTGTTTAATTAAGCTGGGGGCAGAGTTTTGGGAATGAGATGAAGCAGTGGCCAACTCTTTGACATACACCTTGACTTCTTGCATTTACGCTGCAAATGTACCTGCGCAATTCTGCAAGTGCCATAGATTCTTCAGGGGCGAGCGGTGGTCCACTAAATTCCATAGCACAGAATCTCCCAGATCCTGGTGCCACCCAGGACTTAAACAGCCCGTGGGTGGCTTTTGCTTGGGCCATTGACTATATGAAAAGGTGACTCAATCACGCAGAGTAATTAATGGTTTAGTCTTAAAACAAGTAGTTTGGCACCAGGTGTCAGATTCTCACACTTGAGCTGCCAGCCTGGCCCTGAAGGGCAAGTCTTAAACCTTCGGTGTGCCTGGGATCCCTCAAGCAAGAGGCAGGGAGTCACCCTTGACATACCACACCCCTTCACGTCCTATCCCTTGCCTTTTCTTCTTGGTCATGCCTGACCTGTCTGAGGTATCAGGCTTGGGGGCGGTCGGCTGTCCCCTCCCCCTGCCCCCCGCACCCCCCCCCCACAGTAAGCTCTGTGGGAGGAGGGGCTTTGCTACCTTTCTGCTGGGCTGTCCCCTAACCAGACCTGGCCCCCCGCCCCCGCTTCAGGGAGACAGGGACTCAGAGAGCATCCAAACAGCTTGAAGGACTACCTCACCCACCACCTATGCAGTTTAAGAAGAGCATCTTATTTACCAAACACCCATTGTAGGTCTGTGCTTTGTTGAGCGCTGTAGATAATAAGAGGCGTGTTTGTGGATGGAATAATTGAGCTCCTGACCCCACCTTATCTTCCAGTTCGGGGCCTGGGCTCCCGCTCAGGCGGCCGCAGCATGCTGCCTTTCTTCCCTCTGCTTCCTTTATTTTTTTTTTTTATTTTTTTTTTAAATTTTTTTTAATGTTTTTTTTATTTATTTCTAGGAGAGAGAGAGAGAGAGACAGCATGAGCAGGGGAGGGTCAGAGAGAGAGGGAGTCACAGACTGAAACAGGCTCCAGGCTCTGAGCTGGCAGTCAGCACAGAGCCCGACGCGGGGCTCGAACCCACGAACCGCGAGATCATGACCTAAGTGAAAGTCGGACGCTTAACCGACTAAGCCACCCAGGCGCCCCTTCCCTCTGCTTCCTTTAAAGATCTGTCTGTCCTTTGAGACCCTCATGACCTCAACGTTGCCTCCTGTGCAAATCTGCCCCATCCCTGGACTGGGCCAGGCTGCCTGGCGGGCGGGACCCCTGTTTCTTCCGGACGCCCCCTCTGTAAAGGCTTGAGATGGTTGGGTAACCGTCGCCAAGGTTTGCCTCCCACTGGCAGCAGGAGGGGCCCCAAGATAGAGATGTGGGCCTCAGTTGGGTTGACCGTGAGCTTCCCCAGAGCCGAGCCTGGCACTTCGCAGGCGATCTATAAATGTTTGTGGAATGAAGGAATGCAAAGAGAGATGACTCTGGGTGGAGATAAGGAATCACAGGGTGGAGGGGACCTTGTGGACGCGGGTGGCTGGGAAAGGCCAGTCTGAGAAGGTGTGACGTGTGTGAGTGCCACACGGTCCAGTTAGAGCCAGACCTTGCCACATAGACGTGCGGACACGGCAGAGTGACCCTCTCAAACTCCAAGCTCCCCCTTCGGACGCTCCCCAAGGACTTTGCAGACATTGCTTCTCACTTCTCCTTCCCCCAGATCCCAAGAGGCTGGGAACGCCCGGCCCCCCATACGCAGTGAAGGTCTCAGCTCTCACTGTCGCCGCTGGACACTCCGCTCCCTCCACTGTCCGACCGGGGACCTTCCTGGGGGAATTTGGCACCAAAGCTCCCCAATTTCATAGGTACCGTCAAGTCCCGGGACTTAGAAGTGAGAAAGTGTCGTATCCTCCTCCCCAGCCCCCATCCACAGGGAAAATTCTGCGGGCTTGGGGAGTCACCCGAAGGACACTGGCCACCACCATCAGCCGGGCACTGGAGACCAGACCCTGCTTCCGCCTGCCCACTCCCTCCTCCCCGCTCTCTGGGGGGAACAAGAGGCTGACCCCTTGTTCTCCCCAGAACTTGCTGGTTTCCTTTCCTCGGTTCCTGACCTATGTCTTCCCTTTCAGTCATATGGGAGATCCTCAAACCTGGAGGTGGGGGATGGGGAGGGGGAGGGGACAGGAGAACGTGGCCCGTAAACATCCACTGGAGACCTACCCACAGCAGGTGCGAGTCAGCAGAGGACCCAGAGGCTTCCTCTCCGTCTCCTTCTCCAGTGTCCTTCTTCGTAAAGAATCCAAACAGAACATCGAATGGCAGGCCAATTACTGTCCATTTGCAGAGGAGGAAACTATCAAGGAGAATCTTCTCCTCCTTCTCTGCTCTTCTTCCTTCTGCAGGTGTTTAGGGCAGTAGATCTTCTTTCTTCAAATGTATCCAAAACCATATCTCCTGATTCCTTTACCTACTCACTTACCCCTCGATGGATCTGCTTCATCTGGCCGTAAATGAGCACCTGCTTGGAGCCCGCAGGCCAAGGACACCAAAAGGCAGAGATTCTCAAAGTTTTGGCTAAAGACCTGTTTACATTTTTAAAAATTATTGCACTTCTAGGGGTGGCTCAGTCGGCTATGCGTGCAACTCTTTTTGGCTCAGGTCATGTTCTCACGGTTCGTGAGTTCGAGCCCCGTGTCCGGCACCTGCTTGGGATTCTCTCTCTGCTCCTTCCCTGCTCATGTGTGCTCATGCCTGTGCTCTCTCTCTCTTTCTCTCTTTCTCAAATAACTAAATAAACTTAGAAATTAATTGGAATTCTCAAAAAGCTTTCGGTGATGTGGGTTATCAATATTTAATGTATCAGGAGTTACTGAGACATTTAAAAAAATGTATTTATTTGAAGTAACAATAAACGCCTAACGTGTTAACCTAAAAGTGATTTACGGAGACAATAACCAAATTTTCCAAAATTACCAAAAAAAGTTTTTCTCAAGAGACCGGTGGCATTGCGTTTTGCTTTCTGCAATTCCCTTCTTGCGTCTGCTTCTGTCTGCACTCCGTGGTCATATCACACATCAGGTAGCCTCTGGAAAATTCCACTGCACCGAGTGAGAGAGGCAAATGACCTGTGATGAAATAGTTGTGACTTCGTGACCCTCCAAGAAGGACTCGTGTGCTAAGGGGACAGGTTCCCAGGAGCTTGCGGCTAGTTTGGGGCAGGGTGGCAGGGTCAGGGGGCCGGGGGGTCACCGACCAGCCTCAGGGACCCGGCAGCCTTCTCCTCAGCCTCCCCTCCATTTCGTCCCTCCTCATCTTCCTCCCCAAACTTCCTCTTTCTGTGCCTGACTGTATAGCCTTCCCCGGAGGCTCAGTGTCTCAGCTAAGCTCAGGCTTTTCAGAGCCTGAAGCTTGTAAGCCTGTAGCTCCGGTTTTTACTTGGTGTGTGGCCCTGGGCAAGTTATGCAGCCTCTCTGAGCCTCCATCTACCCCCCTCTTAGTGGCGAGGGAACTGAGACCTGACTCATGGGGACACTGTTAGAGTCAGAGAGATTTTATAGTGAGAGTAAACTAAAAAGTATGACGTGGCTTCTCCCTACATGCGGGGAGTGCACAGACAAATTCCTGGGCCCTCAAGGATTTTAGAGTTTAGAGACAATCACGAAACAGATATTCATTAAGCACCTCTTATATGCCCGACACTGGGTAACATACAGAAAGTACCAGACTTCACATTATGGAATTCTATGCAGCAGTCTGAAAATGAGGCATTAGAACATGGTGAGAACTTAAAGATATATTTCTTTCTTTTTTTTAAAGTTTGTTGTTGTTTTTTTTCCGTAATCTCTACACCCAACGTGGGGCTTGAACTCATGACCCAGAGATCAAGAGTTGCGTGCTCCAGTGACTGATCCAGCCAGGCACCGCCTAAGATATATTTCTAGGTGGAAAAAGCAAATTGCCAAATGATAATATGTGAATAGGAATATATGATACCAAAATAAGCATTTAAACACACGTACTTTTTCTCTTAAATATCTAAATTTTAGATGTTAGTTACAAATCTAATTTTCCTTATATAATTTAAAGCGACAGTGTGTTTTTATCTTGTATATCTAAATATCAATTACAAATATAATTAAAGACCCAAAGGGGCACCTGGGTGGCTCAGTCGGGTAATCGCCCCACTTCAGCTCAGGTCATGGTCTTGTGGTTTGTGGGTTTGAACCCCGCATTGGGCTCTCTGCTGCCATCGCAGAGCCTGCTTTGGATCCTCTGTCTCTCCCTCTCTCTGCCACTCCCCCACTCACGTGTGCACCTTCGATCTTTCTCTTTCAAAAATAATAATGCAAAGAAAAAAAAACAAAAAAAAAATGCCCCAAATGTAGTTAAAGACCTCAAATAATTTAAGATAGACTAGGGACGCCTGGCTGGCTCAGTCTGAGGAGCATGCAACTCTTGATCTTAAGGTTGGGGGTCATGAGTTCAAGCCCCACCATGAGTGTAGAGCTTACTTAGAATAAAAAAAAAGAAAAGTTTAAAAGAGACTTGCATAGTATATTATTTAAAAAATATTATTATAAAAGTCATCATGATACATATAATTAAACCTTTCCTAAAGCACCTGTCACATAGGGGCCAATTCATTTCTTGTGATTTTCATGATTGCTTTAATCATTTTCTTCCTAGGGGTCAGTTACATTATTGTTTTCACTTTTTAAAAATGGAGTGAAATTCGGGGCGCCTGGGTGGCTCAGTTAGTTAAGCATCCGACATCGGCTCAGGTCTGTACTCACTGTTTGTGAGTTCGAGCCCCGCGTCGGGCTCTGTGCTGACAGCTCAGAGCCTGGAGCTGCTTCGGATTCTGTGTCTCCCTTTCTCTCTGCCCCTCTTCCTGCTCACACTCTCTCAAAAATGAATAAACATTAAAAAAAATTTTTTTAATTGAGTGAAATTCAACAAAACACGACATCTTCAGTGTACAGCTCAGCCAATATTCACAGAGTAAATATGCTCTTGTAACCAATACCCAGATGAGGACCTAGAACATTCCATTACCCCGCAAGGTCCTCTCCTGCCTTTCCTGTCCATCTGCCCCACCTGAACACGGTCACCATCCCCGCTATTCTGACTTCTACCACCATTGGTTGAGTTCCCCTGTTCTTTTTTTTTTTTTTTTATAGTTTATTTATTTTTGTGCTCCCTTCGGCAGCACATATACTATAGTTTATTTATTTTTGAGACAGAGAGAGACAGCATGAGCAAAGGAGGGCCAGAGAGAGGGAGACACAGAATCCGAAGCGGGCTCCAGGCTCTGAGCTGTCAGCACAGAGCCCAACACGGGGCTCGAACCCACGAACTCGGAGATCATGATCTGAGCCGAAGTCGGCCGCTCTACCGACTGAGCCACTCAGGTGTCCTGAGTTCCCCTGTTCTTGAGCTTCACCCCCGCAGGATATCTTTTTGTGTCCAGCTTCTGTTGCTGTGAGGCTCTGTCTGTGAGATTTGGGCAGGCTTTGCACCCAGTGGTGGGTCACATGCTTCTTCCTTGAGGTGCCGCAAGCAATTGTATACGTATACCTCAATATATTTATTCATCCTACTGTTAACAGACATTTGGATTATTTTCAGTTTGAGGTTATTATAAACAAAGCTGCTCAGAGCATTCTTGTGTGTCTTTTTTGATGGATGTATGTTTTCATTTCAGCAAATGCCCAGGTGTGGGATTGCTGGGTCATGGAAGGCCCACGGACTCCGTGTTTCTTTCTTTTTTTTTAAATAGTTAAAAATTTTTCTTTAAATACTTATTTATTTTTGAGAGAAAGGGGGACAGAGAGCGAGCAGGGTAGGGGCAGAGAAAAAGGGAGGCACAGAATCCAAAGCAGGCTCCAGGCTCCTAGGTGACAGCATGGAGCCTGACCCAGGGCTCCGACTCACCGACTCAGGAGATCATGACCTGAGTTGAAGTAGGATGTTTAACTGACTAAGCCACCCAGGCGCCCCTTAAATAGTTTTTTTAAAAAACATTTGATTGATTGATTGATTGATTGATTATTTGAGAGAGAGAATGAGCGTGTGTCAGGGATTGAGGCAGAAGGGAAGAGACTCTTAAGCAGTCTCCATGCTCAGTGCAGAGAGTGAGAGGGGCTCGATCCCATGACTCTGGTATCGTGACCTGAGCCAAAATCAAAAGTTGGTCGCTCAACTGACTGAGCCACCCAAGCGTCCCTGATAGTTTTTTGTTTTAATTTCATTTTTAAGTAATCTCTACACCCAGCATGGGGTTCAAATTCACAACTGCAAGAGCGAGAGTCGCACAGCCCGTGGGCTGAGTCAGCCAGTTCCCCTGACATCGTGTTTCTTATGGGTCTCAGACATGCGGATAAATGCTGAGACCAAGGCTACACTCATGCTGATCATCAGGTACCTCTTGAGCAGCAGGGACGAGGGAAGCAAGAGACCCAGAACTGGCAATGGTGATCCAATGGGACCAGAGACTAACCTGTAGTCTCTCACATTTTTTAGAAGACAAATATACTCGGGGCACCTGGGTGGCTCAGTCCGTTAAGCGTCTGACTTCAGCTCAGGTCATGATCTCTTGGTTCTTGGGTTCGAGCCCCACATCCAGCTCTGTGCTGACAGCTTAGAGCCTGTAGCCTGCTTCGGATTCAGTGTCTTGTTTTCTCTCTGCCCCTCTCCTGCTCATGCTCTGTCTTTCAAAAACTAATAAATGTTAAAAAAATAAAAGAAAACAAATATACTCATGTATTACTGTGAAATTAAATTTTAAAAATTAATTCAAGGGGCACCTGGGTGGCTCAGTCAGTGGAGCCTCCGACTTCGGCTCAGGTCATGATCTCACGGTTCATCATGGGTTTGAGCCCTGTGTTGGGCTCTGTGCTGACAGCTCAGAGCCTGGAGCCTGTCTTCAGATTCTGTGTCTCCCTCTCTCTCTGACCCTCCCCTGCTCACACTGTCTCTATCTCTCTCTCAAAAATAAATAAAACGTTAAAAAATTTAATTCAATTGCCTAACATAGTATTTTGATCACAGCATGGTCAAGGCTGCATGAAGAGTAACTTCTACTTGCAGGGCTGATGAAGAAACTCAGAAACTCATCACTGAAGTTACCTTCCTGCTGTCAACACCTGGAAACTGGACAAAATATATGAACCAACTCTTTTGAGACAGTGGACATTCAGCATCATGGACTGTGGTTGCTGAACGGGGAGGGAGCCATCTGCAATCCATGACCACCCCGCTTTGTGCCCCAAGATGCCCTCTGGCTTGGAGCTCAGGGCGGGCAAAGGAGAATGAGGCATTCTGAGGAGCTGGAGAGGAAGCAAGTCCATGCCTCTTCAGCACCTCAAAACATGGGTGTGTGACACGGGCAGCCACCTAGGGTCCCATGCTTAGGAGGGCCTCGTGCTTGGGTTGATACCCTGCTATTACCATCTTGAAAATCTTAACTGTTGAACAAGGCCTGCATTTTCATGTTGCACCAGACCTGGAAAATTCTGTAGACGGTCCAGGGAGGCAGAGATGAGGGTCAGGGAGTGTGAGTTGGGTACAATGTGAAGCACTGGAGAGAAAGAAGCAACCCCCGAGAGCCCTAAAAATCTCAGTGACACCCCTCCCCACCTCCCCCAATCTTTGCTTGGATGTTGTGATGGTTAATTGTCTGTGTCAACCTGACCTGGCCACCCTGTGCCCAGACTTTGGTCAGACATCATTTTGGATGGGCGTGTGAGGGTGTTTCTGGAGGAGATTAGCATTTGAATGGGCAGACTAAGTAAAGGAGATGGCTCTCCATAATAGGGAGGCCCTCAAGCCATCAACTGAAGACCTCAATGAAACAAAGAGCCTGAGTAGGAGCAAATTTCCTCCAGCTTGACTACACACTGGTCTTTTTCAGCCTTCGCACTAGAATCCAAACAGCGAATTCTTAGGTCTTGAGCCTGCTGGCTTTTGGACTGGAAGGTACGCCACTGTTTCTCCGGGTCTCCAGCTTCCCGACTGCAGCTCTTGGGGCCGGTCAGCTTCCATAATATCATGCGCCAAGTCTTAAAATGTCTATATCTCCTGGGGCACCTGGCTGGCTCAGTTGGAAGTGCATGCGACTCTTGATCTCAGGGGGTCATGAGTTTGAGCCCCACACTGAGTGTAGAGTTTACTTAAAAAAATGTATATATATAATACAATGCATATAATATACACATAATATATATTATACAATACATATATAATATATACATTATATATAAAACATGTAATATACACATATTATATGTAACAAAATATACATATTATATACACACATATATACACATATGTATATATATAACACATATATGTGTCTTTATATAAATCCTATTAATATATATGTATATATATAACTATATATAACCATATATGTAACTATGGAAAACTACATGTGTAACTATATATATAACTGTAAACATAACTATAGACAAATATATAACCCAGTAATACCAGCCCTGGGTATTTAAGCACACGCCATGAATCTGTATGTCCACACACAGACTTGTTTGTGAATAAACAAAGCGGTTTTATTTGTAATGTCCTACAATGGACCGAATGTTTATGTCCCCCGAAATTCACTCATGGAAACCTAATCCTCAATGTGCTGTCGGAGGAGGTGGGGTCTTTGGGAGATTTCACCCTCACGACCAGGATTGGGGCCCTTATAAAAGAGGCCCCATAAGCTCTCTGTTTTGTGATGACGCGGTGAGAAGGTGGCCACTATGCCCCAGTAACCAGACCCTCAATAGATGCTGAACCTGCAGCAGTCTGGTCTTGGACTTCCCAGCCTCCAGAGCTGTGAGAAATCCGTGTATGTCATTTATAAGCCACCCAGTCTCTGGCCTTGTGTTATAGCAGCCTGAGCTAAGACAAGTCTCACACCCCAAATGATCCAAATGTCAGTCAACAAACAAGCGAACGTAAACGGATTGTGGAGTACACTCAGTGGACTCTTACTTAGCGTTACAAAGGAAAGAAACACTGGCACACAGACGGCATAGACGAATGCCAGAAACACACTGAGGGAAGAAGCCGGATGTAAAAATGTACATTTTACTTGTATACGCTTTATTGCTGTGACACTGCGAACAGCTTAAAATAATTCATAATGATAGAAGCAGAGTGACGGTCGACTGGGACTCCAGATGGGCGAAGGCACTGACTGCAAAGGGACAGGAGGGGACTGTTTGGGGTGACAGAAATATTCCATACCCTGATTTTCAAAACTCGTCAAAGTCAGTGCATTTTATGATATGCAATTAGACCTCGGTAAATTTGATTTAAAGCTTTGAGAAAGGAGGGGCGCCTGGGTGGCTTAGTCAGCTGAGCATCCTACTGGTGGGTTTTTTTTTTTTTTTTTTGCAGTTTTCTAAATGTTTTTATTTTTGAGAAAGAGAGAGAGAAAGAGAGAGAGAGAAATGTGAATGGGGGAGGGGCAGAGAGAGAGAGAGGGAATAGTGGATCTGAAGCAGGCTTTGCCCTGACAGCAGTGAGCCCTGTGCGGGGCTCAAACTCTTAAACCCTGAGATCATGACCTGAGCTGAAGTCGTATGCTCAATTGACTGAGCCACCCAGGTGTCCTGAACGTTCCGTTCTTCTTCTTCTTTTCTTTTTTTTTCTAATTTATTATTGAGAGAGAGAGAGCGCACGAGCTGGGGAGAGGCAGAGAGAGGAGACACAGAATCCGAAGCAGGTTCCAGTGAGCATCCCATTCTCGATCTTGGCTCAGGTAATGATCTTACTGATAGTGAGTTTGCGCCCCGCGTTCATCTCTGCACTGACAGCGCGGATCCTGCTTGGGATTTTCTCTCTCCCTCTCTCTCTCTGCCCCAAATAAATAAATAAACTTAAAAAAAGACTTGAAGAAAGGAAAGAAAAAAATATATATTGCTAGAGCTAACTTGGTACAAGCCCTTCTGATTCCCACCCTTAGGAAGTGAACCTAAGAGGAAAGGAAGATAGTTCAGGCAACCCGCCCCTGCCCCGGGTGCCGCTTCAGCCTCACATCTGGCCAGGAGTCTTGGTGCTGCCTGGACCCCATCCTGGGCCACCGCCCGCGGAAGCCAGGGAAGCCCTAGGCCAGAGCTGCAAGTGAGCTGCTGTGCCCCCTCCGGGTCACCCATGTGGATTCTGATGAACGAATCCAAATAACTCAGCGTTTCTCAACCACCCTCAATGCTGTTGACATTCTGGACCAGGTACCCCTGACCTGGGGGGTTGTCTTGTGCACATCACATCTGATGGTCAGCATCGTCCCTGGCCTCTGCCCACGAGATGCCAGGGACACATCCTTCTGGGCTGAGACAGCCAGAGACCTCTCCAGACATCGGCAAATGTCCCCAGGGGACAAAATCGCCCTGCTGAGAGCCACTGCTTTAATCAGGAGCTTTGCCTCAGGTCTGGTGGTCTCCTTTTTCTTCTAGACCTAAAAGAGACCTAATCTCAGCCTTGTTACATAAAGATGCCACATCTTTAGACATTTGGAGTAATTCCATCAAAATTAAAGCAAGATGTGTGTGCGTGTGTGTGTGAGAGAGAGAGAGACAGAGACAGAGACACACAGAGAGAGAGAGAGGAGGTGGGGAAGAATGTGACACATTGACTCTAAGACTATTCTGGAAGACTTGAATCAGGGAGACAAGACAGATATGGAAAGAAGGGTGAAAAGTACCATAATCAGAACCGAGTCTGGCATGGGCATAGGAACAGACTATTAGAGGAAACAGATCGGGGGCAGAAACATCCCCATATGCACAGAGGTCAGCTCCTTCTGCGATGAAAAGTGGCACTTCCGTTGCCCCCACCTGCGCCGTGAAGGCAAATGGCTATCACCTCTCCTTTATTTATTTATTTTTAAAAAATGTTTATTTATTATTGAGACAGAGAGATATACAGCATGAGTGGGGGCGCCTGGGTGGCTTAGTCGGTTAAGCATCCGACTTTCGCTTAGGTCATGATCTCTCGGTTCGTGGGTTCGGGCCCCGCGTCGGGCTCTGTGCTGACTGCCAGCTCGGAGCCCGGAGCCTGTTTCAGTCTGTGACTCCCTCTCTCTCTGACCCTCCCCTGCTCATGCTGTCTCTCTCTCTCTCCTAGAAATAAATAAAAATATTAAAAAATAAATAAATAAAAATAAAATAAATAAAAATAAAAAAATAAATAATAATACCAATTTAAAGAAAAAAATGAAAAAATATTAGAGAAAAGATTCCTAGATAGAGAAATGGGCAAGTAACACTAACGGGTTACAGAGGAAGTAACACAAATGACCAAAAAACATTTGAAAAGATAGAAGTCAAATGTGCCATTTTCTTTTGGGCCACCGGCTTGGCCCACGTGAAGGATGGGTGAGGTAGCCTCTCCCCACGCGGTGACGTGAGGAAATACACACTTTTTCTGTCCCTCGGATGGGGGTATAAAGGAGATGGTAGATAGTGCTGCTCCAGCCCCAGACGCCCTGGCTCCGCGGGGAAACACCACACCCCGGGAGGGGGAGATCTGCATGTCTGCAGGCCCCAGAAAGTCTCCGGACCTCACCCTGGGGCCCCCAGGCCCTAAACAGCCTGCGGCCATATTCTAACTGTGCCACAGGCTATTTCAAAAGACAACCTGACTCAACTTGTTAGGGTGTGTGTTTAGTCCCCAACAGGTTAGCACCTAGTGCCTCATTTCCCCGCCTCTGCCACCCGCCTGGCCCCGCACGCGCGTTACTCAGCTTCTGTGTTGCTGAGTTCCTGCAAGCTCAACGTGCAAATAGTCATAGTTCTGACTTCAAGGAGTTCTTATGAGGGTTCAGTGAGAGAACACAGGCAACAGGACTTAGGACAGTCAGGCCCACGTGGCATCAATGCATGTTAGCTAGGAGGCATATGAAAAAAGCCAAATCAAAGAGGAAAACAAGAGCCTAATGTGGAAGCTATTATAGGCATTTGACTTCTATATGTCGGGGATCGTTTATTCTTATTTATTTATTTTTAAGCCCAATACAGGCTCAAACTCACAACTCTGATATCAAAGTCTGAGCTGATATCGAGAGCTGGACGCCTCACCGACTGAGCCACCCAGGCCCTCCCTCTGTCCTGGACACTTTACATGCAGCATCTCATTTAATTGTCAGTCGCCGACCCTGTGAGATAGGGTCCATCTCCATTCTGCAGATGTAAACACTGAGGCACGGTGAGTTGAAGCACTGGACGTGGCTTACAGGAAGCGGAGATGGGAATTGAATTGGAGGACAGTGGGCTCCCAAGCCTGCAGCCGTCACCACCGAGTAAGAGATGGACGCGTGGTGCAGCCCAGGAAGGGCAGACCCCAGCAGCCCTCCAGCCTCACCGCAAGCCTAGATCCAATGGGGTGTTTAAGCCATTTGGGCTGGTTTTCTTGTGTTTAGGATGGTGGGGCCTTGGCCTCCCTACTGCCCTGGCAGCCTAGGCGAGGTAATGCTTGGAGCCCAAGGCCAAGGAAAAACATGCGCGCCTGTATATGCGTATAAAATAACCTCCCAGTTGGACAAAAATTAATAAAAACTCTACAGTCAAAAGCAGGGCTTGGTACAAAGCCTCTGCCCATCCAATCCGCTTGCCGGCCATCATCTCTCAACAGACACCTGGCTGGGGACACAGAAGCTTGGAACCTGAGGCCTGCTTCAGATTCTGTGTGTGTGTGTGTGTGTGTGTGTGTGTGTGTGTGTGTCTGCCTCTCACACTCCCGCTTTGTGTATCTCTCTTTCAAAAATAAACAATAAAAAAATTTTTTGAATCTTGCATTAAAATATTGTCTTGATCACTGAGGCTTTTTTTTTTTTTTTTTTTTTTTTTTTTTTTTTTTTTTTTTTTTTTTTTTTTTTTTTTTTTTTTTTTTTTTTTTGCTGTCTTAAATTTTGCTCCAGCCCTGGTCCTTACCCTCCTGTACTGACCTTTCAAGTAACTAACTCATTCTTCTTTTGGGGGTCATCAAGATTCGTAGGGGTAAGCAGAGTTGATTAGACCAACTCTGTTTTCTTCCTTCCTTCCTTCCTTCCTTCCTTCCTTCCTTCCTTCCTTCCTTCCTTCCTTCCTTCCTTTCTTTTTTTAAACATTTTTTAAATGTTTTATTTATTTCTGAGAGAGAGAAAGAAAGAGAGACAGCATGAGTAGGGGAGGGTCAGAGAGAGAAGGAGACACAGAATCCGAAGACAGGCTCTAGGCTCTGAGCTAGCTGTCAGCACAGAGCCCGATGTGGGGCTCGAACTCACAAACCATGAGATCATGACCTGAGCCAAAGTCGGACGCTTAACTGACTGAGCCACCCAGGCGCCCTGACCAACTCTGTTTTCTGACTTGTCTGAAGGACAGGGGTCCAGAAGAAGAAATGGATGACGTGCTTATTTGGATGAAATAGGGCTAGGGAAGACAGGTTTCTCTTAATCACCTCTTTCAGGGCTTCAGTATTTTCCTGAATGTAATTGAAACTTGGATTCTTAAAATAATCTTTTGGGGGAGGGAAGGGACATAGATAGGAAGCAATCAGATTTTTTTTTTCTGAGAAATCTAAAAAACTTTTTTAATGTTTATTTATTTTTGAGAGAGAGAGAAAGAGCATGAGTGGGGGAGGGTCAGAGAGACAGGGAGACACAGAATCTGAAGCAGGCTCCAGGCTCTGAGCTGTCAGCACAGAGTCCAACGCAGGGTTCGAACCCATGAACTGTGAGATCATGACCTGAACGGAAGTTGGACACTTAACCAACTGAGCCACCCAAGTGCCCCTAAATAAATAAAGTTAAAAAAAAAGACAAATTTGTCCAAGACTACACTATATATTAACTAACTTGGATTTAAATAACAAAAAAAAGACAAATTTCCAATAAGACTAAAGAACATCACATAAACATAAAGAGTTTATGTGACCTAGACCCTGAGGAGGGATAGAGGAATCCAATTTACACGGTTATGTTTGGAACATGCAGATTAGATTCATTGTACACAGTTTCGGAGTCTCCTGTATGAACGAGTGAAGAAAAAACCTCACATTTGTTTACACAGGAATCATTCATGCCAGTGGGTCTCAGACTTCAGCACGTACCAGAATGACCTGGAAGCCCAGGTTGCTGACTCCACCCATGGAGCTCCGGATAGAGTGAGTCTGGCTGGGGTGGCCTCTGAGAACTGGGGGTTTTAGTGCAGGTCATGCCAAGGCCGAGGCTCCTGGTCCTGAACTTCACCTTGGGAATCACTGCTTCGTGCTTTGTCCAAGATTCTAATGCATAACAACTTTGCAACTGACAAATAAATGCAACTGGAGGTGGCTGTAACTGGTCTGCTTATGCAGCAGCAGAACATCTTCTTGCAAAATAAACACTCATTATTGCCTAATAGGTTAAACTAGGGCAGGGTCGTGTTCTGAATCTTCTTTGAGCATACCTAAGCTTCTTATAAAAATGAAATGTCGGTACAAGACATTTTTTTTCTAGGTGGGGAGGGGCAAAGAGAAGGAGAGAGAATCTTTATTTATTTAGAACATTTATTCATTTTTGAGAGACAGAGCAAGACAGAGTATGAGTGGGGGAGGGGCAGAGAGAGAGGGAGACACAGAATCCGAAGCAGCTCCAGGCGCGGGGCTCGAACTCACGGAGGGGGGATCGTGACCTGAGCTGAAGTCGGACGCTTCACCGACTGAGCCACCCAGGCGCCCCAAGACATTTCTAACTATTTGTTTTGGAGGCTAAAGATTTCGTTCAGGTGAGAAAAAAAAATACACACACACACACACACACACACACACACATTTGTCTTTAAATATTTTTGGCTGGTGTACCTGGTATTCAAAAGTGCTGGGAATTGCTATTTATTTTATATTATAGAGTGGATCTAAAGAATCATATCTTTCATATCTTTCTTTTAGGTTCTGGTTTTAATTTGGTGCTGATTTTTGCTGGCTAGGGTTTCCCTCCGGATCCCTGGGTTGCCATGGTGCCATTTTGGCTTTTTAAATGTTGTTGTTGTTGTTGGGCCGAAGGCCCCACTGAAATGAGTTCTTACACGCAGGACTTGGCAGTTTGGGAGCAGGTCCAGGGAAGTCAACGTTTGGGAGCCACGTGAAGACGTAAACTGAAGATGCGGCAGCCAGACCCGTAGGACGGGGGAAGAGTGGGCGGAGGAGAAAGGACGCACGGGGCTGACAGGATGCAAGAGTTTCCCCACGGGGGTCCCACTGCGGCACCCCACCGGAGGAGGTAGGAACCTTGTCCCCGCGCCAAGTTTTCACAATTATGTACTGTGACAGTGCAAGGGGCTCTAGTTTCTGGAGTCAAATAATCCATTTGGACAATAACAGTGGCTATTGTTTCTTTCTTAAAAAATTTTTTTTAACTGTTTATTCATTTTTAAGAGAGAGAGAGAGAAAGACAGAGGGAGAGAGAGACAGAGCATGAGCGAGAGAGGGGCAGAGAGAGAGGGAGACACAGAATCCGAAGAAGATCCTGGCTCTGAGCCTTCAGCACAGAGCCCGACGCGGGGCTCAACCTCAAGAACGCTGAGATCATGACCTGAGCTGAAGTCAGACACTCAACTGACTGACCCACCCAGGTGCCTCTTTCTTCTCTTCTTTTTTCTTTTCTTTCTCTTCTTTTCTTTTCTTTTCATTATAAAGCTAAGACACAGTCACAGCAGCAACACGAAAGACCGTAACGACAACAACACACCTGGATTAAGTTCAGAAATCAGCTCCGGATGTTAACAGTGATTAGTGGTGGTTGTTAAAAAAAAAAAAAATAAGGAAGGGGCGCCTGGGTGGCTTAGTCGGTTAAGCGTCCGACTTTCGCTTAGGTCATGATCTCGTGGTTTGTGGGTTTGAGCCCCGCGTCGGGCTCTGTGCTGACTGCCAGCTCAGAGCCTGGAGCCTGTTTCGGATTCTATGTCTCCCTCTCTCTGTGACCCTCCCCTGCTCACGCTGTCTCTCTCTCTCTCTCCTAGAAATAAATAAAACATTTAAAAAAAAAAAAGAAAAAAGAAAATAAGGAAGAGGCGCCTGGCTGGCTCAGACCGGGGCACCAGCGACTCCTGATCCTGGGGTCATGAGTTCGAGACCCACAGTGGGTGTAGAGATTACTTAAATAAAAAAGTTAAAAAATTAAAAACTAATAAAAACAAGACACATTCATCGCACCCCCCCCAAAGGAAAACAAAACCCCAACCATAAGGAAGGAAAGTCAGTGTTCTCTCCATACCCCTCCCCTAGCCCCATCCTGTTGCCTGGGTGCAGCTACCCCAAAACTGTGGCCTGAGGCCTTATAGCTATTCCTATAGCAAGACGAAAAAAAGGCACAGCATGTATTCATCTTAGAATAGAAGAATATTAATGACCAAAATCCTAGTTACATCTTCAACCAAGCTCAGTTTCCCTGTAGTTTTGTATTCTAAGCAGTAGGAGAAAAGAGTAGTAGTTTAAACCCCTTTCCGTGAAACTGTGGCTGTGCTTATATCAGTTTTTGTTTTGAGAAATGTAAAAAAATCTCCATGGATAGTCCTAGCATTAAAAGTCTCGTGGTGCATTTAAAGAACTGTGCCTTTGAGAGGAATTGGGGAACAGAGAAACTGGAAGTTTCTTTCTTCTAAAGGCACTTGTAGAAGAATCTTGGGTAAGTTTTCAACTTACCTCCCTGGGGAAAAAAAAAAAAAAGCTTTTTGGGTTGCCTGGGCGGGCTCTGTGTGCAAACCATCAAGGACCCAGGTAAGGAGGGACAATTGGATTTCTCCTGCGGCTGGTCCTGGGGCTCTCAGCGGCCCCCACGATGTTCAAAGTGAGGATACAGCCAACACATGGCGTTTACTTTTGGGTTGACGGTGTTCCTTAAGAAAACTGTATTGTACTGGGCTCTCTGCTGTTTTTTTGTTTATGCTTTTTTGGTTTTCTTTTGTTTTTGTTTGTTTTGTAACCAACAGCACTTGAAGCTGCGTTCTTAAGGTAAACAGCATGGATGGCCAAGGCGCAAGCAAATCTCGCAGGCACCAAAGGAAGCCCCCCTCCCCCCCCCAACCCAGCCACCTCCTTTTCTCGTCTCCCGGGATCAGTTTTAGCTGGACCTGGAAACCTGTGAGGTGCCTGAAGTCAGATCACAGCTAGAAGGTGAAGGCTGAGCATTCACGGAAATGTTAATAGATCTGGAGTTGGAGACCACATCGGTTTTAAAATGTCCTTTGCCAGCAAGCTGTAGGCTACATTCGAGACAATTTCGTGATGGAAGCAGCGCTCTTCGGTACTGCCTGTCATACACGCGTAAAATCGTTCAAAACGCCAAGGAAGACCCTTTTCAATGGGCGAGTTTACAGTTTCCAGGAGGAGGAGGGCAGGGGAGGGGTAACTACGACCTCTCAGGTGTGTCTTCCAATCGCGATAGCCGGTTTTGGCTGGGAATCGAAACCCCCTCCCTACTTCCCCCTTCCGTTAATTAAATACACCTCGGAGCGCTCCACGGCACACGGCTCGGCCCTGGGGGAGCTCGTCCGGCGCGGCTCCCACTCCGACAATCCTCGAGTCCAGAGGCTGGAGAGCTGGCGACATGAATTTCCAGCTCCTGAGGGTGAGAACGGAGGTGTCGGCGGAGGGCCGGCCGGCGGGGAGAGGCGGGCGGAGGATGCCCGCGGGGCGGGGAGGGCGCCGCCGGCGCTGCGCGGTGGCTCCCGGGCGCGGCCCCCTCCTGGCGCCGGCAGCCCCGGCCGCGTCTCCGCGCGCCTGGCCGCAGTGGGCCTCCGCGTGCCTGGGGGCGCCCAGAGACGCGCGTGAAGGCCGCCGGGCTTGGTTGGCCTGGAGGCGTGTGGTGTTCCTGGACGCCGGGCCGGGAAGGCCTCCGGGGACACCCGGCTGGAGCCTCGGTCCTCCCGCCTGCGCTCGGAGCGGTTAGGCTGCGCACGGACGGGCCTGGGACGGAGTGGAGAAGTGACAGGCACTCTGCGGCCCAGCGCGGCCTCTGGAGGGCGGGGGGGGGGGGTCCCCCGGGGCAGGGGAGGCTGAGCCCAGCTTGTCTCTAACAGGTCCCCTAGAGCCGCGAGGGAGGTCGCCGCGCATGGTTGCGGCTTGGAGGTAGTTGGGCGACCAGAAATTCGCCCTCGCTTGCTGAGAAATGGGGCTGTGGCTGTCAAGTTAGAGACTGTGCCCACGACCCCTGCGCTTGGAGGGCGCCCCTCGACTGAGCGCGCGGACTGGACCCGGGCCCTCCCCCCGAGCCTGGGCCCTCCGGGCTCACTCGGCTCCGCGTCTCTCTGTCCATTTGTAAAAAGCAGGTTTTTCGAGGCAGAGCTTCAGGCCGCGAAGCCCCTCCCTTCAAGCGCCGGGCCTGCAGCCACGCGCCTAGGAGTGAGCGGTAAATGGAGTTGGGTTGGACCCGGGTTAAGTAAGACCAGAAGCTCCGTGTGTGTGTGCGGCTGCCGCTTCGCACACCATCAAAACAACCTGCTATTTTTATATTATTGCTGTTATTTCGGAGTGGCTGTGAAATGATGCAGTGGCGCCCCAGGGCGCGCACCTTCGTGGGCTTAGACAGCTGGAGTAGTCTTTGGTGCCAAGTGTCTGTCCCTTGGGGTGACGGGGCCGCGACAGGAGATTGTGGGATAGAGCGTAGGAGGCGTGAAGGGGGCACCCTCCTCGATCGCTGCAGGCCCTGGCCCTTCGGCTCTGCCTAACCCGGCCGGCCACTTCGCCGCGGTCGCTGCCGGCGCTCACGCGGTTCCAAGGGGGCGGGACAGACACCTTGCGCGCGGCCTGACGTTCGCTAGGGCGCTCGGGGGCCTCCACCTGCCGCTGCTGCGCCCCCTTCCTGGGGCGGGGAAAGAAGTCCCAGGCCAACCCCGTTCCAGCTCTACCCGCCCTGGCGCCTTCCCGGGTTTGCGGGGGTGGGAAGTTGGAGGCCTCTACGCGGACGCCTCCTCGCCTCCGGACGCCGGTTTCTTGGGCCATCCGAGCGGGACGGGGGCTTGGGTCCAGGCTTTAAGTGTGTGTGTGAGCGCAGGTTCCCTAGGGGGCGACAGAGGGGAGCCGCTCGCAACCCTCCACGCCCCCATCCCGGATTTTGCGTGGCGCGCAGTGAAGCTTGCCTCCGGGAGCCTCTCGTTCTGTTTACAGTCAGGCGGCTGCGAAGCCTCGGGGGGTCCTGAGAGGACGCCCTTTCCCGAGCGGTGGCTGTGCAGGGGCTGCCTCCAGATCACAGGCTTCATGCGGCGCGGGGCCAGGGCTTTGGAGGCAGGTCTGTCCTGGGTGCAGGAGCCATCCGCTCCCTGCTTTCCGCAGAGAGAGGAAAAGTCGAGCTCAAGGAAGGGCTGAGGCTCCATCACGCGGACCGGGGCGCGCGCGCGCCTGGGTTCCGGCCCTGACGCCCGGGGTGTGCGTATTGGGCCGGGTCTCCCTGGCTGGTAAGACCGAGGATTCGTTCTAGCCGCCTTCCATCCAGGGCGCGGAAGTTGCGCTCTAGCTTGAACGCGTGTTCCCGGGAGAGGGGGCCGTGCGCCGGTGTCCGGGGAGCTGCCCTGGGAGTGAGCGGCCCTTTTGCCCGGCGGTTCGGAAACATCTAGGCCCCTGGGGCTCCCCGGACGGCGGCGCGCAGACCCTCAGGGCCCATCGGCTCCCTTTTGCCTCTGCCCCCGGGCTGGGAGGAATCTCTGTCCCTTCGGGGGGCTCGGCCACAGCTCTGCTGCAGGAAGGAAGGACGGCCAGGGCCTGGGGTGGGGGATTGGCCCGTGCCTGCCCTGCCGGGGTCCCAAACCTGCCTGCGGGTAAACTTGCCGGCGTCTAGGAGACAGCTCCTTGAAGCTGCACTCCAGGCGTGGTCTCTGGGTCAAACCCGGGTCTAGAAGGCCCAGCGTGGGGGACAGGCCCCTCGTCGCCGCCCCGAGGGTCTGGAACGCCCGAAGGAGGTGCCACAGCCTCCCTCTGGGTGTGTTTGCCCGCAAGCGCCTGGGACCCTAACCTTGCACGTCCTGCTGCGGGGCTGTCCCGTTCCGGCGCTGGACGGGGGCTCCCCGCCCCATTTTCCCCCCCCCCCCCCGCCCCCAAACCAGGCGCGCTGCTTCTTTGGTTCTTTTCTTTGAGCCCCAGATCCCGGTGTTTTGGAAGCAAGGTGTCCAGAGGAGTGAGTGTGTGCAGTGCCCTTTGTACTTCTGAGTGCAAAGACCCTAAAAGCGCCCCCCCCAGGTTTTGTTCTTACGTTTGGCAGGAGTATCACCTTGGCTCTACCTATTCTAAGGCAAGGACGACGTTTCACTCGGAGGACGCCTGTTTTTATTTCAGTTCTTAATTTTATTTTAGGCCCATCTGGGAGGTGGTGTGCAGTCATTCTGTAAATGGGGAGTAGCGTCCCCTCCAGGCCCCGGGCCCTGTACTGATAGGTATGAATTACTGCCGAATCGGATTCGGAATCAGATCGAAATAGTCCCCTTCTCCGGTTCTCTCGGAGTGTTTAAATTCCGATCCAGGAGCCAGCTGGGACGTCCCAGCAAAGTTCGCCCTTGAAAAGGAACGACTTTCCCCTTGCAAATGAAAAAGACCATTTACTGTAATTGGGCCAATGGATTTCGTTTCTTTACAATTTTGAAACAATCGCGCATTGCATTCACGTTTGGGTTGGCAAATAAATAGTCGGGCGAGAGGCAGCGTTCGTATTAAAGTTTCGTTTTCATCCTGCGTCTGCAGAACGGGGGTACGCACTCCTCCGGCGGGATCCCCGTCCCTCTTCTCCCCCCCCCCCCCACCGCGGGGTCGTCTTCGGCCGGCCCCGCACCTCCGTCCCCGGGGAGCTGAGGCTCCTGAGTGCCTGGCTCGTCGGAGGCGGCTGCCGGGCCGGGCCGGGCCGGGCCGGGCGGGGCGGGGCGGGGCGCGGGAGCGCGGTGACCCCCCGGCCGCAGTGGGCGGCGGAGATGCAGCTCCGGGCGACCGCAGCGGACGCCGTGGTCCCCGGACGTCGTGGCTGGGGGAGGCCCGCCCGCCCCGTGGCGCTCGGGGCCCCCTCCCCAGAAGGCCTTCCTCCTCCAGCCCCTCGGAGGAACGGGCCGGCGCTGTGCCCGCGGGGAGGGAAGGGAGGGGAGGCGGCTCCCGGAGGGATTGGGGCTCCGATCGCAGCCCAAACCTGGTCTCCATGAGTGGGGGGAGGGGGACACTTTGGGCGCTCCGGGGGGCCCCCCCGCTGTTGAGATACCTGGAACGCGAGGTCTCTTAACTGCAGGTGACGACGTCTTTTGGAGGATGGGGGAAGGCGCTTACAAGGAGAAATTGAGGGGCTCCTGGGTGTTTGGGTCCCGGGCCCCCACCTCAGGCGTGTGCTTGGTGCGGATGACCGACGGAGGGCGCGGCGGGGGACCCCGGCCCGGCCGGGCGTCGGCTGTCACAGAGCTGCGGCAGGTCGCCCCCCTCCCCGCCCCCCGCGGCGCGGGTCTCGGCGCGGCGCCCCGCCGGGGTGCAGGGCGGAGCTAGGCTGGGACTGGCTGGGGGCCGCCCCGCCCGGCGCCGGGGCCTCCGCGCCGGCCCCCGGGGAGGAGTTATGATAATTTCCTTCTCATTAAGGCGCCCGGGTCCCCCGGCTATTGCCGGGACACACTGTGCGGGCGCGGCTTCCCGGGTCCCCGGCAGCGGCTTCGACTCGCGCGGCGGCCGCATCTACGCTCGCGGAGCCGCCGATGCGCGTCCAGTGACCGCGACAGCGAGGCCCTCGCGTGGCGGGGGCGGCGGCAGACGCCCAGCCACCGTGACCCCCGTTTTGGATTTACCGCTTGGGGGGTGGGGGGAGCCCGGATTTAACTGGCGACTGTTTTGGGGGGCGCCGGACGCCATGTTGTGGAAAATAACCGATAATGTCAAGTATGAAGAAGACTGCGAGGTGAGCCGGGTGCAGGGGCGCAGCCCCGCCCCGCCCCAGCACAGCCCGGGAGGCGGGGGCCCTGGCGCCGAGCGCGCGGCGAGGGCGCGGGAGCGGCGAGCGGGCACCAGCCTCTGCCCCCCGATGGGCCGGGGTGCACTTTCCCCCGGGCCCTCCTCCCGACTCGGGCCTTTTCCTAAACCGCGCTCCCGGGCCGGGCCCGGGAAGGGAAGGGCGGACCCCCCCCCGCAGAGCTTACCGGCCGGGTCCGTGCGAAGCCGACCGGCCCTTCTTCCCCTTTTCTCGGAAGAGCGTCCCGTCTACAGCCTCAGACGTGGCTGGTGCGCGCGGCCTCTGCGTCCGGGGGGTCGGACGAGGCGACCTGCCGGCGACACCTCGGCGGAGTCCCCTCCGCGGCGGGCTTGTCCCCTGCCCCGCTAGCTCCTCGGGGACGCGAGAAGACAACAGAAGTGTGGCTTTCAAGAGAAGTGGGGGCTGGGGAGCGCCGGTGGGGGGGCCCCGAGGCCGGACGGGGCCGTGAGCGCTCGGGAGTGCTCCAGCCAGTCGGACAGGTTGAGCTGGAGTTTCGGGGAGTGGGAGGGAGGCAGGCGGCGAGCGGGAAGAGGAAGACGCGGGCGGCGGGCGGTGTGCGCCGCGGCGCTGGCGGAGGGGAGCCCGCGCTGGGGGCGACGCGGGCGGGGGGCTGCGCGCCCGCGGGACCTCACGGGGCCGGCCCTGCGGCGCGCCCGGGCACTTCCGCTAGGGGGCGACAGTGCCATGTTGTCTCCAAGTTCCCCGCTACCCCTGTGACCCCCGCGAACCCAGGGAAACTTGCCCTTTGAGAATTAAGTCGGACAGCCTTGAGGCGAGGGACGTGCGCAGGCAAGGTCGCCCAAAATTCGGGGTCCCTCAGTCTCCCCCTCTGCCCCGATCTGTGCGGATACCGACTGTGGCCGGGCGAGGCGGCCTCACCGGGTGTCCCCCACTCGGCGGGGACCCAGCTAGCTGGGGCGGGGCGCGGTGGGGCTGGGTGGGGGGCAGCCCCGGCTGCGGCGCGTTCCTCCGCGTGCTCCCCGGGCGGCGCTGGGTGGCCGGCCTGCCGGGGAGCGTCGCTTGCCGGGAGGTCTTTGTCCTGAGGGCGTGGAAGGGAGGGCCCCCGGGGCGGGGAAGATGCGCACTTCCCGCTTCGTGCGCTTTATCCGCGTTTGCAGCTTCCCCACGTTCTTTCGTCTGGCGCCGCCGACATGTGCGGGCTAGTGAGCGAGCGCAGCCCGCGCGGTGCCTACGGCATGCCGACTTCCTCCCCCGGCCCGAGTCCCGGCTACTCCTGGCCCAAGGCCTGGGGTTCGGACCCGGCTCTGCAAGGCGCCTCGGGCGTCGGAGCTCTCAGGCCTTCGGCGCTGGGCTTTGAGGGCGAGTTCCCCCAGGTCTTTCCACGTCTCTCTTTCCTCCGTGGGCTCGCGGTTTGCAACGAATCCTCCGGCGCGCAGTGCCTCCGGGCGCCCCCCCCCCAGCCCCCCAGGAGGAGGGCAGGCCCCGGGGTCGGGGCTGGGCTGGCGCGAAGCGTCCCCGGGGGCGCACGGCCCAGCGCCGCCGCTCCAGCCTGTTCGCAGCAGCGGGGTTTCGCCCTAGCGGGGTCTCTGCTTCTCTCTCCCCCAGGATCGCCACGACGCGAGCAGCAATGGGAACCCGCGCCTCCCCCACCTCTCCTCCGCCGGGCAGCACCTCTACAGCCCCGCGCCGCCCCTCTCGCATGCCGGAGTCGCCGAATACCAGCCCCCACCCTACTTTCCACCGCCCTACCAGCAGCTGGCTTACTCGCAGTCGGCCGACCCCTACTCGCATCTGGGAGAAGCCTACGCCGCGGCCATCAATCCCCTGCACCAGCCGGCGCCCGCCGGCAGCCAGCAGCAGGCCTGGCCGGGGCGCCAGAGCCAGGAGGGGGCCGGCCTGCCCTCGCACCACGGGCGCCCGGCCGGCCTGCTGCCTCATCTCTCCGGGCTGGAGGGCGGCGCCATGAGCGCGCGCAGGGACGCCTACCGCCGCTCCGACCTGCTGCTGCCGCACGCGCACGCCCTGGACGCCGCGGGCCTGGCCGAGAACTTGGGGCTCCACGACATGGCGCACCCGATGGAGGAGGTGCAGGTGAGCGGCGCCTCGGCCCCTGCCCGGACCTGCCCGCCCCCCAGCCTCCCCTGTCTCCCCCCACCCCGGGCTCCCCGTAACTTAAGGGAAACTGTCGTTTCTCCCCCAGAATGTCGACGACCAGCATCTACTCCTGCATGACCAGACTGTTATTCGCAAAGGTAGGTAGTGAGAGCAAGCTTCTTCCCTCCTTGGGCCACATCTAATCTGGCAAGGTGGGGGCATTTTGGTGGCCACCTTGGGGCAGTTGTGGTAGGGATCCGACCCACAGAGGAGGGGGGTGGGCGGCTGGAGGAGCGGAGGCTTTTAGGAGAGAGAAGAGGGCATCTCTTTCTGAACTAAATGAAAAGGGATGGTGGCGAAACTCTTCGGATTTGTGACTCCCTCGTGTTCTCTTGGGGAACATGAACCCTTGAACTTCATGGTGTTTTTACAGTGTTAGTCTTCCGGGGTGAGTTTTAACATTGATTTAGTTTGGAAAAAATCCCACCACACACCTTGGTTTGGGGGCTGATCCCATGCAAGTGGTTGAGCGGATGTGGGTCAGTTTCCCATTTCAAAGACGCATGTGGTAAGGATCCCTAATTCTGACCGGCAACAAGAGGTTTTGAAACGGTTTGGCCTACCAGATAGACGGCCTTCAAAGGACCGGGGTGGGAAGATTTGCCGGGAATCTGGGTTTATGCAAGATGGTGGGGGAGGGGATTTGGAAAATTGGATCACTTGAGCGGTTCAGGAAATTAAGTTACATACTGACATGATTACCAATCTGGCTGTTTTTGGAGATGGAGTAGCTCTCCATGGTCTGTACTTGAAGTTAAACCCCTTGCAAATCAATCGGGAAGTGGTTTTTGAAGAAAAACTCGGAAAATAAACTGAACTTTCCAGTAAACTGGTAACAGAACAGGTTTGTTTGTATTTTTAAATTTACCGTGATCAGTTGCACAGAAAGGTTTCAGCAAAGGATCCCTGTGTGCCGGGTGATTTTGGTTGTTCGGGAGAGGAAGTGAAAAATCCCCATGTATTCCGGATTGAAGCAGTCAGTCGTCTGAAAACCAGTGTTCTGTTCTAATTAAACAGATTTTAACAGTGGCTAGAAAATGAAAACCGTCCATGCTCGGGGTCATGACTAATTAGCTTTGCAAGGTGTTAACTTGTGAATTTCAGATTCGATTATCTTTGAAGAATTGGACTTAAAAAAAAAATCTGCTTGCAGTTTATATAGTCTAACGCGCAGCAACGCTGTTTGCTTAAAGAGCTCTTTCAGCTTTGGTTAGAGGTTTGAAAAGGTCCCTTTTTCATACATGTCAGCTCTCGGGGACTGCCACTTCTGATCTTCATCCACAGGTCCTATTTCAATGACCAAGAATCCGCTGAGTGTCCCTTGTCAGAAGGAGCTGGTAGGGGCTGTGATGAATCCCAGCGAGGTCTTCTGCTCGGTCCCTGGAAGATTGTCCCTCCTCAGTTCCACGTCTAAATACAAAGTGACAGTTGCTGAGGTTCAGAGGCGATTGTCCCCGCCTGAATGCTTAAATGCCTCGTTACTGGGAGGTGTTCTCAGAAGGTAAGTGGGGGCACATTCTGGGCACGGTGGGTTGGGCGGTGAAGGTGAACAACCTCAAAGAACCAAGGGAGGTATTTTTAACATTTATGTAACTTTTATACCTAACGCTGAATTCTAATCGGCTCAGAGTTTTAGTACATTCCTTCTCTTTTAGAAAGTGCCAGATGTAGAAGGAAGTGCTAAAACAGCACCAACAAATTATCATTTGCTTAGAATTTGATTTTGTTATGAAGTGGTGGTGTCCTAGGGGGAGAGGAGCCTCATGAGTTTTGTTACCCCGGGGGATTTGGGGGGGCTGCTACAGTTATCTGCTCCAGTATCTTTTGCAATGTTCTGGGGGGGGGGGTGAGTGTTGGTGATGTTAAGAAAGATGTTCGAATTTTACAGGTATTAACTAAATGAGGACTCCCTGTTTCACTTGACTGTGATCCACATAATGTAGATACTCCTAGACAGATTTCAGTTTGGGTAGCATTTGAAGGATTTAGAATCTTAAAGTATGGTTTCTTGAGAATAGCCTCAGTTAACTTTCTTTTACTCAGAGCCAAGTCTAAAAATGGAGGCCGGTCCTTGCGGGAGAAGCTGGACAAGATTGGGTTGAATCTTCCCGCTGGGAGACGGAAAGCTGCCCACGTTACCCTCCTGACTTCCTTAGTAGAAGGTCAGTGGGGTTTTGCTTTTGTTTGGTGATGTCCTTAGTATGTGCTGGGTTGTTTGTGTCTTTAATACTACTCTGAAGAAAAGCTTGAAAACAGCCTTGTCACGAGTGGAGAGAGACGAAAGTGATTTGTCAGCAGTTCATTGCAATGAATCAACGGTAATTTTATCAAATAATTCAACATTTAAATACCTGCCTGCTGAGCTATCCTGTTCTGGGTTCTCCAGAAAACCATTATTAAATAGAAATTGGCTTTCCTGACCTAAGAACTCCTCGCCGTAGGACCTCAGGACATTTCCTAGACGTGAACCAATTTTTGAAAGATGCAATCGATCAACGGGTCCACCTTTGAAAAGCTGGTTATGTATTGGTGGAAGAAGCCCCTTTTCCAGCTTTGGTGGCTGTGGAATATCAGGATTGTGGTCAGTGGAGAGAAAAGCCTTTGCATACAGGGGGCCAACGCAATTCACAAGTCCTTTGTTCATTTCCCCCATGGAAAAAAAAATTAGTGGGGCCCCTCTCCCCAGTCCTCAAAGAGTAGGATGTAACATTTTGGTTTATTGAATGGGCCAGCCCCCACCCCCACCCCCACCCCCTGATCTGGAAGGGAGCCAAGAATGCAATTACAGCCTTTAAAAATAAGGGGAGGGGGCAAGGGAAAAGTGAAAAAAAAATTTTTTTTTTAAAGAAAAACCAGCTCATTGTTGTGATGCACGGGAAAATCCAGTGGGACATGGGGAGGCTTCTCCCCAAGTCTGGAGCGGCCCCTCACCCTTGCCCAATCAGCAGGGCTGCTGGGCTCCGGCTAAGGGCTGGGGGAGCCAATGAGGGGTGGTCTCCCCGGCAGCCGGGCAATCTTTGGACCGCTTTCTGTCCCCCGTCTAATGGTGCGACGGCGGTGCTGAAAGCGACTTGGCAGAGCCCCGATCTACCTTTTCACGAGTGTCTTTGGGGGTCGGGGCCAGGAGAAAGGAGCTGCCTGTTAGCTGCCTGTCGGGGAACAGCTGTGCTGCATAGACAATGGCGGGTCTGCGTGCACGGCGCATAAATGTGGCTCCGCTAGGTTTTCTGACCAGCCGGGCGGGGGTGCCTGAATAAGAAAGTGGTGCCAAGACAACGGTCCTCAGATTCTGATGTAGGAAGTCTGGGGAGGCAGGTGCCACTATCTGGGTTTCTGAAAAGCTCTTGCCAGCCATGCACAGTGGAGCCAGGACCTGGCCTCTCTGGTCAGAGATGAGCACCCGTGGTGTTCCTCTCCCTCTGTTCGGCCAATGACCTGGACAAAAGGGCGCAAGTGGTCCAAACTCGTAGTTGGGGGCTCTTAACATTTCCGATGGAAACACATGCCTTTCTTTCTTGAACATTCTAGAGAGCTGCCTCCTTCAGTCTTGGGGCTCCCTAGATTAAAAAGAATGTTCTGTGTCAAAGACTTCGTCACAGTTTCCTAAAGAGAAGTGCCCGGTTGGCTTTTGTCAGAGATGCTTGTCTTTTTAACGTCTCCCTTCGTCTCTACAAGCGTAGCTTTTATAATCCAGAGGGAGCATGGGTGTGTCTCAATCCGAGTTGGGTCGAAGACTGGTCAGCATTGTTCGAGGATCGTGAGAAAACTCAGGGTCTTTTTTTCCCCCACAAGTGGTAGGATTTACTCCTCGACTCCTGGGGAAGGGGACCCAGTGAAAACACCCAGGAAGTTCTACTCGCTTGTGGAATTGTTCTCCTTGTGTGTGATTTCATGTAACAAGGCAGAGTGACTGGGGGCCATCTGGGTTAGAAAAAGAGGCACAGGTTTGCCTGGGGGTGACCACAGGCCGCTTCAGTCTTTTGCCATCGCTGACCATTCTAGGTGAGGCTGTTCACTTGGCTCGGGACTTTGCCTATGTCTGTGAAGCCGAATTTCCTAGTAAACCAGTGGCTGAATATCTAACCAGACCTCACCTTGGAGGGCGGAATGAGATGGCTGCTAGGAAGAACATGCTGCTGGCGGCACAGTGAGTATCCAGACTTGGGTTTGATGGCTGGAGGCTCTGATCTTGAAGCTGGGGGGCGGAGGGGTGCGGGGGGGCGTGGGCAGTGTAGTCCCTGGGGCTTAGGAAAGAAACCCTCGCTTAATAAGGAAGGGTGTGGAGCAAGAGGAACTGGCAAGAGAATTTTCTTGGACAAGGCAGAGAGGTTAACTCTTTGGTAGGATTTGGAAGAAGCGAAATGAATGTCCTGCTTAGTAATAAGTGTTTTTGGAGCTCTTCAATTACTCAGCTCAAAGTAGTTAAACTACCCTTTCCTTCTGGTGTCTCCGTATCTTCCAAAAATGTGTTGGAAACAATTTGTTTTGTCCCAGCCAGTAAAGGTTGGGTGCCTTCTGATAAGACTTTTGATGTTAAAAAAAATTTTTTTTAATGTTTACTTATTTTTGAGAGAGAGACAGACAGAGCATGAGCAGGGGAGGGGCAGAGAGAGAGAGGGAGACACAGAATCGGAAGCAGGCTCTAGGCTGAGCTGTCAGCACAGAGCCTGACACGGGGCTCGAACTCACGGAGCGAGATCATGACCTGAGCCCAAGTCGGACACCCTACTGAGGAGCCACCCAGGCGCCCCTTCTGTGTTTTAAATGTCACGATCCTGTTGGATTTGGAGGAGACAATGTGGACAAACTGGGTCCAGTCCTACTACACGCAGCTGCAGGATTTCTGCTAGAAGCCGACCGTGAATGGATTTTAAAATGACAGTAAATGGGGCGCCTGGGTGGCTTAGTCGGTTAAGCGTCCAACTTTCGCTTAGGTCATGATCTCGCGGTTCGTGGGTTCGAGCCCCGTGTCGGGCTCAGTGCTGACTGCCAGCTCAGAGCCTGGAGCCTGTTTCAGAGTCTGTGTCTCCCTCTCTCTCTGACCCTCCCCTGCTCATGCTGTCTCTCTAGAAATTTAAAAAAAAAAAAAAAAACACATTAAAAAAAAATAAAATAAAATGACAGTAAATGAAGGCAGAAGGAGTGCAGTCAGGAAATGGGGCGAAAGAGAGCATAGTGAACCAGTGTATGTAAAGAGTGAGTTTCGGGGAAGTGGGTGATTCTCCCGAGTTCTTGAAGAAATTGGTTTCTTGGTACCCAGCTGCACGAAATAAACGCTATTCCGCTCCCTCTGGGCCGGACATCCGGACTCCACCTCTTTCACTAGTCCTGGTGACCTTGACCGTTTGACAGGGTTAATCCTGTTATCTTTCCTAATTGCAGTGAGGATTAAAGAAGATAGTGCGTGATAGAGTTTAGCTCAGGGCCTATCGAGAAATTGGCGCTAAGTACAATTGGTACTGTTAGTACCAAGTCTGTTTCTTTGTGTTGCGGGTGAAGTTCTGATCACCTCCCTGGGGAGGGGGGGGGTCATCCTCAGGATGATTTGGCGCTGTCCGCTCTCTACCTGTCAGGAGCTAGATTGAGCTCACAGGTGTGTGTTGACTGTCTTCACAGGCAAGTGTGTAAAGAATTCACAGACCTTCTCAATCAAGACCGAACGCCCAACGGGAACAACCGGCCCACCCCGGTCCTGGAGTCGAACATACAGAACTGCTTGTCTCATTTCAGCCTGATCACCCACGGGTTTGGCAGCCAGGCGATCTGTGCTGCCGTGTCTGCTGTGCAGAACTACATAAAAGAAGCCCTGATAGTCATAGACAAATCCTATCTGAACCCTGGAGATCAGAGTCCGGCCGATTCTAGCAAAACCCTGGAGAAAATGGAGAAGCACAGGAAATAAAAACGGGGAGTGAGCCACGGGGCTGAAGAGTCTGGAAGGAAGAAAAGGACTCCAGAGGCGTTCTCGACCCCGGACAGACTGGGAAACCCCTCTTGCCTGGGGACAGACAGTGTGTTACCCACCTTCCCATTAAAAAGGCCTCCACTGATTTCTGGATCTTTACGTTGCCCTCCTGGATTCCTTAGTATTATTTCACTAGTCCCGAAGTGTGTCTCCTTAACTCTGGACAAGTTATTGGAAGGTGACAAGTACTGATTCTTTTATTCGTTGAGCTTATTTTATTCTTTTGAACCCCATTGTTTTCTCTGAAAGTGGTGCTACAAGTTTTAGAAACTTTTCAATCCATTCCCCGGGCTCACAAGAAAACCCACACACGTAGCTGTAGAAATGTCTTGTTGATGCCCTTCAGATCAACGGTAACTTGCAGTGTTGCGCTAACGGTTGGCTTCTGGCGTCCACTAAATATTTATCTAGAAAAAGTATTTATCTAGCTTCTTCAGATGTCAAATCCCGTGTCCAGTAGGGAGCAAAGAGTCTCTCTGTTCAGCAACTAGCTCAATAGGTGGCATTTGACACACATAAACCCCTTGTTGAAAGGGGCTCTTTGGGTTTTACGAAACTTGTAGGAATGAAGCCTGCTGATGATTGTTTTCTTTTTCTGCCTTTTTTCTTTTTTTTAAAGTCTGAGAGTTAACCCTTCAATTGGGAGACTCCGAAATGACATGTTCCTTTAAGGTACTGAAGCTTTATTTGCATATTTATTTCACATCTTGGTGTTTCGAGTAAACTTGAAAAGGGTAGGCATGAAGCGGTTTTTTTTTGTTTTGTTTGTTTTTTTTCTTTTTGTTTTTGTTTTGGCTGCCCGCCACCCCCGTGTCCCATAGGAGGCTCTGTATTTTGAGAAAACCGTGCGTTGACTGTACAGATGTTATTTATGCATAATTTAATGGGGTCTGTAAATACGGGTGCACTTCTTAAGAATTTTACAAAAGGGGTTCGATTTTAATATTAACTCTGAAAGGTGATGGGGTAATCTAAAACACTAATTTAGGGTTTATTCACGCGTACACAGGGTATTAAGAATTTAGAGGATCCTGGGCTCTTGTTCTTGATGCGGGAGATTCTATTTAATTGAAACTCTGTTCACAAAGCAATACCTTTGGGTCTCTGTTCCCGTCGAGCTGAACCGGAAGATGGGTGTGCGGTACCGTGTGTGTGTGGGTGAAATAGGGGTTTGAAATTGAACTCCACGTCTGTAAACGCACCCCAAATAATTATTGTGTATATTATACCTGTATAATAATAAAAAAGTATTCTCGATAGAAGCCATGAAAGTCGGGTTACAACTTGGTTTTGGTTTTTGTTTATGTTTTTAAGTCTCTCGGATGAGTGGAATAGTGGCAGAGCTAATTTATGGTTTGGCCACGGCTCGTGGCTTAGTTCTCGGGACGGAGCAGGGGAGTTGTGTGCCGAGGGAAGGCTGAAGTGTCGTTTTCTGTCCCTTGTGAGACCGCTCAGCTGCAGCACTAGGTCTTCGGCTCCTGAACCGCCCACAGCTTTGGGTAGTACCATCCTGCCGCCAGGGCGGCCGGGGCGAGCGAGAGTCAACAGTTCTGGAACAACAGCCCTTGCACAAGGCTATACCCTGTTGAGAAACACTACGGTCAAGTTGCCACCCCCCAGATTTGGAGATGGGAGCGAAACGATGGCAGGTCATCTTTGCGGGGATCCTCGTCTGGGAGGATCTTTGCATTCCATCAGACTCCAGCAATGGAAATTGTAGGCTTTCTGTGTTTTCGCTTCGTTGGAATTCTCTCCATCTTTGGCAATAGGACCCGCGTGCATCTATCCAAAGCCCCCTAGTCGTTTTGTCGGGTAAGTCAGAGGTTGGGTCTCCGCACCCTACTTGGGGAGCAGAAGGGGCTGGCCACACTCATGTCCTTGCTGGATGTTTGTGAGGATCTTGAGTGTACTCCGCCGGTCCTTGATTTCAAGTTGAAGTGGCCTGGCCTATCCTCCAGGAAGTGATATGTTTATAGTTTGGCACAAGAGGCTTCAAAGGGAAGTTGGGAGTGAAAGGATTTTCCCTGTTGGATTAGGCTGTTTCTTCAACTCCTGCTTCATAATCCTTGATTTATAACTCTCTACCAAATGCTCAGCAATTCCCGACTTAGTGTTGGCATTGGATGTTAAGTCATTTAAGCTCTGCCAACCTAATACTTTGCTCTTGGCAGCTTATCCTTGGCCGCCGAATGTTCCCATTAAGTTGGATTTATCTGGTTGATATGTCAAGTTCACAATCGCTTTGCTTTAGAGGAGTAGAAAGAGGTCTTAGGTTGGCAGTTATTTTCCTCAATCAAGACGTGAGATCTTGGGTGTTAAAAAGGAAGTTACGGGGGCAAAGGGCTGAAGGGGAAGGGACTATTTTCTTATCAACGTCTTAACCTGCTTTTGGACTAGAGTCTGGCTTTTAGGACCCGTGCCCAATCGCAATGCAGACAATGCTCTGGAAACGCCCCAAAGTCAACCCAGGATTGAAATGAGTCATAAGCAGGGCTTGTGCCTGGCTCACTGCTCAATCGTCTTTTATCCTGGTTTCCACTGGAGTCCACGGACGGCCACTGGGTCCCCTGGGTCCAGGACACCTGATAAGGGTGCCCTGACCTTGGACTTCAGATCCAGTGGTAGACCGTTGGCTCCTTACGGGGCTGGGGTGGTTTCGCTTCAAGCCCCGTGCCTGTGAGGATCGCATTTCTCTCTCGTTCCCTTCTCCCTGTGGTCGTCGCACACTGGCTGGCAAACTGAGATGCTGCAAAGTCTGTCCTCTGGGAGGAGACATGCAGATGCTTTTCTCTCCCTCCCCCAGCTGCCCCGAAGGAAAACCCATCGTCTGAAGGTACACTCTGTCCGAGCGTTCCACGTACGACAGACTTCTCAGCCAGGACCATGCGTCTGTTGACTGGAGACTTGCCCGCCCAGGTGTCTGGCACCCCGCTGCCCTCCTGTCCTGCCCACAAGCTCATTTCCAAGTTCTGTGGAAGGTCAGAGAGCGGTGTCTTCAGTAGTGCTCCGTGGTTGTCTTACCTCCCGTGTGTGCACAATTTAAGTTGCGGGTTTGGAAAGGGATGATTCGTTTCTCATTTGAAACGCGGCCATCACAGTGGCCACCATTTTCTGTGTGTGTCGGGGGGTGGGTCTAGCGTCAGGGTAGAGTCAGAGAGCTTCGGGTCCTGCATTTTGATGTTAAAACGGTAAACAAGCTAGGTCACGGGTGGGTGAGAGACTCCTGAAGACTTGTCAGCAGTGGGGATCCTGAGGCCGCGCCGCCCTGGGGGAGCGTCCATTAAGCAGCCTTTGTGAATTCCCACGGAGGTTCGGTTATTTTTGAGGATGGCAAGCATTTCTCCAGCCTCCCCCTTTGTCTGGGGGCACAGGGTGGGGTGGCGAGGCGGCAGTTGAATTTGTCTTCTTGACAAGCAGGTGGAGAATCTGGAAACGCCCACCACCATCGGTCACGGGGGGTGGGGTGGGGGGGGAGAAGAACAGTCTAGGGGTCCTTGAAGTGCGGGTTCCGGGTGAGGGAGCTCCCTCGTCCCTGGCATGGCCCTGGTTTTTAGCTAACGTCTTCACTAGCCACCTGAGCTCAGTGGGCGGTGCAGGTTTTCTCCTCAGTCGGGAGATAAGGTTTGCTTTTGAAATTTCGGTGCCGCAATGCCCAGGTGTGCTTTTCCCAGAGGTTGCCGCTGTTCCTCGATGATGTGATAACTGTTGGCTTTCTTTTCAAGGATCCCGGTTACCCTGGATCTCTCTTCCCACCCAACAGTCTTCATTTTTGTTTCTCTGAAGCCCACAGGCCACCACGTAGGGTGGCTTGGTGACGCTCTGAGCCATCACGATCTGATCCGCCTCCTGGTTCTGCTGACCCAGGCTGGCATCGTGCCCATGGTCTGCTGACTCCAGGTGTATCACAGTCTCGACTGTCCTTGTCTGCTAGTAGCGTGGAACAGAGACCTTCTGAGGAACAAACTTGACCTCAGGATTCTTAAAAATGAGCGTTGCACTGGAGTCCATAGTTTCATGGGACGCTTGGTTATTTTTGGCACCGTCCTAGATACTAATGTCCCTGCTCCTTTGGGATAACATCTTGATGGGGGAGATGGGTGGAAGGAAATCGTGGAAACTGAGTAGAGTCGAAAGGCCTCATTCCAGGGACCTGTTCAAAGGGACAACGTGGTGAAGGGCGTGTCCAAGGTCAGATCTCAGCGTTGGTTTCTCAGGACTCCTGGAGCATTCCTTGTATCTCGACATTGTCTGAAGGCTTGAGGAGAGGCCCCGGTAGGTGAGTGTCGGGGTTGGATGAATGGACGGCATCCTGGCATCTGGCACTTGCTGAGACTGGAAGGCTTTGGGGACTTCGTGGGTGTTCTGGGTTGAGACTGCTTCCAAAAAGCATGTCCGAGTCCCAACCCCCGTACTTCAGAATGTGACCTTATTTGGAAATAGATCCATTGTTGGTAATTAAATTAAGATGAGGTCCTAAGAGAAGAGAAAAGAAGAAAGATGAGGTCCTACTGGAGTGGAGTGGCCCTTCGTCCAACGTGGCTCGTGTCTTCCCTAAGAAGAGAAGAGGCGAACACAGACGCAGAAAGGGAAGCGCGGGTGATGACGGAGGCGGAGACCAGAGAGATGTAGCTCTGAGCCAAAGTACGAAGGATCGCCACCAGCAGCAGCCAGAAGAGGCAAAAAATGAACAAACAACAACAACAATAACAACAAAAAACCAAAAAAACCTCCCCTAAAGACTTCAGAAGGAGCATGACGCTGCTGACACCTTGATTTGGGACTTCCAGCATCCAGAATTGTGAGCCCATAAACTGCCCAGTTTGAAACCCTAGGAAACTGACCCAGTGGGGAAGTCCTGCCTTGGTTCTCCCTGCATCGATCTTTCTGTGGCTTCCTTTTTGTTTTAATTATTTTTTTTAATGCTTACTTTTTTTTTAAATGTTTTATTTATTTCTAGGAGAGAGAGAGAGAGACAGCGTGAGCAGGGGAGGGTCAGAGAGAGAGGGAGTCACAGACTGAAACAGGCTCCAGGCTCTGAGCTGGCAGTCAGCACTGAGCCCGACTCGGGGCTCGAACCCACGAACCGCGAGATCATGACCTAAGCGAAAGTCGGACGCTTAACCGACTAAGCCACCCAGGTGCCCCTTTAATGCTTATTTTTGAAAGAGAGGTAGAGCAAGTGGGGGAGGGACGGGGGGGAGGGGGACAGAGAGGATCAGAAGCAGGCTCTGCTGACAGCCCAGAGCCCGATGTGGTGCTCGAGCTCACAAACTGTGAAATCGTGACCCAAGCCGAAGTCGGACGCTTCAGCAAGTGAGCCACCCAGGCGCCCCATTTTGTGGGTTCCTTTCTGCACGTGGCGTGTCGTCTCTGCCTGGAGTATCAGCCGGCCACCTCTGTGGTCTTCCCACTGGCGCGGGTCCATCTAACAGCATGGAGGTCTTCAGTGTTAACTGAAATACGATTTTTCTGCTTGTTCTCCACATTTATGTGGATGAAGAGAGCAGCTTCCTGGTGGCAATGGCATTAGCCGGCTCCCTCAGCCTCTCGGGGAGAAGTCACCCGAGCATCTCTGTCCAAAGCAAATCCTAAACTCGCGGGGGCCCATTTCTCTTTTGCTTTCTACTTGTTTCATGTAACTGGCCCCTCGGGGTATCCCAGCATTGACCCCTGAGACCAGTGGGTGTTAAACCTGGCAGGTCCCGGGGGAGATGACTGATGCCCTTCTGCTGCCTTTGACCTGCTGCATCTAAGATCCAGGGATCATTTTTATTAAGCAGACTTCTCTTGGTGATCTTGATGGTGAGCTGAGTTTACGAACCGCTGCCATCTAGTATCTTCTTCTTTTTTTTTTGTCTATAAGCTTTATTGATACCTTGCTTTTACAGTTCACAATGCATTCCACAGATTCAGTACAGCTTAAACCGCAAATGTATAAATCTTCATTTCATAATTTTTTGCATAACAAGGTTTGATATTTGCAAACAGAGTTTTTGGAAGCATTAGATTCAGTCCATAGATTCAGAATCGGTGACAAAATGAGCTACAGTAAGTCTGTGCAATGAAGTTTATGCTGAGGAGTTCCATCTAGTTTTATGGAGTCACGCACCTTCTGCAGAGGGGCTGTGACGTGCTCTGTGTCCCCAGCGTCTTCTCCAGGTGACACGCCCCTGCTCTTGGGCTCCTGCTGCGTCCAGTGACCTCGAAGCACTTGCGACACTATGTGGCTCAATGATCTGGCTTCTCCAGTGGACTCTGCGTCCATGACTGCCGGGACCATGTCGGCCTTGCCCCCAGAGACCGTGTCCATCTCCCCACACACTGAGTAGCTCAGCCCAGGACTGGGCATCTACTCAGTTAAGCAGCTGTACTGAGTCCCGGGGCCGGATCCGGAGCTGCTTCATTGCTGTGGGCCACATGGGTATCCAGACCCTCTGCCGCCTCCCACCAGAAGGGCTTCATCCTCTGCTGGGGACCCTGGGGACCCATGTCTTCCTGCTCTCTCCCAGCCAGGCTGGGGTGGAGGAGAATCCATTTGCACACGGTCTGGGTGCTGCTCCCCCAGCAGCAGGTGGGGCTGCCTGGACGCAGCAGGCTGGGACGTTAGCGGACACGGAGTGGGCAGTCTGGCCGGTGGAGGGGAGGGAAGGAGCTCGGGTGTGGAGGTGTTTTACTGTTGGAGCCGACAGGACTCGGTGCCAGCTTGCACAAGGGCACCTTCAGCACTTTTCACGCAACCGTAGACTATGAAGTAGCTTCTGGAATTGGGCAGATCCTCCCGGATCCTGGGCACGAGGAAGGAAGGGGCTGCAGCTTTACATCGGGCATGGCCAGCCCGTCTCCTTAGCCAAACACTTTGCAGGAGGAAGGGGCGGGGACAGATGGATCACCAAGCTACCATGTCATTCTGGTCCCCATGACCCCCCCCAAGACTCAGCCTTTTCTCCCCCCAGGAAGTGTGGGGTGATGGCCCAGATTGGGGGCTCCATTTCATCAAAGCTTTCCTTCGTGGCTCCTTTTCGTGAACCAGGAGGGAATCATGTTTGGGCCTGAGGGTTTGGGAAGAAGGTGAGACTTTCTCCCAGACAGACATCTGCAGTATCTGGGGAGATTTTTGGTCGTCACCACCGGGGGAGGGAAACTTGCTCTGGTGCGTAGAGAGCCAGTCGATGCTGAACACCCAACAGTGCACAAGATTGCCTCCTGGCAACAGGGACTGACCGGGCCCAAAATGTCAGGAGTCCAAAGGTTGGGAAATATTGCTCTAAACATAGGAAAAAGTCTAGACGCATTTCTTAAACCATTAGCAGAACTTACTTCTGCACAGGGGATTACTTTTTGCCTGATGTGATTCTATATAGTCTCAAATTTTTAAAAAACAAGTAGTCCTTTCATAAATAAAAAACCTGACAGGATGTTTACATAAATGAATACATGTGGAGTGAATGCACAAGTGAATGTTTATTCTAAGTTTTGTTTTTTTTGTTAAGTTTTTTACTTAGAGGATGGGCGAGCAGGATAGGGACAGAGGGAGAGAGAATGCCAAGCACGCTCCACACTGGCCGCGCAGAGCCCGATGTGGGGCTCGATCTCACGAAGCGTGAGATCGTGACCGGAGCGGAAATCAAGAGCCACCCAGGTGCCCGGTAAGTCAATGTTTAAATCAGTGAACAAAGGAAGCAATGATCGCCGAGAGGGAGAAAGATGTGCGTCTTTGTAACTGTTTCCTAACTTTGGATTTGGGGCTCTGGTTACCTACTTTGAAGCCCTTTTGCCGGGACAGGTGAGGGAAGAGGGGAGGCCGCCCCTCCCTTCCCTCCCTCCCCCACCGCAGAGATGGGGGGCTCCCTTCCCTCCTGTTTCTTTTTCTCTTTGGCAGGAACTACGGGTTCTCCCTGAGCAGAGACATTGTTTCACCTCTGACATCTGTTAATATCCTTTTCCCACAAGACAAAAAAGGCAGTGGCAGAAGGCACCAGCCATTTAAGAAAAAAATCTTCAGAAAGAATTTTCTCAATTGTTTTCTTTTAATTGTTGTTTGCTCTGCCCATTGTTGCAAAGTAGTTCAAGCTGACAACAGAATGAATTGAAGTGTCACAAACCATTTCTTTCGTGCTGTGGACAAAAGTAATGCATGTTGCTGCTATTGCCCGTACACGCTTGGAACGTCTTCGGTGGGATGTGGCGGGCAGCCTTCTGCAGGGTCCCGCTGGGCGGGGCCTGGGGTGGCAGGGACATGGAACTTCCACTCTGTGTCATTTTGTCCAGTTGGAGTGTTTTATGCGGCATCTGGGTGGCTTAGTCAGTTACGAGTCTGACTCGATCTCAGCTCAGATCTTGATCTCAGGGTCGTGAGTTCAAGCCCCGAGCTAGGCTCCACACTGGGTGTGGCGCCTACTTAAAAAAAGAAGAAACAAACAGAACAACCACCACCCAAAAAACCCGGATGAAACGGACTCTCAAATTTAGAAAAACACTAGGTTTAGTAAGAACACCATAAAACTGAAAAATGCTTCTGGTAAACAAAGCACCGACGGAAGAAGAGAAATCGCCCTTGCATTCTGTTATTTATTCACTTCCCCAGTAAACCTATTTTAGCCCATTTTACAGAGAGGCTCAGACCCAGGCAAGCAGTTGCTGAAACTCCCCCAGCAAGGAAGGGTCAGCGCCAGCCCCAGAGCCGGTCTGGCTGCCTCCTGGGACTGTGAATGTAACTGGGCCCTGTGGTGCCCCTGATGCTAAGAACTTTACATTATTGAGCACGTGTTATGTGCCAGCCACTGTTTTAGACACTTTTCATATTAAATTCATTTACTCTTGGCAACACCTGTGGGAGGTAGGAAGAACACCCCATCTACAGATGGGGAAACGGAGGTACAGAACCATGAGCTGCCTGCTCAAGGTCTCTCGCTTGGTGAATGGGATAGCCCAGGCTTGGTGAGGGGATGGGATAGCCCAGGCTCCAGCTCCAGCTTGAGTGTTTCCTGAGAAGGACTGTCTGTGTCTGGTCTTTCATGGAGAGGCTAGAGACAAGATAGGAATATTCTGAGTGAGAAATGCTCTACCTCGTGCAAAGTGCTTGGCTCAGTGCCTGGCACGTGTAAGTGTTTAATTAAAGTGTCAGCTTTAAAAACATTTTTTTAATTTTTTTTTTTTTTTTTTTTTTTGAGGGAGAGAGAGAGACAGAGTGTGAGCAAGGGAGGGTCAGGGAGAGAAGGAGACGCAGGATCTGAAACAGGCTCCAGGCTCTGAGCTGTCAGCATGGAGCCCGATGCGGGGCTCGAACCCACAGACCGCGAGATCATGACCTGAGCTGAAATCGAGAGTTGGACGCTTAACCCACCGAGCCACCCAGGTGCCCCAAGTGCTTTTTTGAATGCAACAACCTCTGGTCAAAGAGAAAACAAAAGAAGGAAGAGAGAGAGGAGGGGGAGGTGAGCAGGACAGGAAGTGCAGAGAGGGGACAGGGAAGAGAGGAAAGGCAGGAAGCCCTTCCCCCTTTGCAGAGTGGTGGGGGTGCAGGCTGCTGCCAGCACGGTCAGGGGCTCTGCTGGGTCTCCAGCGCGGCGCTGGCTCAGCCTTCAGGGCTCCCCTTGCCATCACTGTTGCCTCTCCCAACGCTCAGCCTCCCCTCTGCCCCCTGCCGCCTCCCTGGCTCACCTCCTTCTCAGCCCCGGCCTCACCTTGCACAGCACCTCCTCCTGGAGCCTTCCCAAGCTTCTGCTGACTTACGTGTCCCCTCGGCTTCCATCACACTTCACATGGGTGGTAACCAGCTGTATAGTGTTGTATCACCTCCCATATCCTGCCCTTGAGGGAGTCACTGTGGTCTGGTCACAGCTGAACCCCAGTATGCAGCTGGCAACCGGGCTCTTAGCAGATGTTCAATATCCATAGGCTGAATGAATAAATTCATTTATTCCAAAAGGTCAGGATTTGCTGAAGTGGTGAATATCAAGACAATTAATGCATTCTCCCATTCATCCATTCATCCATCCACCTACCCACCTATCTATCCATTCATCCATCCATTCATCCATCCATCCATCCATCCATCCATCCATCCATCCATCCATCCATCCATCCATTTATCCACCCATCCACCCATTCACCCATCCACCCACCCTTCCTTCCTTCCTTCTTTCCTTCCTTCCTTCCTTCCTTCCTTCCTTCCTTCCTTCCTTCCTTCCTTCCTTCCTTCCTTCCTTCCTTCCTTCCATCTACCATGCTAGTCCCTGGATATATACCAATAAGCTAAAGCTGCCTGGGCCCTGCCTTGTGGAGCCCACAGTCTGTTAGGGGAGCCAGACATCAGTCCATCAATCACTTACACATGTAACTGCCAACTTGGTGTGCTGTTGGGGCCCGGTAGAACTGTTGCTACTCCAGTCGTTTCTGTAATAGAAGAGCTTTACAGGCTGAAATTCCCTGCATTCTGCAGCAGCTGGGGAGACATTTTTTAATTTTTATTTTCAGTCCGGAACAGTGCTTCTGCCATCCATGAAAATTGGGACGACTCAGCTTAAAATTATGTTCTTCAGAAACAAGCTCCCTGCTCTCAGAAGACACTGGAAGGAGAAGCCCTGCAAACAAACCACCAAGATCATGTCAGGGCAGTGGGCATCTATTACTATTACTATTAGTTTGTTTAAGCTGGGGCCCAGGGGAAGAAATGCCAATGGCATGGGTGGTAGATAGAGATGAGGGTGTGTTCCTCCCAACCCTGTCTCCCAGCCACCCAGTTCCCAGGATGGAGACAAATCTCATTACCAATTAGGTGTGCACACAGAGCTATTTTAGGCATGTACACACAATTACATGTATTTCTTTTTTAACCCACATTTTGTATACACAGTCTGGCACCTCACTCTTTCCACTTGATTTATCATGTTGATGGCTCCTTACCAGTTCGTATAGAGCTGCCTTTTTTGTAAGGTGTCCTTTTGGTTGTGACGTACAGATTATCCATCCTTTCCTGGTGGGGTTTGGATGTTTCTAATCCCCTGCTGGTACAAGCTCACTCAGTGCAGCCTGCTCACAGGTCATTCCTCGCGGCTCTTTCTGGGTGGATGGATTCCTGGTCATGGAATTGCCTCTTCAGTTTTTGTAGATCCTAGCTTGCTGCCCTCCTCAAGACCTTCCCATCCACACCTTCCCATCCACACCCTGGCCGTCTACTGAAGTGGCCTGTTGGGAGGCACTGGGGCAAGGTGTTACTTGGGATGTTCAGGAGTCCCCCTGAGGATAGATGGGTGAGAAAAAGCCACTTGTGCAGAGCCAGAAACAGAGCTCTCCTGCTGGGAAGACCAGTGTGGCTGGAGATGAGGCTGGAGAGAGAACCTGAGCCAGATCAGTGGGTCTTACAGGCTTGGAAAGGCACTGGGATTCTACCTGGGAAGCCACCTGAGGATTCCGAGCAGGAAGGGATGTGGTTGGATTTACACTAAAAATAAAAATAAAAATAAAAATAAATCCGTGCATGTGGAGAATGAAGCACAGTGGGTAGGAATGAAGCTAGGAGACGCCACACAGGCACCGCGGCAAGAGTTGGTGGAGGCGTGCACCCCAGTGGAAGCCAGGGCAGAGGGCTGCAGCATTTTGAAGGTAGAGCTGACAGAACTTGCTCTGAGATGGAGGAGACTGGGCGTGGGGGGAAGAGTTGGGAGGGATCATATGGGTTGGGCTTCAGTGAAATTTACCAAGTCGGGGAAGACTCAGGATACCAGCTTTGTGCAAGCAAGACCCATGAGTTGAGTCACAGGAAAGGAAAACTCCATGGAGGCTGTCCTTAGCTTCCGTCAACGGGGACCCAAGTCATTGAAGAAGGGTGCCTGTGGCTGGTCCGTCCAGGGAAGGGGCCAGTGTGGGTGCTCCAAAGCTGATGGCCGGGCCACTCTGATGCCACCAGGGCGGGCTCCATATTGGTTCTGAAACCTGATACATCCCAGATATCTGGACGCACTAGGACAGGAGTTCAGAGGAATCAGACCACCCCCTGGGCTGGGCTGATGTAGCCTAGCTCTTGGAATTAAAGATTCCTAGGTTTATGTGACTAGCAGAGGTGGGGTAGGGTGAGCTCAAGGGCAGGGCTCATTAGAACTTTATTGACTGTCAATGCTGGAAGGAACCTTAGAGGTCACTGGTTAAACCACTGATTTGGAAAAAAGAAATTGTTTGAATGGCAAATGATTTTTATGCTTTCAATAGTGATTTAAAAGAATTAGAATAACAATACGGTTTACGTGCACTGATTATGCACCAAGGTCTAGGCCAGATGTTTTACATTCATTATTTCTTTTTTTCTTCCTATTTATGTATTTATTTGAGAAAGAGAAGGAGAGAGCATGAGCAGGGGAGGGGCAGAGAGAAAGAGAGAGAATCTTAGGCAGCTTCCACACCCAGCACACATGGGATCATGACCTGAGCTGAAGTCAAGTCAGACTTTTAACCAACTGAGCCACTCAGTTTTTTAAATTTCTTCCAATTGAAAAAAAAAAAATTTGAAGAGGAGCATCTGGGTGGCTCAGTCAGTCAAGCGTCTGACTTTGGCTCAGGCTATGATCTCTTGGTTTGTGAGTTTGAACCCAGCATTGGGCCGTCTGCTGACAGAGCTCTGTATCCTCTCCCTCCCTCTCTCTCTGCCCCTCCCCCGCTCACATTCTCTCAAAAATAAATAAACATAAGAAACATTGTTTTAAATGAGTATAGTTGGCACATATTGTTACCTTATTTTATGTCAATCTGCCAATAACCATCCAGGGAGATGCTGTCATTATCTGTGCAGTCACTGAGGCTGAGGGTGGCGGCTCAAAGTCCCCTGGCTGAGATGGGGGCCCAGCTGCCTCTGTCTCTGATTCCTGCCTGGAACTTCCAGGGACATTTGCTTTTTCAACGTTCTGTTGACCGTCTCTAAGGCTTTGACAATTTTAGCTGCCATATTGGCCCCAGGGAAAATGACCTAATAAGCATTGTCACCAGCGCCATCTAAGGCTGAGTCTCCAGTTGTTTGTCAAATTGGAGTATTATATTCTTTTCTTAATTTTTTTAATGTTTATTTTTGAGAGGGGGCGAGGGGCAGAGAGAGAGGGAGACACAGAATCTAAAGCAGGCTCCAGGCTCCGAGCTGTCAGCACAGAGCCCGATGCGGAGCTTGAACCCACAAACCATAAGATCATGACCCGAGCTGAAGTCGGGCACTTTATTGACTGAGCCCCCCAGGCGCCCCGATTCTCAAGGTTTAAGGTTTAACCTCTGGGAGTCACAAGCTAATAGCGAACGGCTCAGAAAAATCCCCCACAGGGGGACGGTCTTAGCGTGATGGGGATGATTCCGCATCTCCAGAAGTCACCGCAAGTCTCAGAGCTTCGTGCTGGCAATGGGTGAATTTGGGGTATGTAAGTTATACCTTAATAAAACTGGTTAAGAATAAGGCAAAGGGAGGGGCGCCTGGGTGGCTTAGTCGGTTAAGCATCTGACTTTCTCTAAGGTCACGATCTCACGGTTCGTGGGTTCAAGCCCTGCGTCAGGCTCTGTGCTGACAGCTCAGAGCCTGGAGCCTGTTTCCAATTCTGTGTCTCCCTCTCTCTTTGACCCTCCCCTGCTCACGCTGTCTCTTGCTCCTAGAAATAAATAAAACATTAAAAAAAAAAAAAGAATAAGGCAAAGGGAGAAAGAGCCAGCACCCCTGCCCTGGGACCCCAGAGAGGCCTTCTCTCCTCAGCCAACTTCCCTCCTGCTTTCTGCGGCCAGAGTGGGTGGCTCGCCAGCAAGGTATTGGTCGGCCAGAGAGAAGCTTCTGGGTTTTCTCCCACAGGTGGACAAATTCACGGTTTAGGTGGTGGGAGCTTCCGCCCGCAGGGCTGAGCAGATCAGACGCCCACCCTGCAAAGGGCATGGTTCCCACTGGCCAGAGCCACCACGGGCAGCTCTTCGCCCTGTGATTTGTGGTCGGCTCTGCTTGGTGGCGGTTTCTGAGGAAGGACAATTACATTAATTGAGCCTTTCAGGAAATGGTCCCTGAAGAGAGGTCAGGAGACCTTAATTACGGGTCTGCTTGCCAGTTAGAGCGAGATCCCAAGTTCGTGAATCCAAGAGCGTCTCAGCAGGCTTCGGCCGCTCCCTCACTTTGAGCTTCCAGAAAATGGACAAGGAGCCAGGCATTCCAGAATTCATGGTAGAGACTCTCTGCTGTGTCCAGTTTCTTTTGACACTATCTGGCTGCCTTTCCTTAAAAGATTCCTGTGACAGGGGCTGCAGGGTGGCTCCATCAGTTGGGCATCCGACATTGGCTCAGGTCATGATCTCGTGGTTTGTGAGTTCGAGCCGAGCATCAGGCTTGCTCTCTCCTGTCAGCGCGGAGCCTGCTTTGGATCCTCTGTCCCGTCCCCGTCCCTCCCCCACTCATGCTCTTGCTCTCTCTCAAAAATAAATAAACATTAGGGGCGCCTGGGTGGCTTAGTCGGTTAAGCGTCCGACTTTCGCTTAGGTCATGATCTCGCGGTTCGTGGGTTCGAGCCCCGCGTCGGGCTCTGTGCTGACTGCCAGCTCAGAGCCTGGAGCCTGTTTCAGTCTGTGACTCCCTCTCTCTCTGACCCTCCCCTGCTCACGCTGTCTCTC
>NW_024080750.1:2164618-2408211 GCF_003009895.1 Hyaena hyaena | reverse complement strand
ATCAGTTTCTAGTCTTAGTGCCCCAACCCCCCACCCAGTTTCCCCTGATTTCTGCAGACTTTCCACTCAGCAATTTTTTTTAATGTTTTTTATTTATTTCTGAGATAGAGACAGCGTGAACAGGGGAGGGTCAGAGAGAGAGGGAGACACAGAATCCGAAACAGGCTCCAGGCTCCGAGCTGTCAGCACAGAGCCCGACGCGGGGCTCGAACCCACGAACCGCGAGATCACGACCTGAGCCAAAGTCGGATGCTCCACCGACTGAGCCACTCAGGCGCCCCTCCACTCAGCAATTTAAAAAAAAAAAAAGTAAGAAAAATGATGGTAAAGGTAAGCTTCTAAAAGTTTAGATTGAAAAAACAGGCTTTTTTTTTTTTTTTTTTTTTTTCCCTTTTTAACAAACAAGAAAGGGTCTGGGGCAGGGAGTCTGGAGTCACGGTCCGCCTGGGTTTGATTCCTGCTTCTGTTACTTCACAGCCATGTGACTCTGGGTAAATAAATGAAACTTCATCAGCCTCAGTTTCCCTGCGGGTCCCGTGCAGAGTTGCTGAGGGTTCCCAAGGTCATGTGCATCCACTGCCGTGAGCAGTGCTGGCCTGCTGTAAGGATGCTGTGTGGGGGCTATTTTTTGAAGTCTATTTGTTTATTTGGGGGCTGGAGGGGCAGAGAGAGAGAATCCCAAGCCTGCTCTGTACTGTCAGTGAGTGCAGAGCCCCATGCGGGGCTTGAACCCATGAACTGTGAGATCACCACCTGAACCGAAACCAAGAGTCAGACACTTTGTGCGTAGGTTTCACTTCAAGGCAATGCTGGCAGGCAGCCCCACGCGGGACCAGGGAGCAGCTGTGGATAGCGTTTCCTGTGTGTGCCTCTTGGTGACAGTATGGCTGCCTGTACCCGGAGAGGTCCAGACTCATGGTTTGAGGCCAGTGGAGAATGTGCAGCCTCCTGGCGTGGGTCCAGCCTTGCCCTCCTTGGAGAAGGCTGCTTAGACCCTTTCAGGTGCACTTGACCTGTGATTCCTTCGCCCTGGAAGAGCAGGGACAGCAGGAAGCAGTAATGGATTGACTGCATGCTCATTTTGGTGATGGGACAGTGAAGTCCAGAGGATCAGAAGCCACATTTTATCCATGTTTGTGCCCCACCCCCTTCACCCCCCTTCACTCCCCATCCAGCCCAGTGCCCAGCAGGTAGAATGACTGAGTAATAGTGTTCAAGGTCAAACTGCTTGGGTTTGAGTCCACACTTTCCAGCTGTGTGTTCTTGGGCAAGTTGCTTAACCTCTCTGCTTCCATTTCCTCAATGGAGATAGAAGTAATGGTAGTCCCCAAATTAGAGGCTTATTTTGAGAAGTCATAAGGCTCACATAGGTCAGGCACCTTTCACTGTGCCTGGCACACCATGGGCATCCATTCCCACCCGGGATTCACTCAGAGCGTGTTCAGTCCACGCCATGTGTACCCCAGGTCTCCGCCCTCCCGTATCTCCTGGTCTCGCGGGGCAGTGCACAGAGCCATAAACAAGCGAAAGAGATAGCTTGCTAGATAAGAATAAACGCTATGGAGGATAACAAGAAGCAGAAGAGGGGGCCAGGACGAGGAGCGCTCAGTGACAGCTTGCTGTTCTGATGCCGATTGATATAAATGACCATTTGTTCAGTACATGGAGAGAATGAGTGAATCTGGGTTGGCCGTATCTGTGTCTCAATGAAATGGCATAAAGGGTATGAGTGTGTGTGGGTTTAAATGAAAAGAAATTCCCCCCCAAAATGACATCATGAAGGTGCTTTTCCCCCAGAGGCCGCAGAGAAAGCCCGTGGGCTGGAGCCACAAGCCTCCACCACTTGGGGCTGCCCTGGGTGTGAGAGCTAATCCAGCCTCCACCCAGGCGGGTCCTGGAAGTCTGGGCTTACGTCCGGCTTTGCCTCTTGGGGAGAGCACTGGGGTCCCCAGAGCCGAGCCTCTGCAGGGATCTCACGTGAGATGTGATTTCTCGTGATTCTCCCGTGGCATTGGTTTACGACTGTGTTCGTTCCCTCACCCACAGCTCAGAGGAAGACAGATGGAGAATGGACCATCGGGTGCGTGGAAAATGTGCTGCTTATCTTGGTCCCACAGGGCCTAGCATATGTGCAAAGCAGCTACTGAGTGCTAGGTACCATTAAATGCTTAGCACTTCATTCATTCATTCATTCATTCAGTCGACTTTTGGTTGCTGTCGTAGATCAGGCATTACACTAGACAAAGCCCTATGACCTAGGAACCAACACACAATAAACCAGAAAATAGTCCAACACAATAAAAGCACAGCTCATCTCAAGTTCCATAATGGCTGGGGCAAGGGTGGGCTGTGCAGATGTGTGTGTGAGTCTGTGTTATCTGGAAGAGGTGCCATTTGAGTTGGCGCTTGAAGGATGGCAAAGATCTGCCATGGGAGGGGTGTGGGAAGGGCATTCCTGGCAGGGCAAACAGCGTGTGCAGAAGTGCTGAGGTGGGTGCAAACCCGGCCTGTGGGAGAAGGTGGTATAGGCCAGGGTGGCTTGACTGGCAACACAGGAAAGCCAGTGGTGGGGACCACGCTGGACAGCAGGCAGGACTTGATCAGGTGGTGCCTTGCAGGTTGAGGTGTGGGGCTTGCGCTTAAGTCTGGGAGCAGCAGGAAGCTTCCAGAGGGTTTGGGGGTTGTGTTTCAGATCGCCCTGGACAGAGGGTGGGCAGGAAGGGGATGCGGGGGCCAGGGAGGAGCCCGTCTGGGGGTTCGGTGAAAGGAGCAAGGGTGGGCTGGTGGTGGCAGTGGGTGCAGTGAGCTGAATGGTGGCCCCCACAAGAAATGTCCATGTCTTGGGGCGCCTGGGTGGCTTAGTCGGTTAAGTGTCCGACTTTCGCTTAGGTCATGATCTCGCGGTTCGTGGGTTCGAGCCCCGCGTCTGGCTCTGTGCTGACTGCCAGCTCAGAGCCTGGAGCCTTTTTCTGAGTCTGTGTCTCCCTCTCTCTCTGACCCTCCCCTGCTCACGCTGTCTCTCTCTCTCTCCTAGAAATAAATAAAAAATATTAAAAAAAAAAAAAAGTCTCCCCTTCCACTAAAGGTCATGCACGGTTGCCCTGCACCTGTTAGTAATGTCCATGAGTTGCTGGCTGAGCTTTGCTACCCTGTCTGTCTGTCTATCTGTCTGTCTATCTATCATCTATAAAAGATGTCTTCTGCTTTTATCTTTCTATTTATCTATCACCTTTCAAAGATATCTTCTACCTCTATCTATATCTATCTATCTATCATCTATAAAAGATATCTTCTATTGTATCTATGTTTATCTATCATGTATAAAAGATGTCTTCTATCTATCTATATCTATTATATCTATATCTATATCTATATCTATATCTATATCTATATCTATATCTATATCTATATCTATATCTCTCCATCCATCCAAGATCTCTATTTATATCTCTCATCTATAAAAGATATCTATAGATATAGATATAGATCTCTCTCTATGTATGATAGACCCCTTGCCTGAGTCATTGAGCCACAGGAGGAGGTGGTAATCGGGCTGGTTTCCTTTGGGCTCAGTGTGTACCGGACACGGAGCTGAGCCCTCTGCACGCGTCTTATTGGATACCCACTCCTCGCTAGGTGGACAGAACTCTCAGCACGCGCACCAGCTCCTGAGCACAGCGGTATTTCCTGGACAGTTCGCTCCTGCGCCTGGAACAGAACCTGGCTTGGTCTGGGTGCCCGGCACGTGTTTGGAAGAATGAGCTACACTCACTGAGTATCTGCCAAGCCAAGCGCTGTTTCTCCCCGAAAGCACACACAGCCAGGGAGCCGCAGAAGGCGAGCGCTGTCCCCGGCCTGCTCCGACTCCCTGCAGAGAAGGTCCCCTCGTGGAGTGGGGCGGGGCGGGGAGCCTGGTTGGAGCTCCCGGGCAGCCCCTGGCGGCAGAGGCAGGAGAGCAGGGGGTGCCGGCACTCAGGGTGAGGAGGGTTTGCATTCAGCCCCTGTTCACAGCTCCCGGGACACGCAGAGCCCTGGCCGGGAGGCAGCCTGGGTGTCAGGAGAGGACTGTGGCTCAGGCAGGGGTCACTCGTTTGGAAAGTCCACTCCGTGTGGAACTGCATTCGTAGCGAGCCTTCCAGGTCGAGATGGTTCAGACTGTGTTTCTGCCTTTAAGGGATTTACTAATTGGAGGGGTTGGGGGGCACCACACTGGAGGGTTGTTTTTAAAATACTTTTTATTTTATTTATTTTTATTTTTTTTTAAATATTTTTTTTTTAATTTATTTCTAGGAGAGGGAGAGAGAGAGAGACAGCGTGAGCAGGGGAGGGTCAGAGACAGAGGGAGACACAGACTCCGAAATAGGCTCCAGGCTCTGAGCTGGCAGTCAGCACAGAGCCCGACGCGGGGCTCGAACCCACGAACCGCGAGATCACGACCTAAGCGAAAGTCGGACGCTTAACCGACTAAGCCACCCAGGCGCCCCAAAATACTTTTTATTTTTAATTTGAGAGAGAGAGAGGAGAAAGAGAGAAAGGGCGAGCAGGGTAGAGGGGGAGGGAGAGAGACAGAGAGAGAAGTCTAGGCAGGCTCGAACCCATGAACCGTGAGATCATGACCTGAGATGAAGTCAGATGCTTAACTGACTGAGACACCGAGGTGTCCCTTTTACTTTATTTTTAATAAAGTAAAAGTAGTTTTAATTTATTTTGAGAGACAGAGAAAGAGCATGAGTGGGGGAGGGGCAGAGAGAGAGGGTGAGAGAGTCCCAAGCAGGCTCCGAGCTGACAGCACAGAGCCCGATGCAGGCCTTGATCTCTCACCGGGAGATCATGACCTGAGTCGAAATCAAGAGTCAGAATCTCCAATGACTGAACCACCCAGGCGCCCTGAGGTTGTATCAATTGTTACTGACAGACTTCATGATTCTCCCCGCATGTCCTTGTAACACTTTACAGTGTCAAACGTTGTGATATTTACAAATATGATAGATAAAAATGACATCTCCTCATTTCTACCCACATTTCTTTACTTATGAGGTTGAGGATTTTTTCCACATATTTTTTTGATGTTTATATGAGCTTCCTGTTCATGTTCTTTGCCCTTCTTTTCTGTTCAGTTGTCTTCTTAATATCGATTTGCAATTAAACAGGTAAATGTTGATGACATATTAAAGATTAAATGTTTATATATTATGTATTAAAGAGATGAATACTTTGTCGCTGATACCACTTTGGATTATACAAGTCTGCCCCGGGGGCCTAAGCATAGTGACAGAGATAAGTCCAGAATGACCTGGGAGCAGAGCCACAGGCCCCCTGATGCCAGTGAGTTTGCTTAAGTCAAGAGACACCTTTGGGGGGAAGGGACGTGGAGGTGAGCCTTCGTGCTGAGATGAAGGAAGAGGTAGAGTCACTTCCACAAGCAGGTGTCGTGGCAGGAAGCTGTGTGTGCTGCTGGCAGATGACGCTGGAGAAGGCCCACCGGCTCGGCACACCCTCCCCCGCGGCAGGACTTCGTAGAAGGGGTTTTAAGCCAATGATCGGCTTTGTGTTTTAAAAACACCATTCTGGCTGCTCTGGAGCCGAGATCGCAGGAGAACAAGGTTCGCGAAGCAAACCCAGTTAGGAGGCTGCTGCAGCATCTGGAAGAGGTGAGAACAGCCCGGGCTAGGGTACTGACCAGGGCGGGAGGTGTGGACATGTTCGGAAATGTGTGCTTTGGAGGTAGGATCGGAGCTGGTGATGGTAGGAAATGGTGATTCGGCTACAGTTCTCAAGAGGCGGTGTCGGTGGGGAAGGGAGGAGGTGAGAACTGGGCGCAGACGTGGAGACGTGGCAGAGGGTATTCTAAGGTCCTCTCCATGCCAGGTGTTCCAAAGATTCCCGAGCCTGGATTAGACATCATCTGGGTGTCTGCCCAGCCCACCCCCTTCTTTGAGATCTGCTCTCCTCGCTACGGGGGTGGCTCTTACATCCGGGTGACCCTGCATCCCCGTGGTTGCCCCAACGGGGCTGCAGATCATGTGCTAAAAGCAGGGGTTCTGCAGGAAAGTTTACTGATTGAGCAGCTAAATGCTTAGCATCTACCCAGCTTCCAGATGGCCAGCTAGCAGCTGGGGCCGAAGCCTGGGGGTTCTTCCCAGCTCCGGGTGCCAGATAACATTCAGGATGTCCACTTCCATCTGAATTTCAGAGAAGCAACAAATACCTCCCTGATAAACGCATGCCCCAACTATTGCAGACTCGTGTTGGTAAGATCTGGGGGCAGGGCTATTCAGGAGAAGCTAGGAGACAAGTCCTAGAGGGGCCATTCCCAGTGAAGTGACTGGGACCGTGGACCCTTACTGGGAGGCCCCTGGGTCGATGAGCCTTGTCCTTCCCCAAATAGCACTGGCGTCTCACTTCTAATGTGAATAAATAGCCCAGATCACTTGACGTTAGAGGGAGGGTCCCCAAGTGAAAGACAGCGACAAAACCAACAGAAATAGAACTCTGGGTACAGGGGCAGTGCGGAGAGAGGAGGGGAGCCTCAGAGAAGCCCAGACGAGGAGCAGTCCCACGGGTGACTCTTTATTTATTTATTTATTTATTTCTGAGGGAAGGAGAGAGAGAGACAGACAGACAGACAGTGTGAGCAGGGGAGGGTCAGAGAGAGAGGGAGACACAGAATCTGAAGCAGCTCCAGGCTCCGAGCTGTCAGCACAGAGCCTGACGCGGGGCTCGAACCCACGAACTGTGAGATCATGACCTGAGCCGAAGTCGGACACTTAACAGATGGAGCCACCAGATGCCCCTCCCCATGGGTGACTCTTGCTGGCCTCCGGGTCTCGGGTTCCTACGGAGTCCCTGCCCCTCGCATCCCTGGGTTCCGCGATGTGTCCTCTCTGCACCAAAGCTCCCCCGGAGGCTTACGCTTCTGTGAACGTTTCCTTCCCTTCTGGTCAGAGGAATTTTCTGTCCCGCTGACCCCAGACAGCTTGGAGGAAGAGCTTCTCCTGGGCCAGCAGTTGACGTGGGGTCGCTACCAAGTGACCCTGGCAGCTGCGGCCCTCCCCATGCCCCGGCGGTCAGGGCCACGTCCAAAAGTCTCCATCTGAGGCTGGCCTGCGCCTCAGCTGCCCTTTTGGCTGCCAGGGGCTGGAGCCAGTTGGTTCTGGTCTCGAATGGGAGCCATGAGGCTCTTCACCAAAGCCCTCCTCCCGGGACTTGGCTGAACCAGGCAAGGGTCCCCCTCACGTGCGCCTTTGCCTTTTCTCCCGTGTCTAGGAGCTCGGGGAGGGGCAGCGGCGTTGATTGACGTGACTGCTGTCGACTGGCTAGGACAGTCTTTAAATATCTGAAAAGCTGTCGTGAGCAGTCATGCAATTCGGTTGTCCCAGATTCACAAGTCCATTCTCTGCCTGAGGGATTTAGTCCTTTGCTTTCTTTTTATAATTAGCATAAATGTGGGTTCTAGGTTCCAGTTGCTAATATTGACATTTTGATTAATTGATCAAAAAGAAGGGGGTGATTTTGGTAACCCACACATTTGAAGTAAGGGTTGGGAGGTTGAGTGGCCAATTAATCGTCAACATGTTGACCTTTGTCGTTGACACCAGGGCTTTTTTTTTTTTTTAATGTTTTTTTTTATTTATCTCTAGGAGAGAGAGAGAGACAGCGTGAAGAGGGGAGGGTCAGAGAGAGAGGGAGTCACAGACTGAAACAGGCTCCAGGCTCTGAGCTGGCAGTCAGCACAGAGCCCGACGCGGGGCTCGAACCCACAAACCGCGAGATCGTGACCTAAGCGAAAGTCGGACGCTTAACCGACTAAGCCACCCAGGCGCCCCGACACCAGGGCTTTTTTGAAAGTGGAACTGAGCACTTTCCGCTGATAATGCTGGGACAATAGGTATGAATAGGGACTGTCCCTACAGAAGCATGACTTGCTCCTTTATTTCTGGATTTTTTATTTTTATTTTATTTGAGACAGAGAGAGAGAGAGAGAGTGTGTGTGTGAGCATGAGCTGGGGTGAGGGGCAGAGGGAGAGAGAGAAAGAGTGAGACACAGAATAGGAAGCAGGCTCCAGGCTCGGAGCCATCAGCACGGAGCCCGATGCCGGGCTCGAGCTCACAAGCCGTGAGATCGTGACCCCAACTGGAGTCGGACACTTAAGCGACTGAGCCACCTGGGTGCCCTGTTTGTGGTTTGTCTTCAGCTTGCTTTACAATGGTAGTTCTCACCTGTATCACCTGTTTTTGTAAATAAAGTTTTATTGGAACTCAGCACATCTGTGCTGTCTATGGTTGCTTCTGTGCCGCTTGGGCAGAGCTGACATATGGCCGTATGCCTTCGGTAATTAGTATCTGGCCCTTTATAGAAAACGTTTGTTGACCCCTGACACAGGGACCCTAGATCCGATGTCCCTTTCCCAAGTGGTAGTTGCCCAGGGGTAAAGCCCGAGCATGAAGAGAATTAAAACTGCCTTAGAAGACTCTGCTGTGCAGCCAGCACCCCGGGGAAGGGCAGGGAGACCCAGTGGAGGCACGGGGGGAGGGGCAGCCTCACTGGAGGGCGAGGAAGAGAATTCCAGGCGGAAGAGCAGACCACATGGGGCTGGCCGAGCATGGAGAGCTCAGGGAGGGTACAGGATGAAGCTGCAGTGAGGGGGGTAGGGAGGCAGGTCCTGTGTGACCCCAGGGGTTTTAACTGGACTGTGAGTCAGGGTTCCAGGATTCCAGGAAAATGAATGGTTCCTCCTTCCAGAATCTTCAGCAGCTCTGCGTTCCAAGACAACCCGTTGCTTCCCTAATGGCCAGGCTGTTCCCATCCCTGGTGGGGGAGGCAGGAACCCGGCCCTCGCTGGGGTGCTTCAGGTGAGAGGTGAGGCCCAGGTGGGCACCTGGGTCAGACGATAGAGTGGCAGTTGGGGGCCATCAGCCTCGGGTTCAGGTCCCAGCCGGGTGCTCACTACCTGCCTTCAGTCCGGCCTCCGGAAACACACTTTGAAATTTGTACGCAGGAAGTTTGATGGGGTGTGTTCTCAGGAGCCACGCCTGTGAGGGCGCGGGGGTGCTGGACTGGCCAGAGGGGGTCTCAGCACGTGCCCTCTGAGCTCTGAGCTGGGGGCCCTTCTGAGATGTCCCAGATCAAGGGAAAGGCCATCTGACAGTCACGATGCAAGCTGCCTCCCAGGGAAGGGGCCATGGGCTCACATGAGGCAGCCCTCTGAGGCCAAGGGCAATCAGAGAGAGGGGCTCAGCCGCGAGCTGCCTTGCCCCAACTCCCAGCCTTGGTCCTGGAGCCTCGACTGCAGCAGCTGTGTGACCTTGAGCTCACTGCCTAACCTCTCTGAGCCTCCCGTGTACAAAATGGAGCCACCAGGCTGTTGGGAGGATTGAGAGGTGGGACCCTGGCCACAGTCCTGAGCTCTAGGTGGGAAATGCTGGTGTAGTTGAAGGGGGGGCGAGGTGAACGCGTTGCTTTGTTATCTGCACGAGTCTGAGAGCGGAAGGTTGTAAGTCAGAGGCAATGGTCTCTCCTTCCGCTAACCGGTGGGTGACCGTAGGCGGCTGCCTCATCAGCTTTCGTTTTTATCTTGCAAGCAGGGACGAGAGCACCCATGCAGCCTGCTCTGGGTGCTGGGCAGAGACTGGGGGTCACGAAGCGGGGAGGTGAAGAGCTCTGAAAGGGAAAAGAAGCGCTCAGTCTCCACCGGGGAGTGGGCGTGGCAGCAGGTGGCCGAGGGGTTGGGGCCCTGGGTGAGCCCCACCCCTTGTCCCGGCCTGGACGCAGCCCTGCGCCCACGTGCGCGCGCGCACGTACTGTCCTTCACAGACATTCGCACAGACACACGCTCCCATAAGCACATACGGGTGCGTGCAAATGCGTGCAAAGGCGCTCACACACAAGCGCGCACCTGGGCGCACGCCCCTCACACAGGCGGCTCTGTGCCCACTCACGCCCACTCCAGAGCCGGGCGGAGCCCGAGGGCGGGGTCCCCCGAGGCCGCGCTCCTGTCCCAGCGGCCACTCCCGCGTGAAGGGACCTGGACGGCAGCGAGCAGCGCTGGCGGGGCCGCGGCGGGGCCGGGGAGGCTGGCCGCGCGTGCGGGCTCTTGTCGCAGCTGCCCGGCGGCACAGCGGCCACGCGCGGGCCGGCGGGCTCCTTTGGAAGCAGGGCTGGTCGCAAGTGAACGACTGAGCGAGGAAGCCCGGCTTGGCTTCCCATGGAAGTGGGTGGTGGCAGAGAATCCTGAGATGCACCGAAGAGTGGGCGGTGTCTGGTCCTGACGGTGGCACTGAGGGTGATTTCTGTTGTCATCTGTTTTCCTCCGGTCGGAGGGCCTCAGCTCTGAGTATGACTTAGGACCCTAAACGGCGTAGGTGGAAGATATTTGCGGATGATTTGTACAGCATCCCTTCCTTGCCCTCCCACCCTCCTTTGCCCCCTGTGCTCCTGTGGGTCTGGTGGAGGTTCAGATGGGGTGGGGGTGCGTGAGGGCCTGGCGAGCCTCAGCTCCCTGTGTCCAGGTCCACAGTGACTGCCACGTGACCAGTGTCAGGACAGTCAAAATCCTTGGTTGCGTTCCACACACAGACAGGAGGAGATCAGCTCTCCCTTCCTGTGGGATGTTAGCGCCGTCTGCGTCATGCTCCCTCCCCCCTGACCACCCGGGAGAAACCCCTCTCCAGTGGAAGAGGCTGATGCCTAGAGAAGCAGCCATAGAAAAGAAATTTCTTTGCTTGTAAGATACACAATTCGTTATTTTATGTAAAACTAAGAAGGAAAGAAGCCTGCCTATTAAACTATGACATACTTCTGGATGTAAGTCACATTCTGATTTCAGAGACATTAATAAAAAAAAAAACGTAATGGAGAATCAGTGAAATGTGTATGTGGATGGATGGGTGGATGGATGGATGGATGTTTGGATGGATGGGTGGATGGATGTTTGGGTGGATGGGTGGGTGGGTGGGTGGATGGGTGGGTGGGTGGATGGATGGGTGGGTGGATGGATGGATGGATGGATGGATGGATGGATGGATGGGTGGGTGGATGGATGGATGTTTGGATGGATGGGTGGGTGGGTGGGTGGATGGATGTTTGGGTGGATGGATGGATGTTTGGGTGGATGGATGGATGTTTGGGTGGATGGATGGGTGGGTGGATGGGTGGATGGGTGGGTGGATGGATGGATGGATGTTTGGATGGATAGGTGGGTGGGTGGGTGGATGGATGGATGGATGTTTGGATGGATAGGTGGGTGGGTGGTTGGATGGGTGGGTGGATGGGTGGATGGGTGGGTGGATGGGTGGGTGGATGGGTGGGTGGAGAGACATACAGAAAGAAGGTGTGAGCAGGAAAGCGAGAATCCAAGAGAAAGGAGGTGTGTATCTAAGAGGTAGGAGGATTCCTAAAAGCATCTGTGAGCACCTGAGTTCAGCCATTCCTGAAGCTGACACCATTGATGTAAGAGCCAATATTTTGTTTTTGAGGCATATACCAATCAGATTTCTGTGATTCACAATGGGAAGAGACTGGACACTTCTGCTTTTGTTTCTGTTTACTGCCTAGACACAGGTAACAGAAAAGTTTTTCTTTTCTGTCATCTTTTCATGGCTGAAGACCTGCTTCACTTTAAGAACCAACAGCAGCTGCAATGGACTGAGCCTGATCAGGCCCAATGGATTCTTGTGGAGCTGACTTGAGATTGCTGTTGAAGCTCCTTGGCTGCAAGCATCAGAAATCTCAGTTCAAAGCAGCTTAGGCAAAAAGTAGAATTTATTGACTTGTGTATGTGAAAAGTCCAAGTAAATACAAGTTTCAGGCATAGATGGATCTAGGGATTCACGTGAGTTTCTTGGGACATGGTCTCTACTTTTCTGGGTTCTTGTTTCTTCCTTCCTTTCTTCTTTTCTTCCTTTTTTCCTTCCTTCCTCCTTCCTTCCCTTCCTTCCTCCTTCCCTTCCTTCTTCCTTCTTCCTTCCTTCCTTCCTTCCTTCCTTCCTTCCTTCCTTCCTTCCTTCCTTCCTTCCTTCCTTTTTCCTCTCTCCACCCAACATGGGGCTTAAACTCATGACCTCAAGATCATGAGTCACTTGCTCTTCCAACTGAGCCAGCCAATGGCCCCCACTACTTTATTTGTTGGCTTTACTCTCCGACTGGCTATCCTTATGAGGTGACGTCTAGTCAGACATACACCTTCTAAGCTAAGAAAGAGATTTTCTTTACCCCCCAAAATTCTGAGTGTCTAGGATTGAGCTGATTGAGCATCAGCAGGCCAACTAGGCAGTGCCTGTGGGGAACCAGTTACCATGAGATTCCCTGGACTGGACTGGACCATGCTGATTGGCACGTGGGGTCATGTGATCTGGAGTGGGTGGAGCATGGACCACAGAGGATGTGAGGACTGAAAGTGATGGGGAGGGGGCTCCCCAAAGGAACATTGGGGCGCTGTGACCAGGACAGTGGAGGATGGGGCACCTGGTACACGTCCCCGACAAGTCCACCCCTATCTCTGGGTCACCACCATCCCAGGGAAGGCTTCCTGGTCCCAGCCACCTGGTCCTCAGGGCCTGACTTCTCCCCGGAGAAGCTCTTCCCATGGAGCTGCTGTCCAGGGGCCGCCGGACACTGGGAGGTGCTGGGGCCCATCTCTCCCTGTGCAGAAATGAAACACAGGAGGCTGCGGAGGGGTGTCCCTTGGGCGGTGGGAAGCCGCCCTGCCTCAAGGAACCAGAAGCCCTTTCTGGGCACCATTACGTGATTTCCTTCTTTTGTGCCTGCAAAAAATGTGGTCTTAATACGGCGTGTTTGGCAAGGCGGCCGTGATTAAAGGGCGGCCCTGATTGACCAAGGGTTGGGTCTGCACCTGTTTTCTCTCCAGAATAATCCCATGCGGCAGGCACGATTAGCCATGTCTCTCTGGTGTCATTTGTGGGGGAGACGCATGACGTTTGGACCGTTTGTGGCCGGGAGGCCTGATGCTTCACAGGAACAGCCCCTTGGCTCCACAGGCAGGACGCAGCAAGGGTCTCTGAGCCGCAGCGCCACCAGAAGGAAGGCTGCCCTGCTGGCTAGTGCCGCGGCACAGGGCTCCGGAGCCCAAGTCCATCGCTTTCCAGCCGGGTGACCTTAGGTGAGCGTGTTGCCCTCTCTGACATTCATTTTACTCATAAAATGGGGCTTTGGTGGCATCTTGTGAGGTGATCTGCGTAAAGTGCTTGGCATGGTCTCTAGCACGTAGTAGTTGCTCAGTAAAGAAGTAGCGGCTGCTACTGCTGTTATTGTTATTTGTTATTATTGTTATGAGACCATCCCATTCTCCTGTCGTCAGAGGACATTTTCAAAGTGCTCTGGCCTCTCCGCCGATGACCACAAAGGCCTTATTCCCCCGGAGCTGGAGCTGGGCCTCTCAACTTCGCCACTGCTGACCTGGGGCCTGATAACTATTGCAGGGGTGTCCCGGGCCCTCTGCAGGGTGTTTGGCTTCTAGCCTGTGCCTACCAGATGCCAGCAGCACCTTGCCTGCCCCCGACAATGTTTGCGCACGTTGCCAAAGGGCCCCTGGAAAGATGACCTCCTCCGCATGCCCCCTCCCAGCGGAGAAGCCCTGCCTTGAGCCAATCCCAGAGCACTGTCACCGCACGAGGGGCCGTGTGGTCTGGTGGTCTGGCTCCCCCAGGCCCATCTGGTCTCAGCCAGCGCGGGGCTTCCCCTCGTTCTCATGGCTTTGGCTGCCCTGGTCTCTCTGCTGGGGGGAGGGGGGAGGGGGACTCCCCACCTTGTTTTCCCTCCATAGAGAGGAGCCTAGCCCGGCCTCTCTTGCCTCTACCCCCAGCCCATTCTTCTGGCCTCAGCTCGGATATGGCTTTCTGATCTGCACAGATAGGCTGAGTTCCCCCCACCCCCCACGCCCTCCCAGCCTCAGCTCTCGCTGCAGCGGCCTCTCCTGCAGCACTTGCTTCCACTGTGATTGATCCTACATGAATGTGTAGGATTCTTGACTTAAACTGTGACTCCTCACCCCCACAGTGTAAACTCCCCCAGAGCCGGAACGACTGTTCTGCATCCCACGGGTTAGTGCCCGGTAGCCCTCCTGAATGTCTGCTGCACGAACGAGTGAGTTCTGAGCTGTGCAGCTACGTCCCGTGGGCCTGTGGGTGGCCGCAGCAGCCAATGCGCTGGACCCCGCTGCGGAGACAGCTTCCTGGGTTGGATGGAGCCTGGAGAATGGCAAACCATGTTTCTGTCGTGTTTTCTTGTGACAGGTTTTGCTGGGGTGTGACCTACGTACAATAGATGCACCGATCTTAGGGATAGAGCTGAAATTTTACAAAGATAATCCCTTTGTGCAGCTAACACTCAGATCTAACTACAGAAGGCTGCCACACCCCAGCATCTCCCTCCTACTCAGTATCCCAGCCAAAGGTGACCGCTGATCTTACCTCTGTCACCAACATGAACTCTGCTGGGAGTTCTTATGGGAGTTTTATGGGAGTTCTCTAGGGAAACGGAATCAGTCGGATTTTTTAAAAAGTTTATTTATTTTGAGAAAGAGGGGGAGGGGCAGAGAGAGAGAGAAGGAGAGAGAGAGAATCCCAAGCAGGCTGTATGCTATCAGTGCAGAGCCTGATGCAGGGATCAATTCCACACACCGTGAGATCATGACCTGAGCTGAAACCCAGAGTCAGACACTTAACTGACTGAGCCATCCAGATGCCAAGATGTTTAAATATATATTGGAAGATTTATTTTAAGGAGTTGCAGTTAAGGAGGCTGTCAGGCTAGAGTCCTAGGGCAGAGCTGATGCTGTGGTTCAAGCCTGAAGGTCGTCTGCTTGCAGAATTCTTTCTTGCTCTGGGAGGTCAATCTTTCGTTCTAGTCAGTTCTTCAACTGATTAGATGAGGACCACCCATATTATAAAAGGGAATCTGTTTTACTCAAAATCCAGTGACTTAAATGTTCATATAATCCAAAAACACTGTCGGGGAAACATTCAGAATAATGTTTGACCCTGTATCTGGGCACCTTGACTCAACCAAGTTGACACAATTAACCATCGCTGATGTCATATGAATGGAATCATATGATGTGTCCTCTTTTTAAAAAATTGTTATTTTTGTTTTATTTTTTTAGAGAGAGTGAGAGTGAGAGAGCGTGAGTGGAGGAGAGGGGCAGCGGGGAGGAGGAGAGAGATTTCTAAGTAGACTCCACCCTCAGCTTGGAGCCCGATGGGGGGCTCGATCCTGCAACCCTGGGATCATGACCTGAGCCAAAATCAAGAGTCAGACGCTCAACAGACCGAGCCCCCCAGCGCCCAGGTGTCTCCTCTTTTGTGTGTGGCTTCTTTTGTTCAACAAATGGTGAGATTCATCTGTGTGGCTCAGTAACAGTTCATTCTTTTTCTCTCCTGTGTGGTACTCGGTTCTATTAATGTACTACCATGGTTTTGTTTTGTTTTGTTTCTTTTTAATGTTGGTGGGCATTTGGGTTATTTCCAGTTTGGGTCTATTATCAGCAAAACTGCCACGAATGCTTTTGTACATACTGTTTGGAGGAAACAATGCTCATTTCTGGAATTGTAGAATTGCTGGATTGGAGGATGTGCGCGTGTGCTTGGTGAATACTGGCCAGCGGATCTCCACGGTGGACTTCTCAGTTTCCCTTCCCCCACTGCGTGTGAGCGTTCTGGCTCCTCACCACTCTGGATGTTGTTGATCTTTCCGAGTTCAGCCATTATGATGGGTGTGGATTGGATCTCGTGGTTTAGATTAAGACTTTATTTAAAAAGATTCTCTGTTGGGGCGCCTGGGTGGCTCACTTGGTTAAGTGTCCGACTTCGGCTCAGGTCATGATCTCACGGTTTGTGGGTTCAAGCTCCGCGTCAGGCTCTGTGCTGACAGCTCGGAGCCTGGAGCGTGTTTTGGATTCTGTGTCTCCCTCCCTCTCTGCCCCTCCCCTGCTCACGCTCTGTCTCTGTCTCTCTCTCTCTCTCAAATATAAATAAACATTAAAAAATTATTTTTTAATTAAATAAAAAGATTCTCTGTTGGAGAGACCAAAACCAGACCCTCCCGTGACTTGAGCAGGTCTCTTATTAAGACAATCCTGTGCAGCAATTCTCAGACGGAAGGAGCCGAGCATTCGCCTTGCACCGCACCCACTCTGCCAGGTGCTGTGCTGGGCTTTTACGGATTTCATCTCACATCATCCCCAGCACATCTCCTAAAAGACATGGACAACCCGGGGGACGTGCCTGCCACAGGCTGCACTTCCAATCCCCAAAGACCCAAGCATGCAAATGAGACGTCAGGTTCTCACTCCCTGGGGAACTGATTCAGCAATTGCTTCTGTGACAGGCACGGTGTGAAAGTGACAGATGTTCTCCCAGCGAGAAAGCGGTTTTTCATGGGAGCCACTCAGGAGTCAGCTGGGTCCCGGGTACACACGCGTGGTTTCCCGTCAGTCTCCACACTGGGTCAGTGGGCTGCAGGTATGGGGAGCAGACGCTTTGCCTGCACTTGACTCTGAGGACCTGCCTCCCAGCACATTGGTGCCCCTGGGATTACTGGGTTTCATAGGCTACGAACCTTTTCTCACCAACTTCGGGTAAAGGCTATAGAGGTGAAGGTTATTTTAGATTTTTTAAAAAAATGTTTATTTATTTTTGAGACAGACAGCGTGAGCGGGGGAGGGGCAGAGAGAGAGAGGGAGACACAGAATCCGAAGCAGGCTCCAGGCTCTGAGCTGTCAGCACAGAGCCCGACGCGGGGCTCGAATCCTCACACTGTCAGATCGTGACCTGAGCCAAAGTCTGACGCTTAACCGACTGAGCCACCCAGGTGCCCCAGAAAGTGCTTTTCTTACCTTCGGGGCAACTTGGCTGGCCTGCCCCCTCTTGGGGAGCTCCCTGACTTGAACCTTGCCTTGTTGCCCCAGGATAGCTGAGGGGGGGTCTTTCATGCAGGTTATCTCAGCGACCAAGGATGGGCACACGCCTGGTGGAGAGTGCAGTGAGCAGAGGACCCCGTGCCCAGGGCTCAGATGCCTCCTTCCCTCCCCCTCCCCCTCCTCCCTCCTCCCTCCTCCCTCCTCCCTCAGGGCAGATGCATTCAGGGCCACAATGGAAGCTACTCTTAGGAATACCTGCTAAACAAAGACCTGCCTTTATGAAAGAGAAAGTCCCTCCGCCCAACACCAAGCCAACCGCACCAGCTAAACAAACAGCTGCAATGCATACCCATTCCAGGGAAGCAGGTAGAAAACCCTTCATCTCGTAGGGGCAGCACATCCGTGGGGGGAGAGGGGTCAGGGCAGAGGGAAAGGCCCCTGAGGCCTAGCTAAAGGCCAGAGCAATGGCCACCATGACCTTGAGGTGGAGCACCCCAGCTCCTGGCTCGTAGGCCAAGGCAAGGAACTGAACGCGCTCCAGGGCAGAGCTTCCCAACCAGGGGCAGGACTGGGGGGCTCTCCCGTGGACAGGAAGGCCCCTCCGCGCCAGATCTGCAGCAAGAGCAGGATGTGGAGAAAGCCCAGCTCACCACATCCCCTTGGCGAACCATGACAAGAAACGCATGAGCTTTTCAACACCGCTCTTGTTCTCTGTGAATGGGTTCCATTGTGGGCGCGAATTCCCCAGCTCCAGGACCTGGTCCTGTGCCCTGGCCAGAGTCTCAAACCAGCGACCTGGGCTCATCCACTCCCTTCCCCGGCGGTGGGAAGCATCCAGCCCATCTTGCTCGAGGGCTCCCTCCACTGAGGAAGTTTCCTTTTCCTCCCCATCAGTGGAGGGACAGATATGGAGGAAATGCTCTTCTTCCCTCCTTTGGGGGCCCTGAGCTTCGGGTCTCTCCCTGTTTTCCACCTGATGTTCCCCACCCAAGTCCAGGGCAGAGATGGGGAATTACCACATCTGGCCCCCCACCTGGTTTTCTAAATAAAGTTTTATTGGAACACAGCCATGCCCAAATCCTTTATATATTGTTTATGGCTGCTGCAATTGTTTTGCTCTACAGTGGCGGGTCGAATAGCGGCAGTAGGGATTGTATGGCCCACAGAGCCTAACGTTTTTTACTACCTGGTCCTTTAAAGAAAAACTGCCCACTCATGGTCTAGGTCCAGAGGGAGCTTAGGGAATGCAACGTTTGGCATTTTCAGTCTCTAGCCCAGTCGACCGATTCACTTGTCGACAAATGCGTCTCTGGTGCCCTGAGCTCTGAGCTGACCGCGAAGGATACTACTAAGGCAGACATGTTGCTTGACCTCAAAGGAAGCAGAGGACACAGACACCGTATGAGCAGTTCACACACAGGGCTGTACTGAGTGTTTTCTAAAATACATAGAGTTCTGGGGTGCCTGGGGGGCTCAGTCGGTTGAGCGTTTGACTTTGGCTCTGGTCGTGATCTCGCAGTTCGTGGGTTCAAGCCCCGCGTCGGGCTCTGTGCTGACAGCTCGGAGCCTGGAGCTGCTTCGGATTCTGTGTCTCCCTCTCTCTCTGCCCCTTCCCCGCTCATGCTCTGTCTCTATATAAAAAATAAATAAATAAAATAAAATAAAATACACATATTTTTAAACACATTTGTTTAAAACGTGACAGAGAGACAGAGCGTGAGTGGGGAAGGGGCAGAGAGAGAATCCCAAGCAGGCTCCACACTGTCAGTGCAGAGCCCAACACAGGGCTCGATCTCATGAACTGTGAGATCACGAGCTGAGCTGAAATCCAGAGTCCGACCCTTAATGGGCTGAGCCGCCCAGGCGCCCCCGTGCTGAGAGTTTAAAGGAAAGGGCGGCGTGTCGTGTGGGCCCAGCTCAGGGGGCAGGGCTGGCTCCCATGAGGAGCAACGCGTCAGCTGAGACCTTGACCTGGAGTGCAGGTTATCCAGTCAGTGCGCTGGTGGGGAGAGGCGGGGAGAGTCCTCGAGGCAGAGGGCCCAGCCTGGGCGAGCCGGGCCAGAGCGGCTCCATGCAGGAAGGGAGTGACGTCCTGGACGAATCTGGACAGATGGGCTTTGGGGGCGGGGGGAGCAGCCTGGGATGAGACAGCCACCCATGGGCTTTGGCCCACGGGGCAGGGAGGCTTGAGACTGCGCGGTGGTCCTCTTTTTTTAAGACCCCAAGGGAGCTCCCCACCCCAAACCAAAAGCCATCAAGGGCTCCCTTCTTCCTTATAGAAACCTCAGTCTAAAGTCAGATCCACGAACGGGTTTGTTCAGTGTTGTCCAGGGGCGCCTGGGGGGCTCGGCCGGTTGGGTCTCTGACTCTTGATGTCAGCTCAGGTGGTGATCTCATGGCTCGTGGGTTCCAGTCCCGCACCGGGCTCTGTGCTGTCAGCACAGAGCCTGCTTGGGAATCTCTCTTCTACTCCCTCTGTACCTCCCCTGCTCGTACTCTCTCTCTCTCTCTCAAAATAAGTAAATAAAGTTAATTAGTAGCCACTAGCCACCTGTGGCAATTTAGACTGAAGTTTAAGTTAACTGAAATAAAATTGTAACTGCACAGGTCCCTGGTCACACCAGCCATGCTGGGCTTCGAGCGGCAGGCGTGAGGGACAGCGCGGACAGAAGGCGTTTCCTCGTCACGGAGAGCCCTGGGCCGCGCTGGCCTGAAGGCAGGTGTCACCATGGGAGGGACTTACTATTTAACTGGAAAAGTAGTCTGGGCTTTGGGCTTGGGGCTCCTCCATTCAGAAGCTGTGTGATCTTGGGCAAGTTCAGTTCATTTCTTTGAATCTCAACTTCACCAACAGCAAAGTAAGCCCAGCGATGTGTTTGGCACCTGTGGGAGTTCCCTCTAAAATGCAACTGTAATCATTTTAACTTTGCAAGATAGAGAAAAGAGTTAAAGACTTTCGGAGTGACCCCAGGAATCCTATTCAGAGGAAACAGTACAAACAAAGCACTGGGTAGACGGGAGGCTCTTCAGGTTGAGTTGCTGAGTGGGCACAGGCGGGGTGGGGGTGGGGGAGCCGGGATCGTGGATGGCAGCAAGGACGAGGCAGGGAATTCGCCCCCCACTGGGAGCCACGTGTGATCAGAGACAACCTAGTGGCCGGTGTGGCCGAAGGTCTTTCCAGACCCAGGATGTGTAAAGATGAATCAGAGGCTCTTTGCACGCTTTGCCTCAGGCCCGTGTCCTGAGCGTGTGTCTTCCCTTCCCGCTGTTCCCGTGAAGGTCTCAGAAGCCCGACTGGGGAAGGGGGTGATGCGTGGAAGCCGAGGAAGGGCCGCTTTTCCCACCTGGCTTTTCGTGGTGTGCAAGAGGGGCGGCGGGGGACCAGCTACCATGTTCCTTCAGGGAAGAGGAGCCTGGGGTCTGAGGGGCCCCAAGAAGGTGGGACAAGCTGAAATTCACAGAAATCTCAGGGAGTTGCTTTTGAATGGGAGAACTTTGGAGGCGGGCGTTTGCCAGAGTGGAAGGCTGAGGGTCACCTCAAAGGCTGGGAGTCCTCAGGGGACATGTGAGTCACACCGAATTCTGAAGTCTGAGGGCAGGGTCCTGGTCTCCCCCAGCTTCGTGCAAAGCCCTGTGATCTGGATATGTGGGCACCATGTTGGAAACAGCCATCGGCTTGAACGGGAGTTGCCTGCCTCCCTTCCTTCCTTCCTCCCTTCCTTCCTTCCTTCCTTCCTTCCTTCCATCCTCCCTTCCTCCCTTCCTTCCTCCCTCCCTTCCTCCCTTCCTCCCTTCCTCCCTTCCTCCTTCATGTATTGGGCAGCCCCATTTTGCTTGCATGCATCCAAAAACCCAATCTAAACTAATTTAATGAAAAAACCCAGAATGAATGATTTCTGTAACAACAACAACATCAACAACGAGGGAGCCTGAGTACGTCCGACTCTTGATTTCGGCTCAGGTCTTCACCTCTAGGTTTGTGGGATCGAGCCCCTCCTCTGGCTCTGCACTGACAGTTAGCAGCCTGCTTGGGATTCTCTTTCCCCCTCTCTTTCTGCCCTTCCCCTGCTCTATCTCTCAATAAATAAATAAACATTTCAAAAAATTAAAAAAAATAACAATGACAATCAAGGTGGCAAATCAAGTCTGACTTTAGGGACAGCTGGATCTGGGGCCTTGAGAACAGAAAAAGGCCGGGCTTTTCTCTCCCCTTCACTGGTTCCTCTGGGGCAACGTGTGCTTCCTGATTCCAGAGCGAGGGGAACAGAGCTCTACCCAGGCCCCATGACAGCCTCCTTGTGAGTCATTGGTTCTATGGGGTCGAGTGCTTATCCCTGAACCCATGGAACAGAATGGTCTGACTGGCCTGGGCGCTCGCTGAGTGAGAAAAATGTAATGAGCAAAGTAAATCAAGGGGCTGGTGCTGGGTGCCTCGGACAGCAGGCCTCGGCCCTCACCGAGCTTCCATTCTGGGGGGAGGGGGGGCCGACCCTTATCTCCACGGGCCTCTGTCTGCCCTCCCTCCTGGCCTGAGTCCAGTCTGGGGAGAAAATTAACTGTCCCTTGTTATGATGACACTTCCTGGGAACAACAAAGGGCCTTTCACGGCGAGAAAACGAAGCGTGTATATGCGGGGTGACCTGGAAGTCACAGAATTTCATTGTTGAGGTGCCAGATGGAAAACACCCAACAGGTCATGTTCAGAGTTTGGAGCTAAAATAGACACGCATTTAAAAAGAAATCCATATATGGCTAGTATTTCAGGTACACCTTTTGGAATGAAGGACACTGAGCTGGGTACTCAGAAACGGAAAACACATAGAAGGTTCTGGAAACATCAGTGAGTGGGCGGAGCTAAGTTTTCTCCCAGTCTTTCATTCTCAGTAGGGCTGGATGCTCTGTGGCATCACCGGGGTGGGGGTGGGGGTGGGGGTGGGGAATTGAGGCCTCAGAAACCGGGCCCTGGGGCTCATTCCTCTCGTGGCCACTGAGACCCCTTTCAGGGGAAGGTTCCAGCCAGAGAGAGCAGCAAGTGACAAGATGGGGGAGAGGACACGGGCATGCCGGGAAGTAAAAGCAGAAGCCTGGAGCCGGGAGAGACAGGGTGGGACATGCTGACGGGGTGCAGGTGGGCCAGACCTTGAAGGAGTTGGGGAGCCAAGGAGATGTGCTACGAGAAACATTTTCTCTTCCACTCTTAGAGGCCAGGGGTCAGAAGTCACCGTGTCCACAGGCCGTGCTCCCCTGCTGGCTCTAAGAAAGGACATTTCCTTGCCTCTTCCAGCTGACATTCCTTGTTTACAGCTGCACGGCTCTGATCTCTGCCTTCACCTTTCCAGGGCCTTCTTCTGTGTGTGTCTCTGTGTGTCCTGTGTTTTTCTTATAAGCGCCAGGCACTGGTTTTCTGGTTTATTTATTTATTTTTAAATAAATAAGTTAAATAAATAAGTTATAAGCAAGTTAATTTACTTATTTTTAAGACAGAGTATGCACAAGCAGGGGAGGGTCGGAGAGAGAGGGAGAGAGAGAATCTCAAGCAGGTTCCGCTCTGTCAGCACAGAGCCTGACGAGGGGCTCGATCCTACTGACTTGTGAGATCATGACCTGAGCCGAAACCCAGAGTCGGACGCTTAACCAACTGAGCCACCCAAATAAGGTCGCTTTTGAAGTTCTGAGTGGACATGAATTTGGGGGGACGCTAATCAATCCCCATGGCTGTCTGATGTGGTTTTTACTTGGTGCGAAGGACCCCAGGGGTGCAAGGAGTGGATAGGCGGGGAGGCAGCTGGCGGGCAGAGGCCAGCTGGGTCAGGAGAGAGAGGGCGCAAGCCGAGGGAGACTGGGGACAGTGGTGATGGAGGCGCAGGGACGGGCAGAAGCAGAGCCAGCAGGACCCGGTGACACACGGATGCGACGTGCCGCAGAGAGAAAGGGAGGCTTCTGGGTGGCTTGTCAGCCCCCGTCATCAGCAACCGCCATGTGGTGAGGCCGGAGGAGGGCGGGGGGGTTGGGGCGGAGGGGGGGGAATGAAACAGACACACAGAAGGGACAACAGAAAGAACTTTTGCAAGAAAGAGAAGGAAACTCGGGGTGCTTGGTCCGCAGGCTGCGCGGGCCCTCGGGGACTCTTTAAGTCCTCCTGGCTCAGCACGTGGGCACCACTCGGAAGCAGCTGAGGGCCCAGAATAAACAGAAGCAGTAGACTAAGTACCCCTCCCAGTGAGCTCATCCTTCAATTAGGTCCCTCCTTCTTGCTCACGCCCACCCCTGGGCCGGCAAATTGTCTCGGACGCACCCAAATGCAGTGCCTTGTGGCCCTGGGGCTGGGACCTCGCAATCCTGGGTGATGAGCTGGCCCCCCGCCCCCTCCCCCACTGTCTGGGGCGCGCAGCCTGACCCCCGGGCAGGCGTAGGTGTTGAGTCTGGATGTCCGATCCAAAGTGCTGGGAAGGGTTTCTAGCATCTTCCTCTACGGACTCGGGCCAGGCTTCAGGTTTGCCTAAGAGTCTGGATGAGTTTCCTGAGGCCGCTGGAAGAAGCTAACACACACCATCATGGTAGCATCAAACAGCAGACGTTTATTTTCTCATCCTGGAAGCCAGAGTTCTGAGGTCACTGTCACTAGGCTGAAATCAAGGTGTCAGCAGGGCCGTGCTCCTGCCCCAGGCTCTCGGAGAGGACCCTTCCTTGCTTCTTCCAGCTTCTGGGGGCTGCTGGTGTTCCTTGACTGTGGCCACACCACTCCAAAGTTCAAGGACAGTGTGTCCAATGTTCCCTCTCACAGGGGTATATGGGATTGCCTTTAGGTCCCATCGAATGATCCAGGACAATCTCTCCATCTCAAGAGCCCTCACTCAATCACATCCGCAAAGACCCATTTTCCCAATAAGGTTCCCCTTACAGGGCCTGATATCTTTGGAGGGGCCTTTATTCACCTGCCACGGACTCCTTTACTTACAGTTTGCACCGACAAGGGACTTCCCTCTCCATACCTCGGTTTCCTCCTATGTAAACAGCGGACACTCTGCTTTTTAACAAAAGAACCTCCAACCTTTAGCCAGCCGCAAGGCCGTGTGGATAAAGACTGAATTTCCCGGGCGCTTCTGTAGCTTGGTCAGACCCTGCACCTAAGTTCTAGCCAGTGGGTATCAGCAGGGGTTGGTGTGTGTAATTTCTGGGTGGCGTCCTTCTCCTTCCCTTTCCTCTTTTGGCTGTCGGGGGTTGGACATGATGGCTGGAGAACTGGAGAAGCCATCTTGGGCCATGAGGTGGCCTTGGACATGGAGGCCACCACTTCAGAGGTTCTCATAGATATTGAAGAGGAAGAGGGTCCGGGCGCAGAAACCCACCCCGTGAGTATTTCTTCCTCCTCCCCGTCCCATTCGCCTCCCGGTCTTGTCTTCCTCGCTCTCCCGCTGTCCCTGGACTCACAGGTGCCCTTGGCCGTGGCTTCCAGCTCTCCGGCCGGCTGAACGTTGGCGATCCCTGAGTGGTGCGTCCGCCTGCGCCACACCCACAGCTTGCTTTTTTAGTCATTCTTGATTATTAGTAAAAATGACGAATGAGTACACAAGCCACGGTACTGGGCGCTTGACGTACCCTGTTTCCAAATTGCACAGCAATTATTTTGTAAAATTATTGTTATGGGAGAGACTGCATTCTCTCTGTGAAGGTCCTTATCGTCCCACAGCTGGTGGGGGCAGAATCGGGAGTCATTGGGCTCCTTCACTCTTCCAAGGTAGTGTATGGAGCCCCCAGAGGGAACTGGCCCTGGGCCAATAAACGTAAGGGAGACTAAGATAAAAGAGATCGGTCCCACTCTGAGAAAGTCCTCATGTGGGGTGGTTAGACATGGGAGGCTACTTGGGGTTGGCCCCTGGTTCCTTGGAGAAAACCAGATTTTTTTTTTTAATGTTTATTTATTTTTGAGGGAGGAAGGGGCTGAGAGAGGGTCCAAAGAAGGCTCTGTGCTGGCAGCAGTGAGCCCAATGCGGGCCTTGAACTCACAAACTGTAAGCTCATGACCTGAGCCAAAGTCAGACGCCCAACTGACTGAGCAACCCAGATGCCCTGGAGACGGTCAGATTTGATCTGAGCCGTGAAGACGGGTGTGTGTGTGGAGACAGAGGCATTGGGTGCGCTCTGGGGTAGCGGGAGTGGGGAGGTATTGGAGAATCAGGAAGGGGTTGGCTTGCCCTGGGGAAGGGTGAGGGCTTCAAGTCTGGGCAAGATCAAGCCTCCTCTTTTCAATCAGAGATGTATGTTGCTTTCCCCTGCAAGAGATGAATTTTTATTTTTATTTATTTAGTTTTTAAAGTTTATTTATTTGAGAGAAAGAGAAGACGTGCCCAAGCGGAGAGAGGCAAGGAGAGACGGAGAGAGAGAACCCCAAGCAGGCTCCGAGCTGTCAGCACAGAGCTCAAAGTGGGGCACGAACTCACGAACCGTGAGATCATGACCTGAGCCGAGATCACGAGTCAGATGCTCAACTGACTGAGCCCTCCAGGCGCCCCAGAAATGAATTTTTAAATATCAACCCAACCCTTTACTTACTGAGAGAAAATCTGGAATATACAGAAAACCACAGAGCACACCTTTCCACCTAAGCGTTCAGTTTATTAGCATCTGTGGCTCGCCCTTCCCAACCCTTCCCAGTGTGAGGCACCTTCTCTCTGTGTCCTCACGGGGTGGGAGGGGTGAGGGCACCCTCTGGGGCATCTTTTATAAGGGCTCTCATTCCATCCATGAGGGCTCCTCCCTTGCGACCTAAGCACCTCTCAAGGACCCCACCTCTTAATGCTGTCACATTGACGATTAGGATTTCAACATGAATTTAATTTTTAATTTTAAGTTTATTTATTTATTTTGAGAGAGAAGCAGAAAGAGAGGCAGAGGGAGAGGGAGAGGGAGAGTCCTAAGCAGACTCTGTGCTGTCAGCGTGGAGCCTGATGTGGGACTCGATCCCACAAACCATGAGATCATGGCCTGAGCCGAAATCAAGAGGCAGATGCTTACCTGACTGAGCCACCCGGGCACCCCCACAGCATGAATTTTAGGTTCTTCTCAGCCCGTAGCCATTTCCACTTGTGCTACCCTTTTATAGCGACAGTGCTCGTGCACCGGAAGTGCTTGTCTGGTCTCCATTTCTATAATTTTGTCATTTCGAGAATGTTGTATAAATGGAATCATATGGTATATAACCTTTGAGAGTTTTTTTTTTTTCCACTCAGCAGAATGCCCTTGAATATTCTCCATGTAATTCACATCCTACAAGGTGTATTTGAGTAAGTGGATAGATCATAACATATTTAACAAGGCCCCTCATGCTATTTGCTGATTTCCATTTAAAGATTCTTCTGAGCTGTGCTCTGGCAAATATCCTTGCAGCTTATTCTTTTTTAATATTTATTTATTTTTGAGACAGAGAGAGAGAGACAGAGTGTGAGCCGGGGAGAGGCAGAGAGAGAGGGAGACACAGAATCCGAAGCAGCTGCAGGCTCCCAGCTGTCAGCACAGAGCCCGACGCGGGGCTCGAACCCACGAGCCATGAGATCATGACCTGAGCCGAATCTACACTTAACTGACTGAGCCCCCAGGCACAGGTTAAGATTTATTTCTGAAGACAGCCCCGCATTGGACTTGTGGGGCCTAAGAATCATCTTGCCTAACTGCCCCGGGGAGGCAGGGTCTGAATTTTCACCCCTCTAACTGATGTGGGAGACTGTTGGGATCCCTACATCTTCGCCCCGGTAAGGAGAAATCTCCGTTCCTCTGAGGCCTGGGGGTGGCAGGCATGGACAGGAAGGGGCGAGAGCGGAGAGGCACCCAGAATACCAGCCAGGGGCCTGGGGTCAACAGGGGAGGTGAAGGGGCTGCGGTTCAGGAGTCCCAGTTGGATGAAAAGTTCTGTGGCCGCTCTGCCCACGGGACGCAGGGGAAGGAGGGACCCTTTTTATTTTATTTATTTATTTCTGAGAGAGAGAGACAGCATGAGCAGGGGAGGGTCAGAGAGAGAGGGAGACACAGAATCTGAAACAGACTCCAGGCTCTGAGCTGTCAGCACAGAGCCTGACGTGGGGCTCGAACCCACGAACAGCGAGATCATGACCTGAGCCGAAGTCGGACGCTCAACCCACTGAGCCACCCAGGCGCCCCAAGGAGGGGACTTTTTATTCCTCGTGTCAGCCTCCTGGGGCCCTTCTCCCAATTAAACGCGATCAGCATCGTGCAGAGTCGCAAACACGGGCTCCGAGGGGTCACCCGGGACACGGCGAAGGTGATGCAGGAAAGCACGTGTCCTCCTTTCTCCCGGTGCGCGGGCTCCGCCCTCTAGGAGCCTGCCTGCCTCCCCACGTTTTGGAAGCGTAGGAAATACTCTCTTTTTCCTTTTTTTTTTTTTTTTTCAATTTATTTGTAGGAGAGAGAGAGAGAGAGAGAGACAGCGCGAGCAGGGGAGGGTCAGAGAGAGAGGGAGTCACAGACTGAAACAGGCTCCAGGCTCCGAGCTGGCAGTCAGCACAGAGCCCGACGCGGGGCTCGAACCCACGAACCGCGAGATCATGACCTGAGCTTAACCGACTGAGCCCCCCAGGCGCCCCTCTCTTTTTCCTCTTATCCGGCACCAGCCCGACTGGCTCCGGCCGTGGGGCCTCTGCACGTCTCGGGGCCCCCCCCCCCCCCCGCGTTCCCATCTCAGGGGCCCCTCCGGAGCGCCCCCGCCCCCTGGCCGCGTTCTCTGCTTGACCTTCCGTTGGCGTCGCTCACCGTCCGCAGGCGCTGCGCGGCTCGGAACTGGGCGTCGCCGCCGTCCTGCCCCACGCGGTTCCCTCGTGCTGAGGACGGTGCCCGACGGGCTGGGGGCACCGCGCGCGTCCGCGGACGTACTGAGTGAATGAATGGGAGACAAGACAAAGGGATGGATGAAAACAGGGAGAACGGACTCACTCCAGCGTAAGAAATAGCACGCTGAGGGGCGCCCGGGGGGCTCAGTCGGTGGGGCGTCTGACCCTTCATTTCGGCTTAGGTCATGATCTCACGGCTCGCGGGTTCGAGCCCCGCGCTGTCAGGCTCCATGTTGGCAGTGCAGGCCTGCCCCTGTTCATGCTCTGTCTCTCTCTCTCTCCCTTCTTCTCTCTCAAAATAAACTCAAAAAGAGAGAGAAAGAAATACCCAGCTGGTGGGTGGCGCCTGGCAGAGGCGAATCTCTAGCCTGGTGAGCAAAAGCGGCTGGTGGGGTCTGGGATGAACTGACACAGCCCCCCTTCTCCCCGCCAAGCTGGGGTGTGTGTGTGTGTGTGTGTGCCCACTGTCTCACTCCAGCCCACTGCTGTCCGGTCTCTAGTTTTTCAGGATGGAGGGGGAAAAAAACCCTCAATGTATATGATCATAACAAAATGAAGTTGCCAATATTTGACCGTTTTTGGCGTACAGACATAGCAATGCCATGTGATTCGAACTCAACACACAATTCCTCCCAGTTTAAGTTGCTGGAAGCACATTTACAACGTCATTAACAAGAGCAAACCCACTGCTTGGGCCAAAGTGACACTTTTATGAGCTGGGCGCTCCCGGGGCCCCCGTTTGCGAGCTCCTCGGAGGCTTACGGCAGCTGGTTTCCACCCTGCTCTACCTGGTCCGTCGGGCCAGGAACTTGGTGAAGCCACCGGCGTGCAGAGAGGGCCGGGCAGGCAGGGGGCAGCTGGGGGAGAGGTCCAGCACTGGGCGACTCCCCTGCCCCCAGCACACACTGAGCACAGACTCTGCGTGGAGCCCTTTCTCAGGGACCCCCGCGGGGCTCCAGGCTCAGCTTTGTTGGGTGCAGACTGAGCCCCTTCTCCCTCCCGGGCTGCGATTTTGTTGGGCGTCCGGAGCTCATCACCACCAATGCCACGTGTAATCAGATGCACAGATGTTTGAAACTCAGAAAGGTGCTAAAGAAGCTTCTGGGCAATTGTAGGGAGAGGTGGGGGGGGGTGGTTTTAAAGAGACAGGGTAGGGGCGCTTGAGTGGCTTAGTTGGTTAAGCATGGGACTCTTGATTTCGGCTCAGATCATGATCTCACAGGTTCCTGAGTTCGAGCCCCTCGGTGGGCTCTGCGCTGACCCTGTGGAGCCTGCTTGGGGTTCTTTCTCTTCCTCCCTCTCTCTGCCCCTCCCTCACTTGTGCTTGCTTTCTCTCTCTCAAAATAAATAAACTTAAAAAAAAGTTGGGTGAGGGGGAGAAGCTTCTGGAAGTAAAGCAAGCCAATCACCCAGGACAGTGTGAGAGGGGCCTTGGGACTGGAAAGCGGCCCTGCCCGTGGGAAGGGTCAGGTCAGGCAGCGTTCTCCCCCTGCAGCTTCGCGATGAGCCAGGGCCCAGCATGTGGGGTCACCCTGCCCCCCAGCACGAGGGGGGGCGCCCCCTCCCCACCCTGCCAGGTGCCCCAGGGTCTCCCAGGCCTTCGGGCAGGGCTCAGGCCCGGGTGGCTGAGCGCAGCCGCCATCCTTCACTTGCTGGCCGGCTGGCCTCTGGCAGGTGTGGGCTGCACTTCCAGCCTGGCCCTGAGGGCTGCGGACATGGCAGTGGGCGGACGGCCAGGGGCCAGGGCTCCGGCTCCTTCCCTGAGCGGGCCGGCTGGACCGTGAGCCAGCAGGTGGATACGCAGCGCAAGGTGGGGGACCTAGGAAGTCCGCGCCCGGCCCGGGGTCCCGCCTTGGGCTCTTCTCCCTCCTCTGTGGCCAGAGACACGCTGTCTGCTCTTTCTCTGCCCTTAGGTCTCGAAGGCCCATAAACACCCGCAGGCCCAGCTCATTGGGAGCCAGCCTGGGTTCCCTCTCTGGGTTGACCTTGGAAAGGGGATGCGCTCGAGGGGCGAAGACTGACTCAAGTTACGGGCAGTGTTTGCCTCTCTAGGCGTGGCTGGGGGGGGAGGGCGGGGGCTGTGCTTCCCATCTCAGGGCCTGGGGCTTTCTAGCACAGCAACGAAAAAGGAACGGTAGCAAATCGGCTAGACACGGTACTGAACAGATGGAAGCTTGCTACCCCGACACACGTTTACGGACATCTGGAATTATACATTCACCTGTTAACCTCTGTCTTCTCCATTGGCTTGGAAGGGTCAAGCTGGCCCTTACTGGGGGTGTCTACACGCCGGACCCTCTTCCAAACATTTCACCTGTATTTGCTCATTCAAGTTGATGAGGGAGGGACCATCGGGATTCTTTGTGATAGTAGAGGAAATTCAGGCACAGAGAGGTTAAGTAAGGTGCCCAAAGGCACACAGCTAGAAAAAAGGGGCTTGGGATTTGAATGTAGGGCTTCTGGTCCTCCATTTAAAAAAAATTATTTTATTTATTTATTTTATTTTAGAGAGAGAGAGAGCATGAGTGGAGGAGAGGGGCAGAGGAAGAGAGAGAGAGAGAGAGGGGATTTGAAGCAGGCACCACGCTTAGCTTGGAGCCCAATGTGGGGCTCGATCCCACAACCTGGGCTCATGACCTGAACCGAAATCAAGAGTCTGACACTCAACCACTGGAGCCATCCAGGTGCTGTTGGTGAGGTGAGGAGGGGGGAACCACACCTGTTAGCTTGGCCTGGCTGGAAGTAGATGCTGAGTATCTATTTGTGGAATGAATGAATGAATGAATGAAGACACTTTTACCAGGTGGATGGTGCCCTACTGTGAGGGGCTTCCCGGCTGCCTGGGCTATTTTTGTTTCAATTCCTCTTTGGCAAGTGCTTAGCTCTCGGTGTGTGGAAGCTACTCAGAGAGTGTCCACAGGATGAAGGAGCGAGTGAGGGAAGGGAGTGAGGGAGTGAGTGATTCTACGAGATTGCACAAGGCTGAGAGGCCAGCAGGGGAGAGACTGAGCCCAGGCGTATATTTGCACAGGCCCCGATCTTGGGCTCTTTCACTGTTTGACCACTGCTTGTTGTGAATCCGGACACTTGTTTTGATTCCTCCTTTTTAAAAAACTTTTTAATGTTTATTTATTTTTGACAGAGAGAGACAGAGAGAAAAAGAGAGAGAGAGAGAGAGAGGAGAGAGAATCCGAAGCAGGCTCCAGGCTCTCAGCTGTCAGCACAGAGCCCGAAGTGGGGCTCGGACTTGTGAACCGCGAGATCATGACCTGAGCTGAGGTTGGACACTTAACCGACTGAGCCGCCCTGGCACCCCTGATTCCTCCTCTTATTTCCTGAATTGGCGCTGGAGGATCTGGGTGTCTGGACGCCTGGACGGCGCCAGGATGTCCCCGTGGTGTCTTGGCAGAGCGTGCGGGGTCTCGCCACATCCCGGCAGCTCTGGGAGGAGCAGCAGCAGTGAAGTCTTGCCTCTGAGGCAGGTTCAGTGGCACACTGTGGATGTGAACGCTCAAGGGCAGGCCATGTTCGTTCTGCATTTTCTAGAACCTGAGCACTCGCGGTGGCCGCCGTGTGTGCGTGCAAGCCCTCGTGCATGCACACGTGCACTCGGGTGGTAAGGGCACTGGCTTTGAGCCCTCTTGACACCTGGGGCGAGTTAGGACCATAGTGCTCGGCTTCTGCGTCCTCCCTGGGAAAACGCACATCACGATCGTCCCTCTTCCCCAACATGATTGTAGGTTAAACGTGACAAGGCAGTAAAGCGTCACAGAGCAAGGCCTGCGAGAAGCCCTCAGTGAGTGGGGAGACAGGGCTCTGTATGTGCATCGCCTTACGAGTGAGGCCAGTGGTGTCTCCAAGAGCCACGTAGGTCTTCAGATGAGACCCAGTTGGGTTGGGACAGAAAGGAAAGAAGGAACGTTTCCACCCTCGTCTTTATGTTTGGTTTAAATTTTATCTTTATCTTGGTGTAAATTCTCTTATTAATTGGTCTTTCACTTACAGAATAACCCAGGGCAAATCTCCCTAAATTCTGGAATTTGAGAAGAAAAGACAAAGCCATTTGTAGGCAGCATTGGTTCTTTCCTGCGAAAGCTCTCAGGCCAGAGCAGGGGTGGCCAGAGGTGGCCGGGAGGTGTGGAGAGAATATTCCTGCCTTTGCAAGGACATGTGGGGACCTGGAGTCACATGTGGAGACAGCACAAGGAGGTTCGATGTGAGTAAGCCCATAGATTGTCCTGGGGTGGGCTTGCGGGTGGGCTCCGGTCTTTTCCAAGGAAGAGGATTCTACCTTCTTTCTGCCTTCTTTTGGGTGTGGTTGAGTGCCTGAAGGGACTAGACCTGATGTCACCCCAAAAGAGGAATCTCTACCAGCATGTTTCTCCAAACGATGGCAAAGCCACTGTGCTTGGAGTCAGAAACTAATAATGGTGGATGCCATCCATCCATCCTTTCTCCCTTCCATTCACCTGTGGTGTTTATTATAGCATAAGTGGGAGAACAAGGAAGTCGCTTATGATTCTCTCACTCACCATAGTTAGCTAAGTCCACTTGCATTGTCAAAACTGGTGTCATCCATCAGTGCATGGGTGGCCCAGTGGTAGAATTCTCACCCACCCAAGGCAGGGCAGTAGGAGGCGTTATGTTGTAATTAACAACATGGGATAATGGCAGCCATGTTGTCACCAGGGGGTGTTTGATGGGACCATTAGCACACAACTGAGCAGAGAAGGACCCTTATCCTTCACCTCCTGGGCGGCCAGAGGCAGGGCGTGGCCCAGGGATACGTGTCCCTTCAGCAACCACTGGTCCACCACAGGGAAGGCAGTGCACCGTGGGGAGGTGAGGGATGGAGATCAAAGGGATGTAGCAAGAATGGTCAAGGGAGGGAATCATCATCAGTGACGCCTGAGGGACAGTGACCCTTTACCACCTTGGAAATGAAGCAGGGGGACCGCCTGCCGGGGGTGCCCCTCCACATTCCCTTGCCCTCCCATGCCAGTGCTCACCAGCCTGGCTGCCACATGGCTGGTATTTCTGTGCCCGAGGACTTTCTGCAGTACCTGGATCAGATGTGTCGTTCTTGGGGCGGACCGAGTGCTGGGAATTAATGTCCCTTGGGGGCCGTCCCCAGCCAACCACAGAGCGTGCAGAAACCCTTCCTTTGGGATAGCTGCCAGTTTCGCCAGCAGCGTTGAGATCCGTCACTTGCTAAGTCACGGGTGGCAGCCAGTAACATACCCTGTGGCAGCCTCTCTCACTTCCCGCCCCCACCACATGTCCCGTGGGGCTCACCTCCCAAAGCGATCCTCTGCGTTCAAGTTCTTGCTGCAAGGGCTGTGTCTAGAAGCCCACCCTGTCTGTCCGCTTGGCACCTGGGCAAGAAAGACAGACGTAAAATAACACCACGCTACGTGCTGGCCCGGGGAGCTGTTGGGGAGGCCGGTGTCGGGGGAGGGGAGGCACTCAGCCTAGAAATGCCTTTGTTTGGGATTCTTTGCCTGAAAACAGATTTTTTTTAAAAATTTTTTTAAATGTTTTATTTATTTTTAGGAGAGAGAGAGAGACAGCATGAGCAGGGGAGGGTCAGAGAGAGAGGGAGTCACAGGCTGAAACAGGCTCCAGGCTCTGAGCTGGCAGTCAGCACAGAGCCCGACGCAGGGCTCGAACCCACGAACCGCGAGATCATGACCTAAGCGAAAGTCGGACGCTTAACCGACTAAGCCACCCAGGCGCCCCTGAAAACGGATTTTTATGGGGACACTTGTCTGCAGTGCAGGAAATTTTGAGGGGAGCTCCAATATGTATTGAGTGCTTCGTCTGTGCCAGTTGCCGAGATACCCTGCTGAAGCCAAAAAGGCGTGGTCTCTCTTTTGCAGTTCATGGCCAGACTGGGGAGAAGGAAGACAGGCATTGATGGGGAGATCCGAGGAGTGAGCTGTAACTGCTATTGGGAAGGGGGGGCACAGGTACGTCAGCTGCTTTTAAAAGGGGGCCTTGGCCTAATCAAGGAGTCCAGAGACGGTTTTGTTGAGTAGAGGGGCTTAGACCAGGTGCAAAGAGAGAGACTGGTGTTCCAGGCAGAGGGCTCAGCCTGTGCGAAGGCGCAGAGCAGGTGGGGATGTGTGCTGGAGGAGGTGCTCGTCCAAGGCCAGCGCGATGGGTACAGAGCAAATGAGGCGGAGGTGACAGGGGATGAGCTGGTGGAGGGCTAGGCTGGGAAACGAGTCCACGACCATTCAAGGATTTTGTCTCAGCAGCGATGGTGGGCTGTATCAGGCTTAGCGGACTTGGTCAGATTTACATTCTGAAGCCATCACTGGCCGCCCTGTGACCTGGTCAGAGCTCATCTAAAGATTCCTTCCGACCCCCTCCCCTCTTCTCCTGCCCCCTGGGACCCTCAGACTGGAACCAGGAAGCAGGCAGGCTGGGACTGGCCAGACAGAAACGACTCTCAGTCCCTCCAGCCGGAGCCGCACAGCAGCCTTCATCTTGTCAATTACCTTGGCGTTTCCAAAAGGCACTTTACCCCCGAGGAATGAACGGGGCTCCCAGCAGCCTTATATTAACAGTTGGACTTCCTCTGGCTGAAAACAGGGCTCCTGTCAGCCGATCAGCCCCTAAGAGCACGCCTTGGATCTGATAAACAGCACTTGGCACACGGGAGGCTGGAGGTGGTGCCAAGCACTGCAGTTTGGACCCGACTTGGGAGGCAACAATCGAAGCAGCTCACCGAGGGCAGAAGGGAAAGGGCAGGGGAGACCAGCAGAGACACCAAGACGCAGCGTGGGGGACGGAGGGCAGGCGCTGTTAGCACAGCCTGGGCCTGGCGGACTGTTCGAGCCGGCCCACCAGGATGCCGCGTTCCTCCGAGGGGTGAGCAGCCTGCTAAGCCCCTAACATCCCTTCGTCCCCGCCTCCCCTGGGAGCAGAGGGGGCGGGGCACCAGTTAGTGGGAGGGGACCCTCGTGGACGCTTTTAGGGACCGTGAGAGCTTTTAGGGACCGCAACCCACGTCTTAATGTTACATAATGTGGCTCAGACGCTGTAGAGCCTCAGCTTGTTTTGCTGTTTGGATGGTTCTGAACCGGGCAAAGCACATTCCCTCACCCGCAGTCCCTGTGACCAAGCTCCCGGGGGGGGGGGACCTGGCTGGGAGCCCTGGCCGTGCACCCGTTAGGAAGCCATGGAACTGCACAGAGACCCCACTGGGACATTCTTTTAGGACCGCATCTGCCGTCGGTTGGGACCTTTGTGCAAATACGCAAGAGTCTCTTTCTGCCCAGCCAGCCCCACCCCTCTGGTGCTTTTCAGTAGGACCTCAGACCAGCAGTTGCGGGTGGTGGGCAGGTTACAGAAATGCAGGGTGTCCTGCCTCTGCCCAGACCGAGGGAGTCACAGTCTGCTCCGTCCCCCTCCCCGAGATGATCTGCAAGTGCGTTAGAGTGTGAGAAGGGCTGGGTCTAAGCATGGCAGCCCGTGGTCTCCCAATAGAAGGCATTTTTCCGAGTTGGGTGTTGTGTTTGACATACATCATCTCATCTCATCATTTCATCCTCGGGCCGCGCCAGGGGACAGAAGGAAACTAAAATGTAGATGAGGAAACTGAGGCTGGTTTTGTCACAGGTTCTGCCCAAGGTCAGCTGGTGAAGGGTGGGGTCAGGTCTGTGGGGTTCCGGCTCTCCTGCTCTCCTCGGGAGAACCCTGGACACACACACGGCCCGGGGCAAAGCCAGGCCCCCTTCTGCAGAATCCTTCCTCTTTCTAACACCGAGCTGGGCTGTTCTCCTGCTGGGACCTGGGGCCTCCGGACCTGTGCCTTCCACAAGGCTCCAGGCATCCAGGTGAAATGGGGAACAGCCTGAGAGCGAACAGAGCAACTCACATCTTCCAGAAAGGCTGAACCTCACGCAAATGCTCCAGCGATGTTAGGGCGCACCCTCAGTCCTATGGACTCCCTCCTCCCCACGGAGGCCAGGACGCACCTGGGCTTAGTGATCAGGATGGCTGGTGGGACACCTCCTGCTTACATTGAAGGACACAGGTTCTTTTCTTTTCTTTTTCCTTTCAGTTTTGAATATAAAAGCCCGGTGATTGTTGAAGCAGATTTGGGCCTCTATTTGACAATGTATTTTTATTTTTTATTTCACTTTCACGAACAGGCTTATGCTCTGAAGCGGGGCTCGAACTCATGAACCGCGAGATCATGACCTGAGCCGAAGTCGGCCACTTAACCGACTGAGCCACCCAGGCAACACCGTGACTTGTTAATTTTTAAGGAGAGGAAAGTGCATTAATCCCTTTGCGGATAGATAATAGGTTCTTATTCCATTATGTTATTTTAGCGCAAGCACCCACATTTACTTAAAAAAATTTCTACAGCAAGACTTTAAACTTCTAGATTTTCCCAAAGGCCATATGCAGGTCTGTGAAATTCTGGGATACCCACTGTCACTGCAACCCATCCCGGTATTAAGATCTAGGAAAAGGCACGTCCACGTTCAGATCTTTCATTGCTGAATGCCCTGGATTCCAGGTCCCTATTTTTGAGGAATCTCCATTCTTTTTTTAAAATTTATTTATTTTGAGAGAGAGAGAAAGAGCAGGTATGAGCGGGGGATGGGCAGAGAGAGAGGGCGAGAGAGATTCCCAAGTAGGCTGTGTGCTGACAGCACAGAGCCTGATGCGGGGCTTGATCTCATGAACCATCAGATCGTGACCTGAGCTGAAATGAAGAGTCAGGTGCTTAACTGACTGAGCCACCTGGGCACTCCTGGAGTTTCCACTCTTACAGCAGAGATAGACACGGAACACATGAATGAATAAAGTTTCGGATCCTGCTCGCTGCTGTGGGACACTTAAATGGCAATGTGTTGTGGGCATGAGGGTAGGGAGGGCCATGTGAGACATGTGGTCAGGGGAGGCTTCTCTGAGGAGGTGACATCTGAGTTCAGACCCATGTGGCCAGATGGAGCCAGGGAACGATGCTTCCAGGCTCCCAGAAGAGCAGATGCAAAGCCCCCAAGGAAGGAACACTGTGGCCTGTTAGGTGGGGTCTATACAAAGGCTGGTGATCGAGGGGGAGAGCAAGGCCATGACCCTGAAGAGGGATGCACGGACCAGGCCCCGCCTGTTTGGCCTAGATTTTATTGAAAAGGCACTGGGAATGCCATGATTTGATTTAGGGTCTAGAAGACCTCTCTGGCTGCTGGGCTGACAATGGACTGTAAGGGGACAGTCGTGGGGGCCCAGAGGGTGGTGGGGAGAGTCTGTTGGGCTCAGCGGGTGGGGACAGTGCGCAGGGAGAGAGGCGCCTGGCCTGGCAGCTTTTGCCTGCCCATAACTGCCTCTCTCCAGCAAACCGTGTCTCTTCTACATTAGCATCGCTAGAAGGCAACAGAATCCTGACTTTAGTAGATTTCCCTTCTGGTAGGAAAGCGAAACCCCATAGTCAGTGCATCAGACACATGACGGGGCGAATCCTGGAGGAAGTCAGAGCAACGTGGCCTAATTTCCATTTTCTCATCCTCACTAGCTCGTAGACACAGCCTCAAGGAAGAAACACACTTATTCATTTACGCTTTGTCTTGTTCCAAAATGATAGAATCTCTAAATAGAGAGATTATAGAGAGGAAACCATCCAGTGTGTGTGTGCCTGTGTGTGTGTATTTTATTTTATTTTTTAAAAAATGAGGGAGAGAACAAGCGGGGGAGGGCAGAGAGAGGGAGACCCAGAATCTGAGGCAGGCTCCAGGCTCCGAGCTGTCAGCACAGAGCCCGATGTGGGGCTCGAACTAATGAACTGTGAGATCATGACCTGAGCCGAAGTGGGACGCTCAACCAGCTGAGCCCCCAGGAACCCCTGTGTATGTGTATTTTAAATTATCGAGGCCTAATATAGGCCAGGCATTGAACTTAAGCTCTTTATTACTACCCTTAATCCTCTCACCAGAGGTGGGCATGATTGTTATCCTCATGTTAGGCTGCTGGGGTTCCGGAACCAGACCCAAACCACATAGGTAGCGCCAGGTATAAAGGCATTGATGTCCGTGACCCATCTCTCCGCACAGCCCACGCTATTCACCCTTCTCCTCTGGCTCCACTCATGAAATGGCATCTGCTGGATACCCACTGTCTTCAGGGAAAAGACTGAGTCTTGATTTACTCATTGAGTTCTAGAAAGCCCTTTTGCATAGAGTACATTTAGTCTTTATGCCCCAGCTAACTCTCCATGCCCTAAAAACAGAAGGCTTTCTTCCACATTCGAGGAAATACCTTGAATTTCCTGATGTATCCAAGTGATGAAGAATAGCGTTTCTGCTGGTATTTGACATTTTCTACCCAATACATTGCATTCTTTGTTATTAGAAGCATATTTCATCATCAGAGGACCCCGTTTTTTGATAGAGTTCAAGACCTTCCTTCCTGTGGGTTGGGAAGGAAGATGGGATCCCTGTGGATGAGAGCAGTGTTTTCAAATCGAAGTTCGTGACTCATGATTTCTACTTAGTTGACTGTGACAAACAATTAAAAAAAAAAAAGAAACAATAGAAAATATCAATATCAGAGTACATCTTTCACATTAAGAGAAATAACGGTTTGTTCGACTTTTAGTGTATGGGTGCTGGGTTACAATTTTGTTGAGGTCTTGGAGCACCTGGAGGGCTCAGTGAGTTGAGCGTCTGTCTGACTCTTGACTTCGGCTCAGCTCATGATCTCATGGTTCGTGGGATCGAGCCCTGCATGGGGCATGGCGCTGTCAGCGTGGACCCTGCTTGGGATTCTCTCTCCCTCTCTCTCTGTCCCTGCCCTTCTTGAGCGCACACACTCTCTCCCTCAAAATAAATAAATAAACATTTTAAAAAACCCAATTTTGTTGAGGTCTTAACATTTGAGAGCTAATGGATCAGGGTACTGTCGGAAGATCGTATGGCTGGAGAAAATACCCTCTCCTACACAGTGGTCATGCACCCTATTTACACCATCTGTTTTTTAGAATCCCACCCCTACAACCTAAGCTGTTAAGATAAACAAGTGTCAGGATTAGTGGTAAGAGGCTCTGATCTACCTGTCCCCCATCTGCTCTGAGTATGTGGCTGGTTTTGTCAAGGACTGGCCCAAACAACAGCCCAGAGTTAAGTCCTTCTGTTGAAGTTTAGGCAACACTTTGTGATCCTGGTGTCTCTGTATTCAGATGACGATCGATAGTAATGAGGGTTTGTAACAGTAGCAACTGTTTATTGAACACTTACTACACCCTAGGCATTTCCCACATTGCATCTCATTTACCTGTCAGGGCAAGCCTATGAGGTGTAGGTTATATTATATTCCTAGTTTACAGAGGAAGAAACTGAGGCTCCAGTGGATGAAATCACTTGTCCATGTCTGTGTCAGGAATCTTCAGCTGCAAGCAACAGAAATCAACAGAATGTATTTGTTTATATAAATAATGAGACCAGAGTGGCTGGGCTTCATGTGTTGCTGGTCCAAGGAGCTCAAATGAAATGAGAAATCTTTGTTTCTAAATTTTTAAAAAATGTTTTTATTTATTTTTGAGAGAGAGAGAGACAGCATGAGCAGGGGAGGGTCAGAGAGAGAAGGAGACACAGAATCGGAAGCAGGCTCCAGGCTCTGAGCTGTCAGCACAGAGCCTGACATGGGGCTCGAACCCACGAACCGTGAGATTATGACCTGAACTGAAGTTGGACGCTCAACCGACTGAGCCACCCAGGCGGCCCCAGAAATCTTTGTTTGTTATGCTGCTTTCCACTGTGGTGGCTCGTTGCCAACAGGCTCTTTCCTAGGCTTCTGTGGTCTTTTAAAAAAAATATATAATTTATTGTCAAGTTAGCTAACATGCAGTGTATACAGTGAGCTCTTGGTTGGGGGTTAGATTCCCGTGATTCATCGCTTATGTACGACACCCAGTGCTCATCCCAACAGGTGCTCGTGCAACGTGGGTTTGTAACCTACGACCTCAGCAACTCTAGCACTTCCTTCTTTTTTTTTTTTAATGTTTTTTTTTTATTTATTTTTTTATTTCTAGGAGAGAGAGAGAGAGACAGCGTGAGCAGGGAGGGTCAGAGAGAGAGGGAGTCACAGACTGAAACAGGCTCCAGGCTCTGAGCTGGCAGTCAGCACAGAGCCCGACGCGGGGCTCGAACCCACGAACCGCGAGATCATGACCTTAGCGAAAGTCGGACGCTTAACCGACTATGCCACCCAGGCGCCCCACTAGCACTTCCTTCTTGATAGCTGCACCCAGAATCCTGTCTTCCACTCTTACTGGCCAACCAGGATCACGTGCTGGGGCCCCACCTGCACCACGTGGGCTGAGGGATGGGAAGAGTCATTCCATTTATCAGGTAGCTCTTGCTGTATAACAAACCACCCAAAACTTAGAGGCTCAAGCCAACACCCACCAGCCCAGGCTTCCGGTCACGGAAGCCACAGGCATCCCAGAAAGGCAAGAGCACACAAACCCCCTTGATCAAAAGCTTGGCACGTCATTGCTTCGGGCCTAGGAGAAGGGCTTGCTCTTTCTCTCCTGCTTGAGAATTGAGAGGGGCTCCGTGAACCGAGGCGGCCCTCCGAGCAGGCCTGGTGACCCGGCGTTTCCTCCGGGCCTCCCTCCCTCCTGCTTACCTGGGAAGTTCCCCTGATAGCAGGAGATGAAACCCTCCTCCTTCGGGCTGCTGCGGGGCGCGTCTTCTCTTAACAGCAGCGGGAGCGGGGGAGCCCCGATTCATACGCGTGTCCCCTGCACATTCTCACCCAGGTCTCCGAGTGTGCAAGGCCATGAGCCGGACCTGAGAACGCCGTTCCTTCTGCGATGCTTTCTTGGTGGGTCCCAGGCAGTGCTGCCTGGCTCTGGCTATACTGCAGGCCTGAGAGAGAGAGCCCTTTGGGTTTTAATCCCGAGCCGCCTTCTCTGTGAGACCAGCCCAGTGGCCAGAGAGGGGTTTTTCAGCCTTGGCCATGGTGGTCCATGGGGCTAGATAATCCCTTGTAGGGGCTGTCCTGTGCCCTGCGGGATATTTGGCCGCATCCCTGGCCTCCACCTGCTGCCTGCCAGGAATGTCCCATCTTCAGGTTGTGACAACCAATGTCCCCAGTGGGCACAATGGTCCCCTGTTGAGAGCCACCGGGCGAGGGGATCATCGCACTAGGACACTGTCTCCCCGAGCTCGGGGCATCCCTCTCGCCTTTCACACCCGTGTCTCTGCCTCTGGGAAGATGGTCTGTCGGGAACTCTGTGCGGCCAGGCTGCACTCTCACAGAGCCCTCCCCTGCCCACGGCCTTGCCGGCTTACCACAAACACGCCGAGGGAATTCCAAACCCCCTGGCCGAGCTGGGACCTCGGGAAAGCATTTGGTTGGCTTCTCCCATCCAGCAGGTCTCACAGGGAGGCTGAAATGGGGCCATCGCTTGAGGGCTGGTGTCTTCCACTGACCCAGCCCCAAACTGGCTACAGAAAGCAGGTTGGAAATTTTAGAAATAGGAATATGTTTCCTTGTAAGTGTTCCGATCACCCCCAGAGTGAGATGGGAAAAACAGGAGGCAGAATTTCTGGGGGCGTGGTATTTCCAGCCCCTGAAATGAGAATAAGAGGAATGTTTCTAAGACCTTGGCGGAAGGAAACGTTCCTGGGGATGCCGCCGGTGCGCACCCCCACTCCGCCCCCCCATGAATCTCCCACCCCGTCTACACGGGGGAAGCCGGGTGTGTTCAGGTTTCGTCTAACATCTTGGAATGATTCACTTACTCTTCCTCGCTGAGTAAAACCTACTGGCCTTGTGAGGATCTTCCCATGATCACAGAACTCTGTTTTGTATAAAATAAATTGGATCCATTGGTGTCTGATTCATCTGCTCTGAATGCAGCCAAAAAAAAAAAGAGAGAGAAATACTTGTGGACCAGTAAGCCAGGAGGGGCTTCTCGTCAGCAACGCCTCCTTCCCTTTGCAGTCAAGAAGCCTCAGTGGGGCCAGAAGAAAGTGAGTTGGGAGCCGGCAGCTTGGACTCCAGACTCCGCCCCACGCCCACCTCCCCGACCTCCCCAGCCCAGCCTCCTGTCAATGGGGACCTCCTTTCTGGCCCAGCCCTTCTGGGTCCAACAATGTCCCTGTTCTTAGGGGAGGTTTCCGTTTTCCCCTCTTCTCGCCTCTTGGCCCCCTCTCTTAATCCTCCGAGTGCGAGCAAAACTCAGAGTGTTTTCCTCCCCAGATAAATGGATAAAAGGGGGCAGGTGCCAGAGGTTTCCAGCCAGCACTTGATGTTCTTTCTTCCTGGGTTCAGGTTGAAAAGGAGCAGTAGTTTATGGTTCCTCATGATGGGTTCCTGACCAGAAGCTTCTTGAAGCTTATCCAATTTTTTTTTTAACATTTATTCATTTCTTGAGAGACAGACCACGAACAGGGGAAGGACAGAGAGAGAGAGAGACATAGAATCTGAAGCAGGATCTAGGCTCTAAGATGGCAGCACAGAGCCAGGGCTTGAACTCACGAACCGCATGATCATGACCTGAGCCGAAGTCAGATGCTTAACCCACTGAGCCACCCAGCCGTTCTGAAGTTTTTCTAATTCCAGGTGAACAAAAACCCAACGTGAACTGGCTCAGATAAAAGAGGGAATTTATTGGCTCATATTGTTGAAAAGGCTGGTGGCTTCAGGCACAGCTGGATCTAGGAGCTAAAAGATCCCATCAGTAATTATTCCTTTTTTTTCTCAATTTTGCTTTCCTCTCCTCACTCAGTTCTGAGGCCGACTATTTCCTCCAGGGGCTGAAATACCCACCATCAACTTCAGCTTTAGAAGCTGTAGAAACTGGAAGCATTTGGACAGAAAAAGATGACATTGTAGTTCGTCTCCACCCAGCTGATAGAGGTCCACGGAACACTTGTATTAACAATATTTTTCCTTCTTGAGGCGCCTGGGTAACTTGGTTAAGCGTCCGACTTGGGCTCAGGTCATGATATTGCTGTCTGTGAATTTGAGCCCCGCATGGGGGTCTGTGCTGACGGCTCAGAGCCTGGAGCCTGCTTGGATTCTGTCTCCCTCTCTCTCTACCCCTCCCCCGCTCACACTGTGTCTCTTTCCTTCAAAAATACATAATAAAACATTAAAGAAAAAATTAAAAAAAATTTTTTTCCTCTTTATGTTTTCCGGTTCTTCCCAAACTTTAAACAGGGAACATGGGTTTAGTTAGGGTTAATTTGGTTGCAAGCAACAAACATCCCCACTGAAACTGACTTAAGCATAAAAGTCATCTTCTTCAAAGATCTAAGGATTGCTTGCGGGATCAAGGGCAGACAGTGAGAGCGGGAAGAGGAAATCAGGAATCCACTAAGAAGCAACACAACATTCCTCTCTGTCCACGATCTCTGGCTGTCTTTGGACATTGACTTCACTTCCCCCCACCCCTGTGTCTGATACCTGGCTTTTTCTACGTTTGTCGCAGGACATGGCCACCAAAAGTAGGTCCCGCAGTCTCCCAGGGGTCGCTGGAAGCCCGAGTTCTACCTCTAATTTCCAGGGGAGAGAATCTGATTGGGCCAGCTTGGGGGAGGGGCCACCCTAAGTCCAACCAGCTGTGGCCACAAGCCCGGACACATGGCCTGCCCTATCCCCTATGGAGCCTGCCTCCGGATAGAAACATGGAAGCCAGTTCTCAGGAAAGAAGGTGCAAGTCTGGGGCCCTTGGGTGTCTCAGTCGGTTAAGCATCTGACTTCAGCTCAAGTCATGATCTCATGGTTCGTGGGTTCGAGCCCTGTGTCGGGCTCTGTGCTAACAGCCAGCTAGGAGCCTAGAGACTGTCTTTGGATTCTGTGTCTCCCTCTCTCTCTGACCCTCCCCTGCTCATGCTGTCTCTACCTCTCTCTCAAAAATAAATCAAACACTAAAAAATTTTCTTTTAAAAAAAGAAGGTGCAAGGCTGTCGTCTGACCACACAGGGAGCGGTAGCTCGTCCCTAACTCAGACAGACCCCAGCTGGTGTCCTGATTTACATCATCCCACATTTTCCACAGGATTCTACTCCTGAAACTTCCTCCTTCCTTTTCCATATCTTCAATTTTGCTCCCTCGCACCTCCCCACCCACCCTTGGTGTCATTCCTCTACACCACGGTTTCTGAGCCTCAGGGCCATGGCCACATGGGACTGGATAATTCTTTTTTTGCCAGAGGGGGGAGGGGAGGGGCTGTCCTGTGCAGTGCAGCGTGTTTCGCAATACCTGGGCCCTGCCCATGAGATGCCTGTAGTACTCAAGTGCCAGAGACGAGAACCTGCCGCAGACCTTCAGACACGCCTTGACACCACCCTCTGAAAGGGAGTCACCATCCTGGACCCCAGGTCACCTCTATACACATGGCGTTTTTCTGTTCCCTATCACAGCAAAACGTCTCTAACGGGGCTGATTCTCAGTGACATCACTTCTTTCCCTTCACTTCTCTTCTTGGATTGTGTGCCCATTGTTGTGCTGAAACTGCCCTGTCATTGGTAACACACCCCATTACAGCCTCAGTCTATTCTCCATCCTCATTGAACTTGACCTCTCAGAGCCATTGATATGATTGACGCTCCCTCCTTGAAGCACTTTCTAAGTTCCTCTGTCTCTACCCACGTCCTGCCTTCCTTCTAGCTTATCGGCCATTCCTTCTTAGACTCCTTTGCTGGTGCTTTCTCTACCCCCAGAGCTCAGACCTATGCCATGTGCCCGTGCTGTGTTCACTAGCTAGGGGATCTCCCCTAGTTCTGATGGCTTTGAACTTCAACTTGTATCTCCAACTGCCCATGTGACATTTCCACCCGGAACTCTAAAGGTGTGTCAGATCGAATACAGCAAAGTCACGGCAGTGGTCTTACTTTGCCACCCACCTCCAGCTGAACTGCCCCATAACAGCCAATTGTGCCACCGTCCCTCCAGTTCAAGCCAAAGATTTAGTCCTTGACTTCTTCCCCTTCCTTCCTCTGGACATTTACTCAGTAAGTCTTATCCGCATTAAGTCCAAATCCATCTACTTCTCCCCACCCCTATCCTTAAACCGCTGGCTTTGGCCGCCATCATCGCCTGCTTGGACTGTCTATCAGCCACCCTTAACTAGTCTCATGCCCTTGGCCCTTTCCCTTGTGTAGCCCAACTTTCCCACTCCATTCAGTCAGATCCAATGACTCCCCTTGTTTAAAAACCTCCAAGGCTTCCCGTTTCTCTTAGAACAAAATCTGAGCATCTTACCTTGGATCCCAAAGACCTCCGTGTTCAGCTCATGGGGCCTCTCTGAACTCACTTCCTTCCAGTTTGCTGACTTGTTCACTGCTCCCCAGGCACACTGGTTCTGTGTCTGACTCTCACCCAGACTGGGTTCTTTCTTGTCGGGGACTTCGCACTTGTGTTTCCTTCTTCTCTAGACCGTAAGTGGCTAGTTTTTCATTCACTCCCGTCTTCTGAACAGTGCGTAGAGCAGCAATACCCGCCACTGAGGGACACTCAGACCCCTCTAACCTTTCTCTAGAATGCCGCCATATTGGATCACCGTCATAACCCCTACTTGTACCTTATCCAGACGGTGAGGGACCCTTGAATTCTCGGTGGAACATAAAGCATGCTTTAGAAGTAAGTTTTGCCTACAGCAACTGGTCTTTAAGCCTCCCTACAATATAAACGGAACTCACGTTTTAAGCAAACATCCCCATAACTTTCTGTGTTCCTAACAACCTGACTATTGTTTCCTTTTTTTTTTTTTCTCAAACAATTTTGGAACTAAGTAAAAAAATGCACATTCCTCCCTTATGGCAGCCAACATTTTTTTCTTTGTTTTGCTAGAGCTGCCAAATATTACTTGCCTTAAAAAGGCACTTTGAGGTACAAGGAAGGGGAGAAGTAGATGAACTATGACACGGTTTTGAAGCGTGTTGTTTATGAAAGGGAAATACTGTGCATTGCAGGGGAGCTGGGTAAGCCTGGAATGGTGGGTGCTGGTAGCAGGAATTTGGTGGCCTGCTAATGAGCCGGTTTCCTTCTCCAGGTGTCTGGAAAGCTCCCAGGTAACTCAGCATGTACCACAAGCTGGTGCGTGGATGGAATGCACGTGGCCATGTCATAGCTTCACATGATAATAATCTCCACGTTGTGCCCACATCAGAACTCTTCTGGTGAAAGGCAGTGCTGACAAGTAATGGCAGCCCGGCTCAAAATGACTTAAGTAAATGATCATTCGTTGGTTGCCCACATTCAAGGAAAAGCCACATGACAGAGGAGTGCAATGCCTCTGAGCCTCTGAAATGGCACGCGATCATGGATGGGTCAGCAGCTATTCTCGAGTCAGGAAACTAGGCAAGCTTTCCCAGCTGGACAAAGGATAGCTTTCAAGTGCTCTGCTTCCTCAGTGACTCATTCGGGTGAAGCCTGGGGAAGACTTCCATTGGCTCAGCTTGGGTCAGGTGACCACTCCTGGACTAAGCGATTGACCATCTGAAAACCACGGGCTCCCATGGGAACCACATGGTCCAGCGGGAGAGACATAACAGCGGGCCAGGTTTTCAGAAGAAGGTGTGTGGTGTGCAGAGAAAACAGCTCAGGTCCACGTGTTAACTTCATAATGAGCATATAATTGGAAAATTCCAGGTGTGTCCATGTCTGGCATTTTCTCAGTTTATTTCTAGAGGGAAAAGTCGAATATCCTACTCTGTTCAGAACAGGTTACCAGGCAGCCCTTACCCATAATCCCACCTCCCCACATACTGTTCACCTGTTGGTATTTTCCTACCAGTATTTCCTTCCCATGTTCCTTCCGGCTGGACCCACCTTTGGGTTCTTGGCTAATCTCCAGATCTGTGAGTTGCATTCAAATGGACTTAGAATATTCTTGCTAGTCAGCTCTATTGACTTGCAATATGGTGAAAAGTTCTTTAAAAAAAGTTTTTTGAAATGTGCAACATCACTCCTCATCAGGGCAATACAAATCAAAACTACAATGAGATACCACCTCACACTGGTCAGAATGGCTAAAAGTAGTAACTCAGGCAACAGCAGGTGTTGGCGAGGATGCGGAGAAAGAGGAACCCTTTTGCACTGCTGGTGAGAATGCAAACTAGTGCAGCCAACTCTGGAAAACAGTATGGAGGTTCCGCAAAAAATTAAAACTAGGTCTACTCTACAACCTAGTAATCGCACCACTAGGTATTTATGCATAGGCTACCGGTGTGCTGTTTGGAAGGGCACCTGCACTCCTGGGTTTATAGCAGCGCTACTGACAGTAGCCAACGTATGGAAAGAGCCCAAATGTCCCTCGATGGATGAGCGGACAAAGAAGATGTGGTATTTATATGCAATGGAATATTGCTTGCCGATCAGAAAGAATGAAAATCTTGCCATTTGCAACAACGTGGATGGAACTATAGTGTGTTATGCTAAGTGAAATAAGTGAGTCAGAGAAGGACAAATATCATGACTTCACTCATGGGGAATTTAAGAAACAAAACAGATGAACATAAGGGAAGGGAAGCAAAAATAATATAAAAACAGAGGGGGAGGCAAACCATAAGAGACTCTCTTTTTTTTTTTTAATATTTTTATTTATTTCTAGGAGAGAGAGAGAGAGACAGCGTGAGCAGGGGAGGGTCAGAGAGAGAGGGAGTCACAGACTGAAACAGGCTCCAGGCTCTGAGCTGGCAGTCAGCACAGAGCCCGACGTGGGGCTCGAACCCACGAACCGCGAGATCATGACCTAAGCGAAAGTCGGACGCTTAACCGACTAAGCCATCCAGGCGCCCCCATAAGAGACTCTTAAATACAGAAAACAAACTGAGGGTTGCTGGCAGGGTGTTGGGTGGGGGGAAGGGTTAAAGGGCTGAGGGGCATTAAGGAGGGCACTTGTTGGGAAGAGCCCTGGGTGTTGTAGATAAGTGCTGAATCAGTAAATTCTACTCCTGAAATGATTATTACGCTACATGTTAACTAATTTGGATTTAAATTAAAAATAAATCAAAGCAATAAAAAAAATTTTTTTGGTCTTTACTTTCCAATTTTGGTGAATTAAACATTTTTAGATTGAGATAGAATTGCCATATACGACTATGTTAGTTTCAGGTGTACAACTACTGATTCAAGATTTGCGTCTATTGCAAAGCGATCAGCACAGTAACTAGGTAACATACTCAGGACCTTTATCTGGATTTCCACCTTCTCTTCAGAGAGGACACATGGGCGGGGCTGTCGTGGTGATGGGGCATGCTTGTCACCACTGTCTTCCATCTGAGTCATTCAGGAGGCCTGTCTGCTCCATGCTGGGCCGCGACCTCCTCTCTGCACTGGACCTGCAGCCCAGACCCAGGGCAATCCTTGCGGAACTTGCCGGAGAAAATGTGAGCGTGTCAGGAGAGAGATGCTGAGGGCGGAGCGTCATAGGGTGTACCGACCTCGGGCATTTTAGAAATACACACTTATAAAACGGTCCCTTATCGTGAAGCTTGGGTCACTGCCTCTGCTCTTTAGCCTGGTTTTGGTACCAACAGTTGATGCTGTAGGAACATTCCATCAGGTGTGCCTTTAACTTCAGCAACTTCTCCTCTATCCTCTGGGAAGAGGAAGGAAATCCCTGGGTATGTGATGTGCACATGTATCTGTCCTTTCCAGGGTGTGTACTCTCTGTCCCGATCCCCGCCTGACCCATAACGAAGGGAATCCATTGCACCCCCCTGTCCCCCATTATCTTGCCCTCCAAGGCTTGTATACACAAATGCGGTTTTACAGCGTGCTGTGCATGACTGACGGGATTTCCAAGAGTCATTCTGACCACACCTAATTCTTCTTATGCACCGATTGCACATTCATCCTGAGTGATTCCTGGGGAGCCAACCCGGAAGAAGGCAGGCAAGGCCCAGGGTATGGAACTTACAGTCTGGTGGGAATTTTCAGCTTTGCACCACCAGAGCGGACCTCACTAATTCACACCTACCAGCCACCAACACCAGAGTTCACAAGACACCTTGGAACCACATAAGAGATGAGAAAACATGGTGAAAACACGGGAAATGTTTGGAAGGTAACGAGACATTTCCTGCTTGCTGTCTGTGTGATTTAAGGCACCCAATTAGCCTCTCTGATCTCGGCTTTCTCAGGTTATGTGATGGGACCCATTATAATAGGTCCCCTATGTGGTGTTCACGAAGATTAGAAATAGTAATAACGCTCAACGATTATGGAACATGTGTTATATTCGAGATGTTCCGCTCAGCATTTTACATTTATCACTTAACCCCTCACCCATTTTCTTGTGCATGTACTTAAGGGCACTTAATCCCTGTGAGGGATAGGTACCACCGTTATCCCCATTTTATAGATAAGCAGACTGAGGCTCAGAGGGGTTTAGTAACCTGTCCAAGGTCACACAACTTTTAAGTGGCACAGCTGGGGTTCCAAAGATTTCGGCAAAGATGATTCTCTGGATGAGGGAAGGGAAACATGATGGAAGCTAACTGACCTGGCTTGCAAAGTTGTTGCAAACCTGAGACGCAGGGCTTGGCATTTAAAAAAAAATGTTTATTTATTGGGGCACCTGGGTGGCTTAGTTGGTTAAGCGTCCGACTTTCGCTTAGGTCATGATCTCACGGTTCGTGGGTTCGAGCCCCGCATCGGGCTCTGTGCTGACTGCCAGCTCAGAGTCTGGAGCCTATTTCAGAATCTGTATCTCCCTCTCTCTCTGACCCTCCCCTGCTCACGCTATCTCTCTCGTTCTCCTAGAAATAAATAAAAATATTTAAAAAAAATGTTTATTTATTTTAATGTTTATTTATTTTTGAGACAGAGTAAGAGACAGAGTGTAAGGCAGGGAGGGGCAGAGAGGGAGGGAGACACAGAATCCGAAACAGGCTCCAGGCTCCTAGCTGTCAGCACAGAGCCCAACGTGGGGCTCGAACGCACGAACCGTGAGGTCATGAGCGGAAGTCAACCACTTAACCGACTGAGCCTCCCAGGCACCTGGGCATTTTTAAGACCATAAGCAAACCTGTCACTGTGCTGAGAGCTCACGGGGCTTATGTGACGTGGGAGTCACCAATACCACGACTGTCCACAGTTTAGGAACGAGGAGGCCGCAGCTCCTGGGGGAGGCTGAGCAGCGCACCGCACAGCCAGGAGTCCCGGGGACCGGCTCGGAGCCTCATTGCCTTCCAGGCCTTGCTGTTCTCACACTTGTCCTTACTGCCTGCGGGCAAAACCCCAGCCCAGGGCACACACGGCTCTCCTGTTGCTGCTCTTACTGACTTTCTCAAAGATGATGGGGAAGCCCATCACAGGAGGGTAGAATGTAAGCAAACGCGCCCAGGGCTCTCACGCTGCAGTGCCCGCACAGCCGCAGCCCTCCTGAGGTGCCTCCACTAGACTTTCCTGGGAGCCCTTCACATATCACGGAGGTTAATGTGCTCAAGGTCACACAGTTGGCAGCCAAGCTGGAACTCAGACTCAGGTATCCTGGCTCCAAGGTCACTCCCCCCTCAGTCCTAGACCGTGCACTTCCGCTCTGCTTGTCCTCAGGCCTCACCCCAACACACAAGCTCTATCGTGTATCTTGTTGGGGCTCCTGGGGGGTTTAGTCGGCTAAGCTTCTGACTCTTGATTTCGGCTCAGGTCATGGGCTCACAGTTGGTGTGATGGAGCGCGCACTGAGAGCGGGGAGCCTGCTGGGGATTCTCTCTCTGCCCCTTCCCCTGCTTGCCTTCTCTCTCTCTCGAAATAAATAGATGAACATTTACATAGTATCTCTTGTTGAAGGGGCCAAATAAGAACAGAAAGTTCCTTTAAGAAGTTGCAGGGATGAATCATACTTTCCTCAACTGTGTTTTGGTTTTTTCCATCTATTTACTACGAGCAAAAATTTTATGATGAAACTTCCTGTAGGGAGATTGTCACACATCTACGACTAGACATCAGGAGGGTGACTTCCTACCTGTGTAATGAAGCAAGGCTCCTTTACATGGCTTTTAGAACCTGGGTTCATCTAAGCTTGATGTGGGTTTATTTTTACTGAGGGCATGGCTCGTTGCTGGAGTGAGGGATTTATTGTCTACATTGTTGTACATTTTAGGCTGGGCCAAAATGGCTCCCAAGCTGCCTCAAAATGGCGGGTGCCCAAGCTGAATGCACGTCGCATGGCTCTGACTTCAGAGAGTCTAGGGCTGAATTATGTGGTACATTCAGAATTGATGATGATGGCATTTCCCATCAGGCTAATCTCTTTGTGAGGCTAATTTTGGAGGAAGGAGGCGGTATGCAGGCAACATGTGAAATGATTAAACTCAAAGCTGGGTCCAGTCCTGACTCCACCATTTACCATATGGTGGTCCTGTTTCTCATTTATTTATAGAAAGGGGGCATGATAAGACCACCCTCCCCACAGGGTCATTGGCAAGATTCAAAGAATACGTACATTCAGGACAGCTCCTGGTTTGTGGTTGGCCCGCAAACCACAACGACAATGACGTAGTTACTATTACGTGATAGCGATGACAGTCATCATGTTAGACATCCACAGGAAGTTAGATTCACAAAGCCGAAGTCTCTCAAATGCCATGTTAACTCTTCAAGCCATTCCAACTGTCTACATAATATTCTGGATCTTAATGGTTCAGAAATAGAGCTGGTAAGAGGAACTTCCACCCCAACCTACCAAATGGCTGTGCGCATCTCACCCTCCAAGAGAGCCAACACACTGTGCATAAAGTAGCTTTTGCATTGGGACAATATGTTTGACGAGTTACCCCAGTGTATGTGCACAACTTAGCAATACGTATTTTCATTCATAGTTGTATTATTTGGTTGTTGTAAATTATTCATAAATTATGTACATGTATTAGGTTGAACTATATGAAACTGATATTTTTGTAGGTCATCACAGGCAAATGTCTACAATTTCATGTGGCTCAACCCTCTGGCGATTTTTTAAATTAAAATATTAGGAAGTGCAAATTTATTTTTTTTACTTTTTAGATAACACACATAAATCGTAACCTTTTTGGCGACCTTGGGCGAAATATTTGCTGGAGCAAAGCCTGATTTCCTCATCCCTGGAGGTAACAATAGCCCCACCTTCACAGCCTTATAGTGAGATTTAAAAAACAATACAGGGGCTTTCTGGATGGCTCTGTGGGTTAAGCATCAGACTCTTGACTTCAGCTCAAGTCATGATCTTCTGGCTCAAGAGTTTGAGCCCTTGAGTCAGGCTCTTCACTGACAGCATGGAGCCTGCTTGGGATTCTCTCTCTCTCTCTGCCCCTCACCTGCTCATGCTCTCTCTCTCTGTGTCTCAAAATAAATAAATAAACTTTAAATAAAAATAATACGTATGTATGAATTTCTTATTGTAATGGGGCGTCATCAAAGTTAAGCTATTATTAGCTCAACATGCTAAATCTATTTCCATTGATACACTTGTTTTACAAAATGGGGCTGTTCCTGCCCTGTCCCTTGCAACACAGGATGACGTTCTTGTATAATCCTCAGCGTGATGCAGAACGATCGCCAACCACTTCATCGAATGGATTTTTAACGATTGTTAAGCTGTGCCTTTATTCGCGGCCGGTGGGTTGTCTGGGTCTTCTCTCATCCGTGTGGGCTGAGCTCTGGGCAAACCCTTCTCCTGAAGGTCTGTGGACTGAATCCCTGGCCCAGGCGGTGTTTCCTTCTGGCCCCACCCTGCCCTTTCCCTCTCTCCACTTTCGGAGGGGAAAATTTGTTTGACATCTTCAGAGAAGTTCTGGGCTGCAGATTTGGGGGTGTGGAGGTGGGGCGGGACTCTGCTGGCCCAGGTATGGCTGTAAAACCAGATAAAGGGGCTGATTATGCATGCTGATGGCAGCCCAGATAACCTCGGGCTTACAAAACCATCCTTGCAGATAGTTTTAAAGATGCCCTTCTTTTGTGATTATAATATGTCCCTGCTCCACCCTCCAGCTGCAACTTTATCCCATTTGGAAGGCCGCAAAGGGGTTGAGAATCTGCAACCCAAATCCTTCCCTCTGATCTCCCTTCCTTGACTATTTTCAGTCCATCTGAAAGGTCCGGTGTATTTAGGCTTTTTTTTTTTCTGTGTGGAGTGAAAGACACGTTGCGGATTTTTCATATGTTTGGACGCAGAGGCCAGGCTCGGGGAAAGCACACGCGAGGCGGAATGGGAGCTTGTCCCTAAACTGGTTTGAACGCCCGCCCCGTGTTGGAGCCGGGGCCCTGGGCCGGACGCCCACTTTTGGAGATTTGAGGGTGAAATGCAAAGAAAGCAAAACAGGACGGAGGCACAGGGTGGGGCTGGGCCTTCTCGGGCACCTCTCGGAGCCTGGAGGGCGGGGCGTCCACTGCGAGATGAGACAAAACCGGGCGGTGAAGGGCGCCCCACTCTCGGGGAAGTCGGCCACCCTCCAACCCCTGCAAGAGTGAGTGCGAAACTACCGACGGGAACCCGGGCTCTCAAGGAAAGCTGGAGAAGCCGGCTTTGGGCTGGGCTTTGGGGGTGGTGGGCGTTGAGCAAAAGCGCCCCAGGAGGCCGCCAGAGCCGCCCTCACTGTTCCCCCTCCACCCCAGCACGTGTCTGTACCTGGGGCTCTGGCGCTCGCTCGCTCGCTCTCTCTCGCTCTCGCTCTCTCTCTCTCCCTCCCTCCCCCCACTCGCCAAGCCCCAAACAGCTTCGGAGCCTTTAATGTGCTGTTCCCTCTGCCTAGAACATCTCCCCCCAAATCTCGGGGCGCCCCAAATTGGGCTGGCTCCTTCTCCACTTGAACTCCAAGATTAAACATCATCTCCAACCTCCCTGGTTTATCTTTGTTCACAGGGTTTATCGCTCCCTGAAGTCTGTTTACTTTCTGCTCTGAATCTGTTTTCTCTTTCTCACCTAGGTGTGCTCAGTGCCTGGAAGACAGCAGATGATGCCCTGACCCTGAATGACAGTGTCTCTCGGGGTGCCCCCTCGGCTTTAAGGGGGCTCCCACATAGGCTCCAAGGTCCGGTGCGGAGCACGGCCGAGGCGATGCCCGGGGTTCTGCATTTGGGACCAGCTGCCGGGGCTGGGATTCTGCAGGTGGATAAGGAGCAGGCTTCCAGAGTGTTCTCTGTGGTACAAACCCTGGGAGGGGGAGGGGAGGGGTATCAGCACAGGCCTCCTGGGGGAGGGAGCCCCAGGCGGGGAGTAAGAAAGTCATATTCAGCTTGGCATCCCTGGGTCAAGCCTTTCATTCAGGTCCTGACACTGAGCATGGAGGTGGGGGGAGGGGGGGTGCCTGCTGTTATTCTCCTGCCTCATTACTGATCTTTATGCCACACCTGCTTTGCCTCCCCACCCCTCCCCAGGTGACGGTTGTCCCCAGGCTTGGGTGAGCTTTCCTTTTTTGTTTTTGTTTTGTTTTGTTTTGATTTTTTATTTTTTTCAAATAGTTTATTGTCAAGTTGGTTTCCATATTTTTTTGTTTTCTGTTTTATTTATTTATTTTTTTACAAATACCAAAAATATGGAACGCTTCACGAATTTGCGTGTCATCCTTGCGCAGGGGCCATGCTAATCTTCTCTGTATCGTTCCAATTTTAGTATATGTGCTGCCGAAGCGAGCACTTGGGTGAGCTTTCTAAAGCTCGTGTGGGGCTTGCCATCGCCTCCAGGTCCCTCACACTCCTGCCTACTCCCCAGCCTGGCACCGGACAGGCGCCCAGAATTCATTTGCTGGGTGAGGGGCAGAGCAGAGCCCCAGGATTCTACAGTCCCTTCGACTCCACCCTCCATCTGCAAGCGGAGCCTCCCCTCTGGATTGGAAAAAGGTTTAGTTCTCCCCTTTATTCTGCAAGTAAGTTCTGCAGAAAGCTCTTAAATGGAACAATAAAAGCCCCTGCCTTGGCGACAAACATTGTATTATCTGCAATTCTGGCTAATTCTCAAGTGTCAGTAGCACCACTCCCCAAGGCCATGCGGACTCCCGGTGACTGGAGCCCAGGCTCACGGACCTTCTTTGTGCCTCAATTTTCCCCTCTGTGTAATGGGGATCATAATGTGTGCCTTCGATTGCTGTTAGGACGGCAAAGGGATTAACTTCTGGAACGGAGGTAGAGCAGCGACTAGCCCACAGTGAGCCCTTCATGAATGTTAGATGCTATTTTAATGAGTAAGAAGCTCTTAACTGTGAGAAGTTCTTGGCCATTTCGAGCCTGTTCACCTTGTTAATGGGAGACCTGGACTGAAGAGTTCTGACTATAAATTCTGTGTTTTCCCTTACACCCCAGGACCCCCCAGTTTGGGATTTGGGAACCACGATCATTTGTTAAATAGTCAAAGTTGGGTGAGATGGGGTCACCAACTCTTCAGTTACCATCAGATCACTGGTGTTTCACTGGGGACGGAACTGTCAAGCATACACATCAAAGCAAGAACTAAACTGCTCTCGGAATCCAGAAAAGTCATTCTCACGCCCACAGGGATAGAAAGCATCTGCCTACCTGGGGGCCCAGGGGGCTCAGTCAATTGAGCTTCCAACTCTTGATTTCAGCTCAGGTCATGATCTCACGGTTCGTGAGTTCAAGCGCCGCACTGGGTGCTACACTGACAGCGTGGAGCCTGCTTGGGATTCTTTCTCTCTCTCTCTCTCTCTCTCTCTCTCTGCCTGCCCCTCCCCAGCTCATGTTCACCCCCTCTCTCAAAATAAATAAAGACATATTAGGGGGGGAAAAGCCTTTGCCTACGCGTGGCCGACTCCTTTTCCCTCAGCTCCACGGGGGCTCAAAAACTTCGGTCTAGAACTGTGACTCTTCCTCAGGGAGCCCTAGAAATGTATGGGTGCCTTATGTGCTTTGTCACAGAGGCTGGGGGGCAGCTGGCATTCACGCACATCCTCCAGAGCAGTTGTCCAGTAAGAGCTGTTCTGCCCGCGTGACTTTGAATGCCCCTCCCCCCTGCGCCTTCTCCCCGGGTTCAGCCAAATAACCAGTTTAGACAAATAACTAGTTTGCCTCGAAACCTGATCCCGTGTAATACGAAGTGTTTTTCTCATAGTGTTGACACCTTCAGAATTTTCGAGGAGTACAAGCATCGTGTAAGATGAGGGGAAATACATTTTTTTCTGTTTGGAACAATTTGCAAGAGTCACCATTTTGGGGGTCGTGTCACCAATCGCATCGTCACCGCCCCTTTGGCTTGTCCCCGCTAAGCCGTGAGCTCCCAGAGGTGGCTCTGCATGCAGCCACAAGCACAGAGCCCATCTGACTCGGAGCCGGGTTTGGGCACTTCCCAGCTCTGTGCCCTTGGGCAAGTCTTCAGCTGCTCTGAGCCTCGGTTTCTCCATCTGTCACCGTCAGGTGGGGTATCCTAAAGTTCCAATCTCATAGGGTGGATGCAAAGGTACGGTGAGGGAGTGGGGGCCGTGTGCTCAGCCCCGTGATGGGAGCACAGAGATTACAACCGTTATCCAAGATGTGATGAGTAAATGGTTGGATGGATCCAGGGGTGAAGTGGACCTCAAGAGGGTGTGTGTATTTTGTGTTGTGTCTGTGGTATGTAGTGGTCTTTAGTGGGGACAGGGGTGCTGGTGAACACACACACACACACACACACTCACACATGCACACACAGGGGCCAGCGCAAGACCCCTGGGGTCTTCCTTCTGGCTCACCTCTGTTCCCCTCTCTCGGCACCCCGCCATTGCTCCAATGCTGAGTGTGTGGGGAGCTCTAAAACAGCCCAAGCAGCCCACGCTACAGCGTGGCCTTGGTGTACAGGGGCCACGCCAGGGGTCAGGAGGGCTTGGCTCCAGTCCCAAGCCACCATTTATTAACTGAGTGACCTTGACCTGTTGACTCCATTTCCTCACTAGTAGACCACTAGCGATTAGATATGTTGGGGAGGGTGGACGGGGATCCCACACCCCTCCCACTCCCTTGTTCCTGGAGGCTCACATCTGCAGGGGGACTGGGGTGGGGGGGGTGAGGCAGGACAGGACAGGAGATGGGAACAACGGAGGCACGGACGTCTGTGGAGGCATCTCCACTTGTGGGAACCTTCTCGGTCCCTCACCAGCATGCAGGTGTGTGGAGCAGGGAGAGGTTTGGGGCTGGTGAAAGGTACCCCCGGCAGAAAGAGCAGGAAGCACAAGCCGGCCAGAGTTGGACCCTGGCTTCACATCCTCTCGCCAAACACCAATGACGGTTCCGTTTGGGAGGATGGGACACAGTCAGAAACGCCCCCTTGGCCACCCCGTCCTTGAAAAGGACATCTCACCTGATGTAGACGTGTGGTGGAGCTCACCTCCTCGGTCACGGCCCCGCACTTCAGGTACCTGCAGTGTATACCGGCTTCCTGCAACATCCAGGGATTCAAGTCGGTGGACTGGGCGCCTCCTGTGCGCAGACACACGCTCAGTGCTGAGGAGAGGACCGTGAACAGGATGGCGTCCTCGTCCTCATGATGACCATGTGGCAAGAGAAGTAAAAATGGCACCAGTCAGAAGGCTTCCTCCCCGCCTGGCAGAGCCAGGTGACAAACTGCTTTCTCTATATTCATTTCATATAGGAGGAAACCGGAGATTTGCCCAAGATCTCACAGCTGTAAAGGGCGAGAGGCAAGATGGACACCTTGGTCTGTGTCCCTCAGCGCCTGTGTTCCGGAATGTGCTGCGCTGGCTTCTTCCTGCGGCTGTAACATCATCGCACACGCAGCGAGTGGCGCAAGCCAAACCAGCATCGTACAGCTCTGGAGGTCAGACGTCTGAGACGGTCTCATTAGGGCCGAAGTCAAGGTTCTGGCAGTCATGCAACTCTGGAAACTCTCAGCGGGCTCTTGTTTCTTGTGTTTTTACTGGCTTTCTTCTGCATTTCTTGCCTCGTGGCCCCTGGTTCCGTCAGTGAAGACAGCAGCGCAACCTTTTCCGATCTCTCCTCTGCTTCCCTCTGATGAGGACCCTGTGTATCTTGGGTCCACCTGGATAACCCAGGATAATCTCCCCTTCTCTCAAGGTCCTTAATTTAATTGCATCTGCAAAGCCCCCTTTGCACGTATTCTGAGCCTCACCACGTGGACATCTTCCGGGGCCATCATTTCATTCTGCCTCCCACGGTGCATATAGTAAGAAGGAGTGGGGTGCCCAGTACCGGTGTGTGTCCTGTGTGTGTTCTAGATCAGTTAGGTGGTCTCTCTGTGCCTCCGCTTCCTCATTTGTACGATGGGGGTGAGGACGGAGTCTGTCTGGTGGGGCTGTCGGAGGAGTAAGGAAGTTGGTAACTGTAAAGTGCTGACCCTGTGTTGGGCACAGAGGAAGCATTAGCTGTCGGGCCAGCCTGCGTCTGCGCTTAGGGCCGCCAGTGACTAGCTGCACCTTTGGGGGCAAGTAAGTCCCTTGCCCACCTGTGGCCACCCCATCTGGACTCTTTCCTGATCATTCCACGTGACTCTGAAATTCCCTTTCAGTTTTGACATTTGATCCATCTGTGGCCCCCTGTGTATGTGTGGGTGGGTGTTTGTGCATGAGTGTGTGTGCGTGCGTGCGTGTGTGTGTGTGTGTGTGTGTGTGTGTATGAGGGTGGGTGGGATGGAGACCGGGAGAGACACTGTGAAATGTTTATATTTTATGCCTTTTGATGTAATTCCAGTCCAACCAGATCTGAAATCATGCAGCAGGAAGCTCCTTTAAATGTTTAATTTGTTGTTTTTCTTAGGAATGATTATTTCCACATTGAGCCCAGAGACACTCAGGGCTCATCCCGTCTTCTCTCCTTTGATCGCTCCTACCCTCGCTGGGAGGGGTTGTTTACCGCTGATGATCAGGTGGGCTTTGCACCAACAACACTCCTGGCACCAGCAATCGCCCCCAAAAGACTGATGCACAGAGAAGGCTGGGTCCTCTATCCCTGGGGAACGTGATAAATTTGGGAAACCTTTGCAGCTTGTCCTGGAGAGGCTGGGGCGAGGGGATCACTTAGAAGAAATCCAATTTCGAATTCCTTCCTAAAAGCCGCAGTGGTATTTTACAAGATGGCCTGTGAGTGGGAGGCTGGGTTAAGGGTGGGGGTGTCACGAGTTGCATTTCTCTTGAAGAACTTTCTCAGGGGTTAAATTTTTAGGCCAGCAGCTTGGTCCTGGTGTTTTTGAACAAGGGAGTGAATTGGAGGAAAATCCCATAGATTTAGTAAAAACTGAAGTGAGAGATACTTTTGATTTTTAAGCAACTTAAACCCCAAACAAGCCAGAGGTGGCCCCAGGCAGCATCCCTGGCCTTTGCGCTGCTAACCAGGAGGTTGTAGGGACCGAGCTGGGGAATGTTTGTGGGTGGGGTGGGGTGGGGTTCATGCCTGACCCGCAAGCCTACTCCAAAGGCTCCTTCTTTACAAGTGACGGAGGACACCAGAGCGCCATCCCTGTCGGGGCTGCCGGAGCCCTACATCCTCGTCGAGGCTGAGCATCAGCCCCTGAGGGGCTGCGGAGGGAACTGAGTCCACCATTGCATGGGGTGGGAACTTCCCAAAAGTCCAAAAGGGGGTAGGGACATGATGGCGTACTTTAGGACAAAGCATATAACTCTCTGTGCCTCAGTTTCCTCATCTGTAAGAGGAGTGTGGCTTTCAGCTCATAATGATGTCTCAAAGGTGAAACGAGCTCATGGGGGCAAGAAGGTCCCAGTGAACAGCAGCTGGAGGACTTCCAAATGGAATTGGCTTTATTGTTTTTGGCTTTCATTTTTTTTTTTTAACGCTTATTTTTGAGAGAGAGAAAGAGCATACACGAGCGGAAAGAGATGGAGGGGCAGAGATGGGGGGCAGAGGATCTGAAGCAGGCTTCAGGCTCTGAGCTGCCAGCAGATGTCCGGACGCGGGGCTTGAACCCACGAACAATTTGCTGGTGACCCGAGTGGAAGTCAGACGCTTAACCGACTGTGCCACCTAGGCGGCCCTGTTTGTTTTGTTTTCTTATTATAACTGAAGGTTATAACTGGACGTCCGCCTGGGCGGACAGATCTCAGAAGGTCTTAAACAGCAGACCAAGAAGTCTGGATTTTCCTGGTCACCAGTTTGTGGCAGGGTGCTTCACTTGGAGGATCTTAAGCAGGCCAGCGCCAAGCTCGGGAAGGCATTTCATAAAAACCTCTCTTTGAAGGACTTGATGATGAAGAAAGTTTTCATCTTTGCAAACCAAAGGTGAAATGCCCCATCATAGCACAGTCAGGAAACAAGCCCAGCCTGACCAAGGCCACAGAAAACAGTCCATCTGCTGATTTAAAAATAGCACACAATGGGCGCCTGGCTGGCTCAGTGGGTGGGGCATATGAGTCTTGGCCTTGGGGTCAGGTGGAGATTTTAATAAAAACTAAGATGTATATGTATGAAAAAATAGCACTCCGTGACACAGTCAATGAAGAAGTGCAGCACTTATCCACATATGTCGCCAATGATCTTAAGCAAAAAGCAGAATGTTCAAAAGCCTAATTCAAATAAGTGATTGGGCGCCTGGGTGGCTCAGTCGGTTAAGCATCTGACTTCGGCTCCAGATCATGATCTCACTGCCCCTCCCCTGCTCGTGCTCTGTCTCTCAAAAATAAATAAACATTAAAAACAAAAACAATTAAGTTATTTAGGACACTCTTTGGCAGAGAGGAGGAATCAGGACTTGTGAGCTAAATGATGAAACCGATTTACAGGGGAATTCATTATATATCTTGTAATGATTGGAGTGGTAGGAATTTTTATAAAAAGCTTATTTTTGAGAAGAGAGAGGGGGAGAGAGAGAGAATATGAGCAGAGAGAGGCAGAGAGACAGGGAAACACAGAATCTGAAGAGGTCCAGGCTCCATGCTGTCAGCACAGATCCCGATGCGGGGCTTGAACTCATGAACTATGAGATCGTGACTTGAGCCATCCAGGTGCCCCTAGAAAAAAAATTTTTTTTTTCAGATTGGTAGATGGCAGTTTTAATAATAGCAAAGGGAACTTACATGAGGCTCATCTTTGGTGGTGAACTGATGAATGGATCCCTATACTCCCCTTCCAAATCTTAAGTTTATAAAGAGGCCCAAATTGGGCTCAGTCATATGTACCATGCAGATGTTTCAACATCACAACACCATTGTGAGGCTATGTTCTTGGAGTAGCCTTTGAGAGTGGGAAAATCAAGTGGAATCCACATTCCAAGGACAGGGGAGCAAGTGTGGAGTTAGAGTGACTGAGTCCAGTGCACTAGTCAATAGACAGTCACTGCTTTTTTTTTTTAAATTTTAATTTTTTAATTTATTTTTTATTTTTTTCTCTTTTTATTTATTTATTTATTTATTTTCCTTACAAATAGTTTATTGTCAAGTTGGTGAAAATTTTAAAAAAAGATTTTTATTTTTAAGTAATCTCTACATCTAATGTGGGGCTCGAACCCATGACCCTGAGATCAAGAGTAGCATGCTCCACTCACTGAGCCCGCCAGCTGCCCCTGGAGTGATAGAAGTTCTTAGAAGCTCGTGAACAAGGGACCCTGCATTTTCTGTGCTGGGTACTGGGTCCAGCAAGTTCTGTGTCCGGACCTTGTACCAGCTCACCCTCACCCAGATGAACCTCCAGCCACCTTGAGGTCTGATGCCCTCCAAGGACAGGGACCTCTCTGGCTTCCGTCATCTCTGCACGTGTATGCACGGGGTTGGTCTTTCCTTTATTTATTTATTTATTTATTTTAATATTTTTTATTTATTTCTAGGAGAGAGAGAGAGACAGCATGAGCAGGGGAGGGTCAGAGAGAGAGGGAATCACAGACTGAAACAGGCTCCAGGCTCTGAGCTGGCAGTCAGCACAGAGCCCGACGTGGGGCTCGAACCCACGAACCGTGAAATCATGACCTAAGCGAAAGTCAGACGCTTAACCGACTAAGCCACCCAGGTGCCCCTGGCCGTTCCTTTAAAGCAGGGTTTGCAAGGACAAGATGTGGGCACAGAGAAGGTGGGGAAAGAAAAACGGGGAGTGGGGGCAGCTAGGCTTCTAAGGCAAGTCCAAGGTCTGTCTCAAGGGGCCACTGCCCTCTTGACTTCTCATGGCAACAAACCTCTAGAGTTTAAGAGAAACAGACTTTTAAGGGTTGACAGCGATTCACATTTTAAAGAACGCAAGCCCTAAATAAGAGACTACGGAAAAACTAACCGGGACTCTTGAAAAATGCCCGTGTCATCAAAGACAAAAAGCAAAAACAACAGGGGCCCCTTGGTGGCTCTGTCGGTTAAATGTCCGACCCTTGATTTCAGCTCAGGTCACGATCTTGAGGTTTGTGGGTTTGCGCCCTTCGTCGGGCTCTGTGCTGACAGTGCAGAGCCTGCTTGGGATTCTCTCTCTCCCTCTCAAAATAAAGAAATAATCTTAAAAAAAAACAACAACCCCCCTCCCCCCAAAAACAGTAGAATAGTTCTAGATGGAAGGAGACTTAAATACAAGTTCTAGGCTAGGACATCTGGGGACGTGGGGATGTGGCTGTGTGGTAGGTAATGCTATGTGTACTATTATGTTGGTATGATAATAGAATAATAGCGTGCTATTATCATGCTAATACATATCACACATCTAACACTTCACATTAATAGTGTGAAAACGTGTTGTGGTTCATGTAAAGGACGTCCTTCATCACAGGTGTGTATATGCAGACACAGTGTCAGTCACATATGAATATGGAGAAAGCGATGCGAGGAGAGTATCGAGCAGAGAATCTAAGGAAAGATAGTCAAGTGTTCATTGTTCTTTGGTTTTTGTTTTTTGTTTTTTTTGTGTGTGTATGTGTTTTGCAGGGGCATCTTTTCTTTTTGTTTGTTTGTTTGTTTTTAGTTTATTTCTTTTAAGAGACAGAGAGAGAGCAGGGTATGGGTAGAAAGACGGGGAGAGAGAGAGGGTCCCAAGCATGCTCCCTACAGCGCAGAGCCTGTCATGGGGCTCACGAACCGTGAGATCACGACCTGAGCCAAAACCCAGAGTCAGATGTTTAACCAACTGAGCCACCCCTGCACCCTGGCAGGGCTGGGGGATGGGGCACAGCTTTTCAAAATAAAAAGTTGGGGGAAACCATGCATAGTCTATACCCTGGGCAAATCAGCAGGTCATATCTGGTTCATGAGCCCCCTGATTTATGACTTTTGTATGAAATCACCTGACACACAGGGAACTTGTTGCTGACTCTTACCTCTGTGATGCCTTTCTGACTCCCTGAGAGCTAAGCCAGGGCTCTGTACGGGCACTTATGAGAGTTCGGGCCATTGGGTTAGACCTAGGTATCTGTCTGTCTTCTCTTAATTAGGGTGTGAATGGAGAAGGGATATTTCCTGCTCACTTTGGCTTCTCTCTCCTCCCTCTGTCCTGTGTTACTAGGGCTAGAATGAGCTGCTAAGAAGGTAAAACCCCCAAATCACCCAGGCGCCCCGGAACAAGTGTTCATTTTAATTGCACGCTTGGAAGGCCAGCAGGAGGGGCACTGGGCGGCTCCGTCAGTTGGCCGGATTCTTGATCTCGGCTCGACCACCATCTCACGGTACATGAGGTTGACCCTCACGTCAGGCTCGGTGCTGACAACTCAGACACTGCTTAGGATTCTCTCTCTGCTCCTTCCCTGCGTTCTCTCTCTCTCTCTCTCTCTCAATATAAATAAAGAAATAAACATTTAAAAAAATGTATGAAAGGTCAGCAGGAAGGGGTCAGGTCTGGTGTGGCCAGGGCTCCACTCCATGGAGTCAGCCCTTCTGTAGTTTGGCCGCACTACCCAAGGCTTGCCCTCCCAAGGATCACTCACCGATCAAGATGGCTTCTGGAGCTCCGTCCATTGCATCCACATTCTAACCACCAGGAAAGAGGAAGGAACAGAGAACAAATCAGGGAGAGGCTCTATGCTAGCCACCTTTTGCGAAAGATTCCCCAGAAGCTTTCATTTGCATCTCATTGAGTAAACTTCAGCCCGTGGCCATGGCTAGCTGCAAAGGAGGCTGACAAACGGTGTTTTCATTCCAGGAGGCCCCGTGCCTTCCTGAAGGGCAGGTTCAGTTCCTGCAGAAGAAGACAAGGGTGACACTAAGGGACAGACGTTCTCGGCCACCCCTCTAACCCTTCAGAGGGCCTGGCAGATACTCGACCAAAGGTTGGTGGACTACGTCCCACTGGCCAAATCTGGCCACTGGCCGGTCTGTTCACAGCCCATGAGCTAACGACAGTGCTTTCGTTTTTTCAACAGTTATGTTTAAAATGCTTCTCCAAGAACCATATATAACAGCCTCCAGCCTCCGTGTGGCCTTCCAGATAGTAAGGCCTGAAACATTTACTACCTGGCCCTTTAAGAAAAAGTTTGTGGACCTGTACCAGACACTTAATACATTCTTTGAAAGATTTACCTTTTCAAGGATTTCCCAGCCATCCGCCACCGGCCAAGTCTTGGAGAAGGGCAGCAAGCTGTCCCCACGGGGCTAGAGACTAGGAGGGGGCAGAGATAAATAATGAGTGAAACGTAATTAGCTACAGTTGTGCTTTGTGCTCTGAAGAACTGTGGGTGCTGATACGGGGGGGGGGGATGACTCTATTTTGGGCCCCCCAGGGAGGGGCTGCAGAACTGGTTAGCTGAAATCTTAAATAGCAGTTGGCCTGGTGAGGTGTGCGCCTTGTGGAGGGGGAAGCATTCCAGGCCCAAGAAAGAGCAGGGACGGAGGCCATGGGGAGGAAGATCTTGGTGTCATCCAGAAGTGACAAATGGCCCGGGTGTGGTGTTGTGTAGGAATGACAGGAGAGGGGAGAGAGGCAGCAGAGACTCAAGGAAACCCTTCCCCAGCGAGACCTGCAGGAACCTATCAGCGGACGGATCCACGTTGTCTTTGTGCATTTTCCTGTTTTCCAGCAGCTTCTCAAATGCCGTGAAATAGCCGTTTCTAGAATGTATCCACTGTCCTTTCTTTTCATCCTCACCGCCTTCCCTTGAGTCTCTTATAGAAAACAAAAGGTAGGGATTCCAGAAAGACTGGTCCAGCCGCATGGAAAGCGGCCCAGGAAACTGCTTGGTGATGGCGGCAAATGCGCTAAGAAAATTATCCTGTAATTGAAGGGGAAATTCTTTATTAGGATTGTTGAAGAGTTCTACAAGCTTCTTTCATCTGCTGCTCACTCCACACTTTAATTAATCGGAATTCAGGAGTCTTCCCAAGCCTGCATTTGCACTATCTCTCATAAGGATCAGGCCTTCTGGTGCAGGTGGGGAAACTGAGGCAGGAGAGACCCTGGGCTGCGGAACTCGGGGAAGTCCTACAACAGAGAGCTGCTTTCTGAACGCTTTAGGCCTCAGGCTTCAGGAAAGAGCTCAAAGCCAACTGTTCCAAAGAAGGGGAAGAGTGTCACCTTAAAAAAATGTGTTTTTGTTAAAACTGGTTAAATCACATTTTATACGTGACCTTGAAAAAAAAATCCTGCATATAAACACATGAACATTTATGACTTATTTTTATATCACAACTGACTATGGAAAATCCTGATGTGCCTGCTGGGTTGTTCTACTTTTTCTTTTCTTTTTTTTTTAAGTTTATTTATTTATTTGAAAGAGACAGACACTGTGAGTCGGGGAGGGGCAGAGAGAGAGAGGAGAGAGACAGAATCCCAAGCAGGCTCTGCGCTGACATCGCAGAGCCCAACTCGGGGCTCAAACTCACGAAACAGATCGTGACCTGAGCTGAAAGCAAGAGTCGGATGCTTAACCAACTGAGTCACCCAGGCTCCCCAATTCTCCTTTTTCTTGATACTTAACTCAAACCCAGTGCAAACTAGCTTAAACAAAAATGGTAATGTGTAATCTCTCCTAAAAGAGAAAGTCTAGGAGGCAGGCAAGCCTGGTTCCATGAGCTTCCATGATGTCACCAGCTCACTCTCTCTCAGCCTTCCTTGCTGTCTTTCTCACTGTCTCACTTTCTCAACTTTTCTCTCTCTCTTCTGCTTTCTAGACTCTCGGTGAGGTAGCTGTCAACAGCTCATAGAACTTTATTGCAAACTCAAGGGAAAGATGGGTTCTTTTTCTCAATAGGTCCAGGAAAATCCCCAAAGCAATCAATACAGAGACGCATGTCAAATGGTTTTGCTCATCATTCTGATAATATTCCTCCCCTGGGCATTTTCAAGAGACATTTGTAAAGTTTCCAATTGCTTTCAGCTGTGGTTTTCATTTTTGTCTTTGTCACTGCACTTTTTCTTTGGAACTATGTAGAAAAACAGACACACACCAATCATCTATTAGCCTACCAAGGATACAATCTATTACCCTACCAAGTAATACAATCACTGCTATCCTTTTGAGGTGTCTCCATCTCTGGGCCCCAAAGCATACATGCCAAGTGTGATTATGATAATGGCATGGGAGGCAGTATAGTTTATGTGGGCTTTGGAACTAATGGATTTGGGTATGAATCTTACTTTTTTTTTAATGTTTATTTATTTTTTGAGAGAGAGAATGGGAGAGAAAGAATCCCAAGTAGGCTCCATGCTGTCAGTGCAGAGCCCAATGAGGGGCTCAATCCCCAGAACCCGAGATCATGACCTGGGCAGAAATCGAAAAGTCCAACACTTAAACAACCAAGCCACACAGGGAGGCCCCCTTTTTTAAGTAGGCTCCACGCCCAAGGTAGGGCTTGGACTCACATTCTACGGAGTGAGCCAGCCAAGTGCCTGCCTAAATTCTACCATTTTAATTCTTTCTGTAAAAAAGTTATTTATTTGTTTGTTTGTTTATTTAGAGCATGAGCAGGGGAGAGGCGGGGGGGCGGGGAGCACAGGCAGGGGAGGGGCAGAGAGAGAGAGAGGGAGACACAGAATTCAAAGCAGGCTCTCAGCTCTGAGCCGGCAGCACAGAGCCTGATGCGGGGCTCGAACCTACGCAACGTGAGATCACTACCTGAGCCCAAGTGGGACACTTAACCGACTGAGTCACCCAGATGCCCCTGATTGGACACTTCTGACCAATGCTTGCGGCCCATGGAATGCCGTGTGCTGATTGGCTCAGGTCTGAGCGACCTGAACCAATCACGGTGGAAGGCAGGGAGAAAGCGCCTGGATTGGTGGATTGCGTGAGCAGGCGGAGGCCGTTGCCCTTAGGACGGAGCTGCGGATTTGCCGCGAGCCTGCAGTGTCCCGCCCCCAAGGCAGGCTCTCAGCAGGTGGGCTTGTCACCTCCCCCTGGGGGCGGGCCGGGGGGAGTGGCCGTGGGGCCGGCCTGACTTTCCCTTCCGGCTTCCGGCTTCCGGCTTCCGGCCGCGGCCTGGGGCCCGTGCCCCCCGCCCCCCCGGCCCGCATCTTCGCTCCGGAGTCACCTCACGTTCCCAGACCGCACCTTTCCCCGGGGCCCAGGGGACCGCCCGAACTGCTACGGTTTGGAGGCCATTTTTGCTTGTTTTCTCCTTGGCAAAACATGAACTCTGCTACGAAAATAAAATGATTTATTTTTTTAACAGAAAGAAGAAGGAAAAGGGGGAAAACTCATAAAAATAAAAGCCCAAGGGCAACTCCAGCAGCAAACCGGACTTCAAGTCTGCGGCGCTGCGGGACGGAAGCGGACGCACCCGGGTGAGTCTCACGTGCAAGCAGAGCCGGGGGAGACAGAAGCGGGGAGGTTTTCAAGGGAAAAGCTCCCTCGAAGCTCTTGAGACAGAGGTTTTAATAACTGGTGTCAACAGCCGCGGTGTGCTGAGCGCTCGCTAAGTGCGGGGCCCTGGGCTGAGCGTGCGGCTACCTGTCATCCTCCCAGAGGCCTCCTTTCACAGAGGAGGAAACTGAGGCACAGGGAGGCGAGGTGGCTCGCACCCAGGGCACGCGGTGGGGCTGGCCCTCGGGCCCGTGTTCCTTTCTCCAAAGCTTCCTAACCAGCGCCTTTGGCGGACTGTCTTCGGGTCTGGGATTTGAGAGTTTGCGGAGGGAGGCTTCAGGCAGACGGAGCCTCCCTTCCTGGGTTCCAGACTCCGCTGGGGTGGGGCTGGGTCCACGCGGGACCCTTTCAAGCCCGCTGGAAACGGGGAATCATTCTTTGGGATTTCCTGCTCCCCGGGTTCTTCCACTGAGTGCGTTGCGGCGAGCCTGGAGTCACCGATCTTCGTGTGTGTGCACGTGCGTGTGTGTGTGTGTGTGAACGACAGGTAAGCAGAGCACCGTGAATGCTTCCAATAGGCAAGTTCCCGGGACTTGGAAAGCCTGAGAGTTCCTTCTGATGCTGACTTTGTGGGGCCAGTGCCAAAAAGACAAGAAAGCAGGGTAAGGTGGCCGAGAGGGATGACCAGGTGGGAGCGGGGAGGGGGTGCCGCGAGAAGGTGCCCCAGAGGAGCACTCACTGACTGGAAAGAACCAGCCGCCGGGGAATTTGGGGGAAAGGCCGGCACAGGCGGAGGAGGCGGCAGGCGTTAAGATTCAGAGGCTGAGCAGGAGCCAGTGAAAGAGGCGGTGGAGGGAGGGACAAGGCACCCCTGCAAGAAGGAACCGGACAGCCTCTCCTGTCTAGAACGGATCTGAGCTTGTGGAAGCTGCTGCCACCATCGGCCGTGATGTTGTCTGAGTTCGAGTCCCAGTAGTCTTCCCAGCCTGGTGACCCAAGGGGCCCAATCGATGGCCAGGAAAGATGACCGGGGCCTGCGGGGGGCGGGGCTGTGGGTGTCACCTGCCTTTGGGGTGGGAAGGAACTTTCGCATAATGAAGGTACCTCTGCCCGCCCTCCCTGCCCTCCATGGAGGCTCCAGGGCTTGCTCACCAGCCGCCTTCACCTCCAGGCTTAGCCACCGGTAAGACAGGTGGCCTGGGAGGGAGGCAGTCGGGCCAGCTGCGGGGCTCAGACACGCCAGGGGAGGCGGGGGAAGAGCGAGCTTTGCTGAGAGAGCATGAGTCGTCACTTACAAAACGCTTTCTTCTTGCTTTCTTTTCCTTTTTCCAGTTCAGAGCAAAAGGCACCGCCTTCTCCCTGAGGCAAAGTCAGGTTCTTTTCCAAAAGTGAAAAGTGATATTTGCTCTGGGAGCTGTGTTGATCTTCATTTTAGTGGCCCCCCAGGCGAGCCCATGAGAAGATACCAGTTTCTGGGATGGGAGAGCAGAGAAATGTAATAATTGAGGGGCTACCGCCCAAAATTTAATATGGATGATTTGTTTCAATGTTCTTTGGGTCTGTTTAAACATCCCAAATAACCAAAATTATATCCTGGGGAGGCGGTAGTGTGCATGTTTAAATGGCCAAGTGCATGGGTCAGGAATACGCGGGTTTTGGTCTTATTTTTGCCTCATACCAGCACTGCGAACCTGGGCGAGCTCCTTATTCTCTATAAGCCTCAGTTGCTCGATACATACTTGAGTATATACATAGCTGCTTAGGATAGCGCCTGGGACGTGACAGCTCATGAAATTGAAATGAGTATAATAATAATAATAATTAGTGGGGTAGTAGTGTTAATGGATGGTAGACGCAGGGGCCAGACTTTCTAAGTTCAATAACCCGGCTCTGCCATTTCGCAGCTCTGTGACCTACTTAGAACGCAGCGCAGCTCGGTGCAGGGTGAGTACTCGAGGCCCGTTATTCTATTACCACGGGCAGTACAGTGTTATTCCAGCGCAAGAGAGTATTCTTCCCGGGCAGAGACTCGCTCCTATTCTGCACTACATCCCTAGTTTCTACAATAGTGCTGAGCTCCTAACAGGGCCGCTCAATAAATTTTCACCCACGTTGTTGAGTACATGAAATGGAAAGGGATGAATCATTCCTGTGTTTCTCTGTAGACAGAAGAATCCTGAACCCCTCTATGTGCGAAGCACTCCGATAGGGCTGGAATAGAAGCCTCTTTCCTTTGCCTCCACGCAGCTGGCTTTCATGTCCAGATCTTGAGTCTCAAATCTATACAATGCTCAGCAAATGGGATGCAAAGGCTCCGTTAGGTCCCTGTGGACTCACAGCACCAAACACCGATCGTGTCTCCACCGTGCACCTCCCGGCAGGGTCACTGCTGACTTGAGCCCGGGATCTCACTGGGGACCCACTGCGTTCCACCCTTTGGCATCTCCAGGGCCTCCCACATAACAGACACTCAGGCGGGGCTGGTGAAATGGTATTGATGTGCGTACATGACTGCCCCATACCACCATTTTGAGGGAGTATTTTTTTTTTTAATGTTTTATTTCTTTCTGAGAGAGAGAGAGAGAGACAGCCTGAGCAGGGGAGGGTCAGAGAGAGAGGGAGACACAGAATCCGAAACAGGCTCCAGGCTCTGAGCTGTCAGCACAGAGCCTGACGCGGGGCTTGAGCCCACGAACCGTGAGATCATGACCTGAGCCGAAGTCGGACGCTTAACCGACTGAGCCACCCAGGTGCACCCCTTTGAGGGAGTTTTGTATTCACTCATCTGACTGAAGGCAAGAAGAAAGAGGTACGTATTTTCCTTCTCATGCTGGGCACACAGGCTGTTGGAGACAGAGCTGGATTTGAGGTGGGGCCAGCTGAGGAGCCACAGAGGTCGCTAATACCCCCGGGACACTAATCTGGGTTGGTGTGATGAGATTTTCCTTCGAAGATTAGGTGGCGGTCCCCAAGCTGGTCCCCAAGCTGCCTCGATAGGAACGTGTGCAGGTGAGCTGCAGGGTGTGGGGCATGTGAGAGGAAGGCGACTGCACTGTTCTAGAGGATTGCCCTTAGGGTTCCCTGTGGTATTGCCTCTTGGCTTGAAGGCCAGAGCCTGTATCCCGCTTCCCAAGGTGGGCATGTCTGGGGCAGGCAGCGATGTGCCAAGGGGCGCATGCAGCCACAGCTTAAACAGGGTATGCCCTTCATAGCTCATTAGAAGCCCTTTTTAAAAATTTTTTTTACTGTTTATTTTTGAGGGAGAAAGAGAGAGCACAAGCAGGGGAGGGGCAAAGAGAGAGGGAGACACAGAATCAGAAGCAGCCTCCAGGCTCCGAGCTGTCAGCACAGAGCCCGACGCGGGGCTCAAACCCACAAACTGTGAGACCATGACCTGAGCCAAGCTGAATGCTCAACTGACTGAGCCCCCCCAGGTGCCCCTAGAAGCCCTTTTCAGATAAATTAAGACAAGTATCAATTATCAGTATACCATGGAGGAGAACGCCAGACTGCCTCATAGGTTGTGTTTTTTAAGTTTATTTATTTTGAGAGAAAGAAAGCACAACCTGGGAGGGGCAGAGAGAGGGAGAGACAGGACCACAAGCAGCTGCACGCCCTCAGCGCAGAGCCTGATGCGGGGTTCGAACTCACAAATCGTGAGATCATGACCTGAGCTGAGCTCAAGAGTTGGACGCTTAACCGACTGCGCCACCCAGGTGCCCCTTTTCTTTATTGATTTTTAAATTAAAACACAGGACTTTGTTTTTATTTTTAATTTAATTTAATTTTTTAAAATGTATCTATTTTCAGAGGAGAGTGTGAGAGTGGGGGAGGGGCAGAGAGAGAGGGAGAGAGAATCCTGAGCAGCATGGAGCCTGGTGCAGGGCTCGAACCCATGAACCGTGAGATCATGACCTGAGCCGAAAGCAAGAATTGGATGCTTAACTGACTGAGCCATCTAGGTGCCCCTACTTTTTATTTTGAGTGAGAAAGAGTGCACAAGTGGGGGCAAGGGGCAGAGAGCAAGAGCAAGCGAGCAAGCGAGAGAGAGAGAGAGAGAGAGAATGTCAAGCAAGCACCATGACCAGTGTGAAGCCCTATGCGGGGCTCAATCATATGACCCTGAGATAATGACCTGAGCTGAAATCAAGAATTGGACGCTCAACCAACTGAGCCACCCAGGCGCCCCAAAGCACAGGACTTTAAAAAAATGCCAAGCCTGTTCCAGCCAAATCATCCAGATAACTTGTTTGCTTTTTTCTCAGCGATGAAGAATATTTTGGTGGACACATCTATGCATTGGTATTCCTACATTAAGAATACATTGGTATTCTTAAAACCCTGAAGTGGGGTCCAGCCAATAGGCCATCTCTCTTTTAATTCTTTCTGTGAGGCTGATTTCTGGAAGGAGCTGCCTTTGATCTTGAGCCCCCTCAGAGCAGCAGGCTGGCGTTTTGCTATCACTGACACCAATGGGGCATTTAGGGAGCAGAACGTTTTGGTTTCTGGTATAAACCTCCATCAAAACTAGTTAAAGTCAGAAAGGTCATGGTTTGGCTCACAGAAGTGGGAAGCGTAGGGTTGGATTCGTTGATTCCTGTGTTGTCATCAGAACATCCTCCCCCCCCCCCCCCTTTCTGTCTCTCTTCTCTCTATCTGGCCTCTTGCTATTCTTCTATAGAGGGACTTCTTTAGTGAAGCTGTGCAAAGGTGCGGAGGATCATGACACTGGCAGACAGGCTTACATCAAAACATCCTGCCCAAGGCAAGCACAGAGGCACTAGAGAGCTTGGAGTTCTCAGGGTCTGCCGATAAAATCCCAGGGCCGGGCTTGGATTGGTCCAGCCTGGTTCATGTGAACATGCCTTGACCAATCAGAATGTCCAGGGAGTTGGAATACCGTGTGTGATTGGCCAGGCCTGGATTACTAGTCCCTCTAAAGGAGGTACTGGGGAAATATATGACTGAAGACCCAACCAGAACCACACAGGGGGAGGGACAAGGGGCAGCCCCCCAAAGGTAGGAGGGAGTCATTTATGGGAGTGGGGGCAGGGCATTGGGAAGGACTAAACCACCGATGTTCACCCCCCAGGAGGAGGCATTCTTACTTGGAGAGACGGGAAGGTACCTTGTATCTTCTTGTGGAGTTAGCCCCAGGTAGGTGTGGGCCCTGATCTTCATTTAAAGACGGAGAGTTCTACAAGTTTCCTTAGGGGCCCTATCTGCCTTCTGAAGACAGTTGTTAAAAATTAGAAAAGGAAATCTATTTCCATGACTTGGTTCTGATTTCTCTTCATGTTAAAAGAGATCAGGGTGGGAGAATGTTCTGGACAAACGGCCCACTCTTGTTGCCAGATTTCTAATTCCGTGCATCTGGCAATCCAAAGGCTGGCTTTACAGACGGACCGGTGCACTGAAGAAGAAAACTTTCATGGATAAAACTTTGCAAGTATGTAATAGTTTTAAGCCAGAGGCCACAAAGCAATGGCATGTTTTCTTTGGCCAGGACAGAGTTTACAAAAAAAGAAAACCAAACGCTTGCCAACATTTAAGAATTGGAATATTTCATTTGAAAGCATGTGTTTCCGGCTCCTCTAGGAAAACCAGAAGACCCGGCCACGCTGGCCCCAGAGGTGACCTGGCCACAGTTGCCTGGAGCTGAGGACCAGCACCGCCTTTAGACAGGATGCGATGCTACAGTTTGCCACAGTCCCCACCACTCCCTATTGTCCTGCCCCTGGCCTGCTTCATTTACACGCCATTCCCCTTACCTGGCTGGCCTCGTTAAGTCTTTACCTTCGCAGCCGTGGTTTTACAACAGCAAATTCCCTGAGCAAAATCTTTGAAGAATTCGGTCTTTCTTTGTCTAGCTTTATGTCCTTAGGCAAGTTACTGCTTCTCTCCACACCTGAACGGTTTTTTGTTTTGTTTTGCTGTTTTTTACCTGCAAGCTGGAGGTTGAAATACTTCATTGAATCAATCTTCATTGAGAATCGAGTTTTCTAGGTGCTGGGTTGACTGAACAAAGAGCCTGGCTGGGGGCAGACAGAGGCCAGTGTCAGGAAGGCAAGCAGGTGCCGATACGTGTCGGGAAGGTGTTTAAACAATACTGTGCATCCAAGTCCCCGAGCCCAGCCGTTGGTGAACTATGGCCTGTGCAACAGATCTACGCAATACCTGGTTTTGTAAACAAGTGTCCAGGGAGCACACATTCATCGACATATTGTCAAAAGTGCTGCAGACTGTCTGCTCACAAGGGCAGGATGGAAGAGTGACGACGGAGGCCATATCCCTTGCAGAGCCTGAAATATTTACCATCTGGCCCTTTCCAGAAAAACTTTGCCGGGTCTGGCATTAGCCCTGAGCCCAGGTCAATAGAAGGAGCTCAGTAAGTTGCGCTTGGAAGTGGTAGTGGCATAAAGGTCCTCCCTTCCAGCTCTCTGTGGCTGACCACGCAAGGCCGGGTGACTTTCACTGCCCACTGCACTTCCTCTGCCCCCAGCTTGCCGTGTGCTTGCTGACTGCTGTGTTCCTCGTTTAGGTAAAACCGCAGAAGCAGCTTTGGTTACGTCTTCATACCGATGTCACAGAAAGCATAACGTGGCCCTACTCAGAGGTAGGCTTGGGGTTTGCCAGCTGTCCCTTTCTGTGCCTCGGATCAGGTTGATTAGGCCAAGTCCAGCCCAGGAAGAGACAGGCTGTGGCTTGACGGCCCATGTAGAAAGGGCTGGATCTGTGTTGACTTACATTTTTCGAGGGGGTGTGTGGCAGGCTTGCTGAGGTTTTATGGTTTCATCAGTGGTTCTACACGTGTGCCAGCTCCCACAGGCTGACTGTGCGAGACCTTTGTTCCAACCCCTCGGGGAGATTCGTTCCACCCACCCCTTCCTCCTCTGGCAGTGGCTGGGGGCAGCAGGACAGCAACGGCAGCATTTATCGAAGGCTGAGCGCTCTGTACCCGTCGTCCCTCTCACCCCCAGGAAAACACAGTGCATCGGGCACCCATAAGGTAGGGTCTGAGGATCAGCCACGTAAAGAATTTGCTGGAGGTCACGCAGCTAGGTACCACGGAAGGTGGGGATTTGGCTGTCTGTGCTCAGAATGCCAGGGCAAGTTATGTAATCTCTCAAGTCTTAGTTTCCAAGTCTGGGAAATGGAAGTAATTAAAGCTTCCGTGAAGGGTTGTTGGGAAGATTGGAGAAAGGACATATAGTGCCTCGTATATGTCACATAGTCCAGGCTCACTAGATGATTCCTGTGCTGGTGATGGTGATGTCATATGATGATGGTGAGGTCATGTGATGGTGATGGTGGTGATGATGGTGGTGGTGGTGGTGGTGGTGGTGATGGTGGTGATGATGGTTGGTGGTGGTGATGATGGTGGTGGTTGTGGTGATGGTGGTGATGGTGGTGATGGTGATGGTGGTGGTGATGGTGGTGGTGGTGATGATGGTGATGATGATGATGGTGGTGATGGTGGTGGTGGTGATGGTGGTGATGGTGGTGATGGTGGTGATGGTGGTGATATTGAGGAAGAAGAGGATAGTGATGGTGCCAAATTATTGGACTGTTTCTAGCTTTAACTTTACTGATTGTCATCTAGCATCCCCAAAAGGGCATTTTGCCCCACAGAAATATATAGAATAATGTTCTTTTGATCCCCGAGTGTATTTGCTTGCCATGGCGGCTATCAAAGTTCTCACTCACGGGTGGCTTCAGGCAATGGGAACGTATTCACTCACAGTTCTGGGGTCAGAGGTCTAGAATTAGGGTATTGGCAAGGCTGGTTCTGGAGACTCTGAGGGCGAAACTGCCCACGTCTCTCCCCTGGCTCATGGTGGCCCGTAGTCCCCGGAATGCCTTCTGTCGTGGCCACACCTTTCCAGTCTCTGCCTTCATCTTCATGTGGACACCGGCATGGCATAGGGCCCACTGTAATCTGGGGTGGTCTTCTTTCTATCTTTACCGTAATTATCTCTGTAAAGACCCTATTTCCATCTAAGGTCACATTTCTAAGGCCCTATGTAGGCGTTGGCTTTGGGGAGGAGGACACTATTCAACCCTCTGTACTGAGGGCAGGACAGTGAGGGTGCAGAGAAACGACGTGGACACGGCCTGCCCTGCCCCAGCCACGACCTGGGGCCCTGCTGACAAGCCCTCCGCTCCCAGGGCCCACGGGGCGGCCGGTGTTCGGTGCTGGGGAAGTTCCGGTCACCCCGTCTGTGGCATTTGGATCTCTGAGGGTGGGGACTCACCAGGGCCGTCCTGGCGAGTGTGGGGCAAGGCGCTGATGCGGCTCAGGGCGCACATTCCCGTCTTAGGGGAGCACGGACGGCTCAGCACCCTGCCCGGGGAGGCTGCGTCGGGGCCACGCTCCCTTTGCTTCCCTTACAAAGTTGGAAGAGGAGCGTGGATTTGCCACCGTCGTCGTGGGCTGCGACACTCGGACGCAGCGGCGTCCCCCGCTGGGGTGCTGGCTTCCCGGGAGCATCCGGAGGGCTCAGACCTGCACCCCGGGACCCAGCAGTCCCGCTCTCATGGGGCACAGCTTCTGGAGCTGCTTCTGCGTCGGGGACGGGAAAGCGTGTGTGGTCAGGAGGGAAGAACCTGGCCAGGGAGCAGGCAAGGGCCGCCTCCCCTGCTGGTGCACAAGACAACCGCTCGCGTTTCTTAAGAGGGATGTAAACTGAGCGCTGTTGAAAAGGGACCACCCCCCCCCCCACTACTTCACTTCTGGGTGCCCCACTCTCCTGCCCCTCCGTCTTTCTGTCCCCGAGAGGAGGCCAGGACAGCAGCTGGAGCTACAGTCTCTGGATGTGTGTGCTGGGGGCAGGTGTGGCATGAATGTAACTAGGCACTAATGTCCTTTGCTGGTCACCAGCCTCAGAGTTTCTCGGAGGTCTCCAGGAGGCTCCTTTTCCTCAGGTCCTGAGCCCAGGATCTGGGGAGGGTATGTGTGTGTGTGTGTGCAGGGGCCCAGGGCACTCATGGAAGTTGGTGACCCTTCAGACAAAGGACAATGATTTCTGCACAGAGGGAGTTTTCCTGTGTAAAAACGGCATCTGTTTGGTTTTATTAGTCAGAAAAGAGGAATGTGGGCGGCAGAAGGGACAATTGAGGATCTCCTCAGTGAGTGGACATGGATGCAACTTTGTACTTTCAGAGACTCTGATATTGATGCTGAGAAGAAAAAAATAGGAAGGATGGAGGAAGGGAGAAAAGATGGGAGGGAGGAGAGAGAAAAAGGAGGGAGGGGGGAGCAATGAAGACAGAAAGACAAAACACAACAGAAGAAGGAAGGGAAACAAGAAAAGAACAGTGTGTCTGAGGGTCTCTCAGGAGCTGCTACTTGAGCAGAAAGCTATGGGGGCCTCACACAACCTTGGGAGTGAGCAGTCGGGCAGGGCAGCGTGTGCAAAGGCCCTGGGGTTGGCAGTGAATTTGGTTTGTTTAAGAAACAGGCAAGGGAAGCGCGTTGGGCCTGTAGGTTCAGGGGGGTTGTGGACAAGGCAGGTTTGGAACCAGGCTGAGTGGGCCTGGTCCCCACAGAGCTGGGCAGGAAGACGAGGCAGGCTGCCAGGAGCACCTCTCCCCAGCTCCGTGGGGGCCGCCCCATGGGTCCATGGGCTCTGTGCTGCCAGGCTTTTGCTACACGGAAAAGCAGGGATACCCACTGTTGAGGGAAGTCTCCTGTCTTGTAGCTGTTGGCGGCCAATGTGAAGATTTACAAGAGACTTTGTAGGCAGCACAGGCACTGGGGGGGTGGGGGCCACTCTGCGGCCCCTGACTTGCAAGGCTGGGACTTGCCAGGTTTCTGCCCCTGTGGGCCGGGCACTTGGTCTTTCCGGGCTATTCCGGAGGACGCTGGCTGTCGGCTCTGGGTCCATCTCCTGCGGACCCGTGTGTGGAGCTGGCCAGGGACTTAATCCAAGTGAGGGCACAGCCGGGAGGAAAAGGGTGTGTCTTCCTTCAAAAGCCTTGAATAAAGGAACCCTATTCAGGGCCTGAAAAGAGCCATGTTTAAGTGAGGGGCAGCCTGCCCTGGCAGGTCTGTGTGCGCAGTGACCTCTTCCCTGGGGCGGGGAGTGGGTGGGTGGAGGGGTTGCTGTTTGAAAGCTTGTTGCTCTTCTCCCCATGGAGGAATCTCACCAAGGAAACCTGACACACTGGGGTGCAGTCTCTGCTTTGGGACTCCGGAAACTGGTCCTTTCCCTTCCCCTGGGGATTCTGAGAAAGACCCTCCCGGGCACATCTGGCTCATCCCCATCCCCAGTGCAGGCAGCTGAGGCTCTGCCCCCCAAAGAGAGTCTGCCCCCCACGTGTCAGCGAGCTTGGTGACCCATTTTCACCAGAGGTGGTCAGTGTCTAGCAAGGTCGCAGAAGGTGGCTGGAGTCAAGACTAACTGGTGACAGAAGGTAAACTTAAAGCAGATCAAAGAGACAAAGGACAGAAGGCCCTGGATGGACTCTGAGGGTGTCATGCTAAATGAATTATGTCAGACAGGGGCTCCTGGGGGGCTCAGTCAGTTAAGCGTCTGACTTTGGCTCGGGTCATGATCTCACAGTTCAAGGGTTCAAGCCCTGCATCGGGCTCTGTGTTGACAGCTCAGAACCTGAAGCCTGTTTCAGATTCTGTGTCTCCCTCTCTCTCTCTCTCTGCCCACATGGACCCAATAGCTCACAGTTATGAGCTGAGTCTTACACGGGGCTGACATTCTAAAAAGTCACGTTGATTGAGGTCCACTTTGCACAAAACAAAATCCATTCCTTTAGGCGTGAAGTTCTATGAATTGTGCAGCACTGGCCGGTGTGTAACCATCAGCGCAATCAAGCCATAGAAGGACATTTCCATCTTCCCAAAAGTCCCCCAGTCTGGCTTTGGAGCCAGCCTCTGCCCCTCTACCCTCAGCCTGCAGCAACTACGATCTTTTTCTGTTGCTGCAGTTTTGCCTCCTCCAGCGCGTCCAGGGATGGCCTCGCAGGCCGCACAGCGTGAGGCTGGCTTCTTTTGCTCAGCACAATGCCCCTGACACCCGACCCTGCATAGACGTACCACAGTCAGTCCCTCCTTTCACCTGCTGCTGGACATTTGGCTTGTTTCTAGTCTTTGGGGATCATGAATTAACCAGCCCATGTAGGATTTTGTGTGGATGTATGTTTTCATGTATCTTGGGTGAACACCTAGGGTATATCTAGGATGCAGCTTTGCACTCCTACCAACAGTGTGAATGAGGTCTGTTGCTTCACACCGTCGCCAACACTTGGTATTGCTGGGGGGTGGGGGGGGGAGGGTTGGGGGGATGGGAGCTGTTTTCCTCCCATGGCCATTCAAGTGATACTGAGCATTTTTGCATTTATTTTCCATCCCTATATATTTCTTGGTAAGATATCAGTTCACATATTTTGCTCATTTTATTTAAAGTTTATTTATTTATTTTGAGCGGGGGACGGGCAGAGAGAGAGGGAAACACAGGATCCGAAGCAGGCTCCAGGCTCTGAGCTGTCAGCCAGCATAGAGCCCGACGCGGGGCTCGAATCCACGAACTGCAAGATCATGACTCATGACCTGAGCCAAAACCAAAAGTCGGATGCTTAACCAACTGAGCCACCAGGTGCCCCATATTTTTTTAATGTTTATTTAATTTTGAGAGAGAGCACACACACAGAGTGTAAGCCAGAGGTGGGGGCAGAGAGAGAGAGGGAGACACAGAATCTGAAGCAGCTCCAGGTTTTGAGCTGTCAGCACAGAGCCTGACATGGGGCTCAAACTCACAAACTGCGAGATCATGACCTGAGCCGAAGTCAGACGCTCAACTGATTGAGCCACCCTCGCGCTCCAGCCCATTTTTAATTGAATCATTTGTTTCTTTGTTATGTTGTGAGAGTTATTTCTATAGTCTGGATACCAGTCCTTTATTAGATATGTCTTTTGCCAATATAGTCTCCCAGGTTGTGTTTGGGCTTTTCATTTTTATGAAAGCAGCTTAAAATTTTTTTAAAAAAAATGTTTATGTATTTTCGAGAGAGACAGAGCATGACCAGGGGAGGGGCAGAGAGAGAGAGAGGGAGACACAGGATCCAAAGCAGGCTCCAGGCTCTGAGCTGTCAGCACAGACCCCAATGCAGGGATTGAACTCAGCAGCCATGAGATCATGACCTGAGCTGTAGTCAGGCGCTTAACCCACTGAGTCCCCCAGGCTCCCATGTAAGAGTGGCTTTTGAAGAGCAGAAGCTTTTAATTTTGATTAAAGTTTAATTTATCAATTATTAAATTTAAGGCTTATGGTTTTGGTGTCCTAGCTAAAAAGTTCCTGTGAATGTCACAGAGAGCTTCTGCCATCTGCCATGTTTTCTTCTAGAAGATTGATAGTTTTAAGTTTTACATTTAGGCCTATGGTCCTCTTCAACTTTTTAATTACTTTATTTTATTTTTTTCTTCGACTTATTTTTTATGTAGGGATGCCCATTTTTTCAAGCTCCATTTGTTGAAAAGACTTTCCTTTCTTCACTGAGCTGCGTTGACAATGTTGCCAAAAATCAGGTGACAAGATGTGTGTGGATCTTTTTCCAGATCCCATTGTTCGGTTATACGTTGTCCCATCGCCAATACCAGACCGGGGCCCAGACAGGAGGACCGTATCAGTGTTAGCACTTAGCAGATTTTATTAATTAAAAAAAATAAACCTTGGGGCGCCTGGGTGGCTCAGTCGGTTGAGCGTCCGACTTCGGCTCAGGTCATGATCTCACAGTTTGTGGGTTCGAGCCCCACGTCGGGCTCTGTGCTGACAGCTCAGAGCCTGGAGCCTGTTTCAGATTCTGTGTTGCCCTCTCTCTCTGCCCCTCCTCTGCTCCTGTTCTCTCTCTCTCAGAAATATATAACATTAAAAAATTTTTTAAATAAAAAAATAAACCTTCTTTTGGAATCAGCTGAGAATTGCAACAAAGTAGCATACAGTGCAGAGAGCTCCCTTACACCTTTCATCTCGCTCCAGTTAGTGCTTTACACACCCACGGAGCACTCATGGAAACCAGCACACTAACATTGACACAATCCTTAACTGCTTGGAGTTCACCGGTTCCCCATTAGAATGTTCTTCCTTCCTGTTCTGGGATCCAACTCAGGGTACCACATTGCATTGAGCCATGGGGTTTTAAAGTGTTAGTTATTTATTTTGAGAGGGAGACAGTGCAAGTGGGGGAAAGGGGGGGCAGAGAGAGAGAGGGAGAGAGAGAATCCGAAGCAGGCTCTGCGCTATCAGCACGGAGCCCGATGTAGGGCTTGAACCCACGAAACTGTGAGATCATGACCTGAGCTGAAACCAAGAGTCAGACACTTAGCGGACCAAGGCCCNGACCAAGGCCCCCCCCCCCCCCCCCCCCCCCCCCCCCGGCCCCCCCCCCCCCCCCGCCGCCGCACCCCTACCGTGGGTTTTTAGATGCAGAGGTTAACATCTCCAGCATCAGGATTCATCTTAAGCCCATACTGTCTCACATGGAGAGCTGGCTGCATTTTTTCCCTCGGGGCAACATAAAGTTAGAGGACAGAAGCCCCCCTCATCTGCGGTTCAGCTTTCTGTGGCCCCAGTTACTTGCAGTCAGTCGAGGTCTGGAAGCGGGGTGTTCATATCACTTCTGACGGATCACCAGAAGGTCAGTAGAACCTCACGCTGCGTCACAGTGTCTATGCAGTCACCTCCCTTCATGTCATCACGTAGGCTCCGTAGCATCTCCCGGCATCAGAGGGGTGAGGACAGGACAAGAAGATATTTTGAAAGAAAGATTGCATTCGCATGACCTGTGCTATAGTAGCTGGTTACAGCTGTTCTAGTTTATTCCTTGTTATTGTTGTTAATCTCCTACTGTACCTGGTTTATGAATCAACTTTATCATAGCCTCATAGGTTCGGGGAAGGCGCAGCGTACGGGGGTTGGGTACTATCTGCGGTTTCGGGCACCCACAGGGGCCTTGGAGCCTGTCTCTGTCGGAGAAGGGGGTCTACGGAACATCTCAGATGTAATGAAATATGCGATGAGTGTGACTGCCGGATCTCCTGCAGCCTTCACGTCCCTGTCTGTAAAATGGAAACAAGATAGGACTCAGTTGTGCAGATGTGGGAATATGAAACAAGAGACTCGTGGACAAAGCCCAGCATGGCGCCGGGCATACAGGAGGCGCTCACTAATGAATAGTTAGTGCTACATCCGCAGGCAGCCTCTCTCCCTAGCGTGCTTGTGGGGGGTGGGGGGGTGGAGGGGGTTGGTGCTGGGGAGCGTACTTCTCTTCCCTCTCCTACTTCCAGGGCTCTGACTTCTTGGCACCTTCTGTTTGCCTTGCAGGAGCCCCCTCCCCCCGCCCCCCAGAATAGCTTCCCATTAAAATAACAACGTTTAGGGTGACAAGGTTTGCAGAAGGAGCTGAACGTTTTCAGGCCAATCTTTCTGAAGCCACATATCAAGTTTCCCAACAAATTCCCTTTGCCAGCGCAGGAACCTGTTCTCGCTCAGGCTCTAGACCCCAGCCCTCTCTCCCCCACCGGACTCCCGACTGGGCCACCTTTTCTCCTCTGTGTCAAGGTCTCAGATGCTGTTGCTTGCACGTTTTCTGGCGTGCACATTTTCAAAATGAGGCCAGCTGCACCTTTCTTGTGGATAGTGGGGGTGGTTATAGAGAGTTGATAACATTGATAAAAATAAAAATAGAGAATTAAGATATGAAAACAGAGGGCAGTTTTATAAAGTGCTCTGAGGGGTGCCTGGGTGGCTCAGTCGGTTAAACGTCCGACTTCGGCTCAGGTCATGATCTCATTATTTTTGTGTTCGAGCCCTTTGTCAGGCTCTGTGCTGACAGCTTGGAGCTGCTTCGGATTCTGTGTCTCCCTCTCTCTCTCTCTCTGCCCCTCTCCCGCTTGTGCTCTGTCTCTCAAAAATAAACATTAAAAAATTTAAAAAAAATATGCACTGTGAAAAAAAAATAAAGAAATTGTAGAAAAAGCCCTAAAGCAAAACATCTGTCTCACATCACCGTCCAGATCACCAGTGTGCAGGCCGGCACCCTTTGGGCTTCTCAGCCCTGTGCTCTGTGTATCTGGTGGCATAGACAAGCCTCCGCAGCTGGGGGCAGGCCCTGGGGGCAGACAGCCTGGGTTTAAAATCTGCCTCCACTGCCAAAAAGCTCTGTGCAACTTACGTGACTTTTCCAGGCCTCACTTTCACTATCTGTAAAATGGGCACATCATTGGAACCTACTCCAGTTGCTGAGAACACCACACCACACCTGGCACCGGGAGCGGTGAAAAAGGCAACAGTGAGTAGTCCCTTCGTTTTCAGTTGCTGCCCAACAAATTACCACACAAACCTCTTGGCTCCAACGGCACCCTTTTGTTATCTCACGTTTACTATCTCACGGGTTTGTGTGGCTCAGGGTCCCTGGTGTGGCTCAGCTCTGTCCTCTGCTCATGGTCTCACAGGGCCACAGTCAAGGTGCTGGCTGGGGCTGGAGTCTCACTGGGAGCTGAGGGCCTCTCCCACGCTCACACTGTTGTTGGCAAAATTCATTTCCTCCAAGCTGTGGACCCCATAGTGGCCGGTTTCTTGCAGCTCAGTAGAGAGACGGGGCTGCTAGGACTCGCTGGACTTTCACGTTGCATCCCCAGACCCTCTTCTAAAAAGCCATTCATTGTAGGGGCGCCTGGGTGGCTCAGCTGGTTAAGCGTCTGACTTCAGCTCAGGTCATGATCTTGCAATTTGTGTGTTTGAGCCCCACGTTGCGCTCTGTGCTGACAGAGCCAGGACCCTGCTTCGGATTCTGTGTCTCCCTCTCTCTCTGCCCCTCCCCTGCTCATGCTCTGTTTCTCTCTTTCTCTCAAAAACAAACATTAAAAAAAAAAAAAAAGAAAAGACCCACTCAGGGAGGTGCCTGGGTGGCTCAGTCGGTTGAGCATCCAACTGTTGATATGGGCTCAGGTCATGACCAGGTTCATGGGATTGAGCCCATCTTGAGCTCTGCACTGGGTGAAGCCTGCTTAAGATTCTCTCTCTTTCTCTCTCTGTCTCCCTCTGCCCCTCTGCCCTGCTCACTCTCTCTAAAATAAAAATAAAGTAATTAAAAAGGCCCACTAGGATAATCTCCTTTTGATGAACTCAGAGGCAACAGACCCAGGACCTTAATTACATCCACAAAATCCCCTCTGCTCTGCCCTGTGATGCAGCATAACCAGGGAGGTAAGGTTCCATTGAGCACGCAGATCCTGGCCACACTCAAGGAGAGGCAGGATGCGGACCACAATGGGAAGGGGTCTGGGGGTCCCTGGTACTCCTAAGGCCTCACTGTTACCTGGGTTTTAGTTTGGGGGCAAACTAGTGAACCTTAAGCTGTATCCAAGGATTCACACTTGGTGAAGAAGATCCCATTCATCCAATCAAGTATTAGAACTGGTCATGGTTTTAAATAAATGAATAGGCAGGTTCATTCAGAAAGCAGTGATTGGTTTGCTAGTTCACTCATTCATGCCATAACTCATTGCTGTATCTGTGCCCCCTCCCCCCCGGGCTTAGTGTTAAAACATATAAACTCACGTGGGGACTGATCATTGCAGGATCTTTTATTGAGCATTCGCTTCAACCACGAGCTCTACCTGTGCACTCTACATATTAGCGTCTTTAGTCCTCACGATAACCTTGTGAAGGACACACTAACATCTCTTCTATTTTGCAGAGGAATTGACATCAAGAGAGGCTGTTTAAATTTTTTTTTTTTTTATGTTTTATTTATTTCTAGGAGAGAGAGAGAGACAGCGTGAGCAGGGGAGGGTCAGAGAGAGAGGGAGTCACAGACTGAAACAGGCTCCAGGCTCTGAGCTGGCAGTCAGCACAGAGCCCGACGCGGGGCTCGAACCCATGAACCGCGAGATCATGACCTGAGCGAAAGTCGGACGCTTAACCGACTAAGCCACCCAGGCGCCCCAAGAGAGGTTGTTTAACTTGGCCAAGATCACGTCCCCAGAAAGCAGCAGGGCTGATTAGGGTCCGGGCATTTTGGCTCTAGCACCTGTGTGCACAGCACTGTAAAGCACCCTGCTTGCCACAAACAGACACGCTCACAGGCATGATGTCATTTGGCTGGGAGGTGGGCAGGCTCCTTTCCTCTCTCTGCCTTTGTCTGGATTCTCCTTGGACAAAGAAGTCCGGTGGGGGAGAAAGGCAAGTTTTAGCTCTGGTCATGTACCACTGCCATAGGGGAAGTGGCCATGGGTCCCTTGGCCTGACAGGGCAGACCTGAGCCATGGACAGGAGGCATTTCAGGGCCCCCGGTGACTGCGTCCTCAGTCCCTGTCAGGAGCCCCTCTGAGAGCAAGCGTCAAAGGGCTGGAGTTTCTCCCCCGGCGTTGGGCATCGCACCATATCACTCAGTCCCTGCCTTGCTTCTCCGCCCAGCAGGCCAGTGAGTTCTGGGAATTTTCTGTGCATCAAAAATGCACACGGCAGCTGTGGGTTGGGTGTCCCTCCCCGCACGCCCCCTCCCCCCAACCTCTTCTGCTAATTTGTCAAGGACACTTTTTTCTCGGAGGAGGATTTAAGGAAGCTGAGGGCGGAAATCTTGATGAGAGCTTCTGGACACACCTGGTTCCTTGCAAAGGTGGCTCTGTGTGGCTGCGGAAGGTAGAGACGAGCATTTCGGTGTGGAAGACCTAATGGCCAGGCACAAACGCTGCAGCCCTGGGCAGAGCGATTTGACTCTGTGCCTCGGTTTCTCCAAGCGTAGAGTGGAGACAGTGTCAGTCTCTGCGTACAGGGGTGCACTGGGAGGATCCCAAGGCAGACGGGGCCTGGCAGATGTAAACTCTCGGAATCTGTGAGTCCTTGTCATTCCTGAGCAACATGGCTTCCTTCCTCTCATGAAGACAAAGGCCCCTGCAGTGGCTGCTCTGTCACATCCAGGTCCTTCTTCCTCCCAGGGGACACTGCTCCCTGCAGACAGGCTGTGCCTGACACTACACGACTCGCTCAGGTCCCTGCTCTGAATCTACATGCCCCTCCCCCTTCCAGGCTCCCGCCCCGCCCCCTGGCTCCCGCCCCGCCCCCCGGCCACAGTGATTGGTGGCAGGGTGGGCACTGGACAGAAGCTGGGCCAATCAAATCCCTGCCCTGTCAAAGGGTTCTGGCTGGAGAGAAACTCGCTCAGTTCTCCGGGCCCTTCTGTGAGCTGCGGAAACCTGAATCATTTACTCCTGGTCATCTGGCCTCCGCTTGGCTGGAGTGAGGAGACCAACGTCCTGTCCGCGTGTTTGGGGGGCGTTGGGGGAGTGTTTAGTTTGATGAATCGGAATTTGGTGAATGAATGAATGAATGAATGAATGATGAATGAATGATGTTCTGCTTTCTACTCCTCTTGCATCAGTCCTCAATCATTGCTTCCTTTTAGAAGACGGCAGCCTTCCTTCTTTCCTTTGTTCTTCATTTTTATTAGTTTTAAACTTTCCACTTATGAAATACTGCAAATCTGAGAATAGGATGAGAAATTTCCGCACACCTGCTCCCAGCTTCAGCAATTATCATCCTGAGGTTCTTTTTAAAATATTTTGTCCCCTGTCTTAACTGGGAGAGCAGGGTCAGAAGTGTTGGGAAATTTAAAAGCAAATCTCAGACACTGAATCATTTCACCCAAAATACTTCAGTATGTAGCCTTTACAGTGTTTATTTTCCAATAACCTTAACACCGCAGTCACACTTAACTAAAATAATAATAATTTCCTAAAATGTTTTTTCTTTATTTTAGAGTGTGAGAGAGAGGCAGAGAAAGAGAGAGAGATAGAAAGAATCTCAAGCAGGCTCCAGGCTCAGCAAGGAGCCCATCGCAGGACTTGATCCCATGACCTGGGGATCACGACCTGAGTGAAATCAAGAGTCAGATGCTCAATCGACTGAGCCACCCAGGTGCCCCAATGATAATTTAATATCACATAATATCCAGTCCATGTTCAAAATTTCCCCCACTATCTTAAAAACTCTTTTACTGTAGGTTTGCTCAAATCCTGCCGAGGTGTTGCAAGTGACAGAAACCCAGTTCAAACCAGCTAAAACCAAGAAGGGGGATCTGTTGGATTCCAGAAGGAAGCTGGGAAGTGGGAAGTTGAGGGGCCCTCAGGGACTCTGGATGCAGAATCGATCCAGCCAAGGCTGTCTCTGGCCCTCGCACTGCTCTGCTTAGCTTTATTTCCTTAGACAGTTCCGCAGAAGGTGGGATCATGACCTCAGGCACTTGCATACCTACCTTCCTCCAATTTTGCGATGGTGGTTAATGTGTTTTTCTCCATCTGGTCCCTTTTGAATGGGTAGGGCTTTGATTGGCCCAGTTTCTGTCTAGTGCCCGCCCCGTCACCAATCACTGTGACCAGGGGGTGGTGCCTGGTGACAAGGGGGTGGAGCCTGGTGATTGACAGCACGCTCCACTCTCCAGGGTCTGAGTGAAGGGAGGAGCCTTTTGCCAGTGGGCGGCGCTTTCTGTCAGCTAGAAAGTGGGCAGGGTCCAGGTCAGGCAGAAGATAAATCGAAGACTGCTAGGATGTTTCTAGGTGCTCCTGGGACACAGGTTTCCATTGTCAATAGGCCTGGAAAATTCTGAACTGAAGATAGTTGAGCTGCCCCTCCTTTCTTGAAGCTAAAACTTGTGGTGAATTCCTAAGAATGCAGAAGAGAATTTTACATACTTGATCTTGGAAATGTTTTTATTTTTATTTATTTATCTTTTTATTTTCATTCATTCTCTAACGAAGGTGCGGGCAAACCAAAAAAAAAATTGGGGGTGAAAAATCCTACTTTTTATGTGTAAAGCACAGAGTTACATATAGCATGTCAACAGATAATGTGTCTGGTACTAAGATTTCACGAGGTGGGGTAAGGCAGTGAATAGGGGGAAATGTCCAGAAAGTCTCCTTTAGTGGCTTGGGGAAAAAAAAGGAAAATGAGATGGTTGCAAAGCAGTTTTTGTTTCCATCTGGGCCTCAGTTTCCTCATCTGTAAAACTGGGATAATTTTACGGTGACCAATTCAGAGAGTTGACGGAAGAATCTACAGGCATTTGTGAAGACCTGGGACAGAGGAAGCGCTATGCATGAGGTGGGTACCATCGTGGGTGTCATTGTTGCTGTTTGGGAAGCATTTATATAAGTATTTGAAAGTTAATAGGCATAGGTCTGGTGTCAGGTGAACTGGGTTTGAAAACTTAACCTTTGAATTTTTGAACTCTGGATTTTCTTATTAGCAAATGAAATAAAAAAACACTTGGGGGCCCTTGGGTTGCTCAGTTGGTTGAGCATCCGACTTCGGCTCAGGTCATGAATTCACGGTTTGTGGGTTCGAGCCGTACCTTGGGCTCCATGCTGACAGCTTGGAGTCTGGAGCCTGCTTTGCATTCTGTCTCTCTCTCTCTCTCTCTCTCCCATTCTCTCTGCCCCCCCCCCAAAAGTAAATAAACATTAGAAAAAATGTGAAACAAAAAAGTCTTGTTGAGTTGCCGTCAAGGTTAAAGGGAATAAAGTCGGTAAGGTCTCTGGAACCCGTTAAGCACCTATATTACTGTCCCCTTCTGCAGATGGGAAGGCTGAGGCCCTGAGCCTTGGAGAGATGTGCTTAGGGAGGTGGAGCTAGCCCCTTCCCTCCTTCCCCCCGGCCTGTGCTCCTGCTGGCCCAGCCTTCAGTCAGCCCCTGGTTTACTGCTCCCCCTGGGAAGTCCCACCGCTGCCCTCCCCTCCCGGTCACAGGGCGCAGCTCAGAGGCCCTGCGAGCTCTGACAGGTGTGAGATCTTCGGTTTTGTTTCCCTTTTCTATCTTTCCCTTCCAGACGTAACTTTGCCTTTGTCTGAACAGAACAGCAGTGACTCCGGAGAAAGCACTGGAAATTTTGCCTTCCCTTGTCTCTGCCCAAGTGCTGACTCTGGACACCGCCAGTGGCCTCAGCTGTTCCCTTTCCTTCTAGAGGCGGTATGTACACACAGGCCCGGGTGTGGGGCTCGGACTCCCGCTTCCCAACACCCGGTCAGGGCTCGGACTGCTTTTCTCGGCCCTGATTTTCTGGTTCTGGAGACAGTAGCCTCTGGGTTTACACCCCAATAACTGACTCCGTGCGCTTGCCCTTTCAAACAGGGAGGTCGTGGGTCCTGGGCTCTCAAGATCAGTTGCCTCGACATAAATTCTTTTTTTTTTTTCAATCTGCTTTTAGGGTGTGTCACTGTGCAGGCACTGGGTGTGACCTCCACCTGGCGGCTGGCTCGGGTCCTGGGGGGGGCGGGGAGTGGAGGGAGTGTCAGGAAGGCCAGCCTACCACCGCCAGCTTGTGGCTGGTGCCTGTCTGCAAATCAAAGGTTCTGTCTGCTTTGGGAGAGACGTTGGGGGCAGCAGAAGCTTTCAGAGGCTTCCTGGAAGGTTTAGGAGAGTCGGGTCACCAGAGTCGTCTGGCTTGCAATCAAAGTCTCATCTTCTATCCTGTGCTGATTGCTTGACCCTGGCCAGGAAATGTAACCTCCCCAGGCCTCAGCTCCCTCGTCTGCAAGTGGGGACAAAGTCTCTGCCTTCCTAACAGGGCTGTCGAGAGGGTGAAGTGAGCGGCTGCATCTAACCCCGCCCACTCGGTGAAGGTCAGCTGTTACTAATGGAGGCGCAGAGCCCTGTGTGGGCCGACCCCGTGCGCCTCGACACCTTTCTTTCTAACCATGTCCCCTGCTCTGCTGCCTCGGCCACACTGGCCCTTCCCAGGCTGTACCAGCCTGGTGCGGGCTTTAGATGCTTAACGGACTGAGCCACCCAGGTGCCCCTTGATTTTATGATTTTCATTGTGACTATGAGGAAATTTTAAATCACAAATAGAGTATGCATTGTTTGGACGGGACAGCTCTGTGTTAGAAGGTACATGCCATGCAGACAGGAAGGAGGAAGGGAGGAAGGAAGGAAAGGAGAGAGGGAGGAAGGGAGGGAAGGAGGTACAAAAGGAAGGAAGGAAAGAAAGAAGGAAGGGAGGGAGGGAAGGAAGCGTCAACTCTTTCAGAAGCTGTTCCCATAGGACCCTAAGGACTCACCAGTGAGCCCAGAACCCCCCTCCAAGTCCAGTCTTAAGGCATCAGCCAAGGGACCCCTTTCTCTCTAGAAGATGCCCCAGCTGCCACTGTCCCTGGTTCCCCGCAAGGCCCTCTGGGCCAGCTTGCCAGGTCTCCTCCCTCCCCCTGGCCTAGAGTGACCTTGGGTAAGTCACTTAATCCCTTGATTTAGAGCCTCTCTCGGTGCAGCCCGTCCCCATCTTTCGTCCTCATCAGCAGGGGGTTCGGTTCAATTTTCACACCCAGCTCTCTGGACCAGGATCCTCTGGGATCTAAATCCAGACAACAGGGCAAGTAGTCCGGGCTTTCTTTGACTTTAATTATCTTCCGCAAACGGGTCGATCATCCCCACAGGAAAAAGGGATGAGCCCCAGAACACATATTTGGAAACCTCTGTCCTGTCTTGACAAAGGGCTTTCTGAGAATGTGGCTGATTCTTCATCGTTACACAACAGAGGGAGGATTGAGCAAGTGCGGCCGCCGAGAACGCCAGCTGGATTCAACTGGATTTTGTCTCGAATATTAAAAACAGGTCACTTTTCTTCTCAGCCCTCTGAAGATGCGTGGGTTGGCTGGGCACGGCTTCAAGGGCAGGACCGATTGTAGGTGGTACCAGAGGGTGTTTAGAGGGGACATATTTTCATCACGGGCCTGGCCTTTTGATTCCCCAAGTAGCCGTGCAAATGTCCACACCCCGCAGCCTGGCTTGGGAATCGCAATTGACGGACATGAATAATGAGCTTGCTTTAGTGTCAATGTTACTGGGATTTTTTTTTTTTCCTTTTAAACGAAGTCCGATTGTGATGATGGTAACATGTTTATTGTCCTGGAATTGCAAAATGTAGGAAAACATACACATGAATTGAAACCCGGAGTCTCATCATCCTGTGATTCTCACTGCAAATATCATATCTCTTGTACATAATTTATTGTGTTCAGTATTTTGCAATAGTGCTACCCCATTTCTATGCCATGTTAGATTTTTTTTTTGCTCTATGTCAAGACCATTTTGTCATCCTATTCGATATTGGACAGCGCCATGAATGACTGCACAGTACTTCACTTAACCAACACTTATTTAGACAATTCTCCATTGTTGGGTATTTAGGCTGATTCCAGCTTTTCGCTATTGTAAATAGCTCTACAATGGACATCCTTGTACCTAAATGTACACATCTCTGATTATTTCCTTAGGGTAAATTCCTAGAAGTAAAATTACTGCTGAAATGCTTCACACATGTTACGACTTTTGAGAAGTCCTGTCATATTAGTCTAGAAAGTTTATGGCAATTAACATTTCCAACAGCAGCATCGGACTCTTCTCTCTGGTGTCTCCTTACCCCAACCAGTCCTCGTAAATGTCAATTAAAAACAAACTTGGGGCGCCTGGGTGACTCAGTTGGTTAAGCGTCCGTCTTCGTCTCAGGTCATGATCTTGTGGTCTGTAAGTTCGAAGCCCGCATCAGGCTCTGTGCTGACAGCTCGGAGCCTGGAGCCTGCTTCGGATTCTGTGTCTCTCCCTATATATGTAAATCTTCCTCCTGGTGAAAACCCCTGTTAACAATCTGATGACTATTTCTTCCAGATTGTTTTCTGAGCACATGCATTCATGCGTGTGTATGCGTTTTTTTCCAGAGCCGAGATGACCTATGCAGATCACTTTGTACCAACTTTCAAATTTCACTGTATGTTATCATGACCTGTATGAACCCTTGTTCTTTTCCATGACCCCACAACATTACACGGCAAATCTGTGTCTCAGTGTGTCTCACGGATTCCTTAACGTTGAACGTAAAAGCTGCTTCCAACTTTTCCCAAGCACACAGCAGGGGCGTACATTTCTTTTCTTGCCCATAGTTTCTAAACAAGCCCTTAGTAATGGAGAATGCCAGAACAGAAAAGAAACACAAACTTTAAGGATTTTAACGTATATTACAACACTCGGAAAGACCAGCCTGTCTTTCTCCAGGAGCCCGGGATGTGCTGTTTCTCTCATCCTTGCAAACACTGTGTCTTTCCCTTCTTCTTCTTCTTCTTCTTTTTTTTTTTTTTTAGTTTATTTATTTATTTGGAGTGGGGAGGGGCACAGAAAGAGGGAGAGAATCTCAAGCAGGCTCATACTGTCAGCACAGAGCCCGACGTGGGGCTCGAACTCAGGAACCGTAGACCATGACCTGAGCTGAAATCAAGAGTCAACCAACAGAGCCACCGAGATTCCCCTCCTTCCTTTCTTACTACCTCTCTGCCCTGCAAGGCTGCACGGAGACTTCTCTGGTTATAGTTTCCACTTCGATTGCTTTGGTTACTAATGAGTATAAACATTTCTCATAAGCACGTTGCCTGTTTGCATTTCCACTTTTGTGCCTCGTCTCTCATTTGTCTTTAGCCACTTTTATCGATCTGTAAGAGCTTGACATATTTTAAGAGTCTTTCTACTTTCTTCTATATGTTGGAAATATTTTACCTAGTTCTGTGTCTTTTAGTTTTCTTAGTTGTGGTTTTTTGTAAAATTATTTACTAAAATTTTTAAAATATTTATGTTTGAAAGAGAAAGAGAGAGAGAGAGAAAGAATGAGCAGCAGAGGGACACAGAGAGAGGGCGACAGAATCTGAAGCAGGATCTAGGCTCTGACTTGTCCGCACAGAGCCCGACGCGGGGCTCAAACTCACGAACTGTGACATCATGATCTGAGCCGAAGTTATTTATTTATTTATTTTAAGAGAGAGCTCCTGAACAGGGGATGGGCAGAGAGAAAGAGAGAGATTAAGAGAGCATCCCATGCAGGATCTGTGCCGTCAGTGCAGAGCCCCACTTGGGATTCGATCTCAAGACTCTAGGATCATGACTTAAGCTGAAATCAAGAGTCGGACGCTTAACCGACTGAGCTGTCCAGGTGCCCCTATTAGTTGTGGTTGTTGACATCCAGGAGTTTTTGGTGTTTATGTCGAATCATTGTTTGTTTTTTTTTTGTTCCTTTGTGGTGTCTGCCCTCATCAGCCCGGGAAAGCCTCTCAGGGGACTGGATTTTAGGGTTCACTGCCATGGTGTGCTGTTGGCCAGACACCAGACTGGACGACGCTATACATGTAGGGTGAACACAGCAACCTCTCAACTCTGGAGGCGCGGTGACAGTCACCGGCAATGCAGCCGTAGCCTGGGCAGTCAAGGGTCTTCTGTCTGTCCTTCCTTTTTGTGGGGACTCTGCTCCTTCTAGTCCTGCAAGCAGAGACAACGCCGGGCAGAGAGTCAGGGCTCCCCACTCACTGTGGAGCCTCAGTTTCCTCTTTTGTAAAATGAAGGAATGATCAGGAGACTCCTCCTTCCACTCCTACCAGATCGTGACCTAAACCTTAAATAGGGCCCGAAAAATCACTACCCCATGAAGCCCTTTCTAGACCTCTGAAGCCAGCCATCCCAGAGAAAGACAAAAAAAATTTTTTTTTCTATCTTATAATAAAGTCCCTGGATGTCAGGCAACACCACAAATAAAATTAGAAGAGAAAGAAGAAACTAGGAAAAATGTTTTCCACAATTGACTTATTCAATCTCCCTGATCCGGCCACGGGACGGATGATTCCTGCCCTTCCCTCAGAGAGAGAGACTCTGGGAAGCCTGGGGTTTGGGGGAGGGGCTCAGTCCAGGCTTTTTATCTTCTGGAATGAAGGAGCCAATGAATGAATGAGGGAAGAACCTCCACCCTAGGCAGTGGGGTTGCCTTCCTTGCAAAATTAAAAGGAGACAGACGCCTGACCCTACAGAGGAAGTGGCTTCCCTTCTGCTGTTTACTGTGGGCTTTTTCACTGCAGAACCTCCCAGCCTTTCTGAGCTCATCTGGAAAATGGGTTTAGAAATGTTCACCCCTTGGACCCCGGCTTCCTCCCTCCAAAGGATGTCAGTTGGGATGAATCAGAGAAGAGGTATTGGCCCAGCCACTGTTTGGACAAAAGAGGGATTATGAAACAGATATATTCTCACCCGCTGTACCCACATCTCTGGAAGAGTGTGGTTCGTAGTCAGAAGGTGGGGATGGGGAGACAATGAGGCGAGGGCGTTTTTATTTTCTCTCAGCGTCTTTTTTCACTCTAAACTGTTTTTTTTCCCCTGCTCTTACAGGGCCTGGGCTGTCTTCTGACCTCCAGGCCTGGGAGAGGCGTGGCTGGCTCTAGGGCTCTACCGGAGATTGGGCTAGACATCAAGAGGGACTTCCTGGCTGGCGAGGCTGTGTAGCAGAGGAAGGAGAAAGGAGGAGCATCACCGGACTGCCTTCCCTGTGGGTGAGTGCTGATTTGCTGGGAGGCGCTCCAGGGCCTTTGGGTGAGACTCTTGCCACACTTCTCCCAGAGCAGCAGCGGGAAAAGCAAAGCCCAGCCCTGCTGGAAGGATCCTGAGAGGGAAAGCAGGCAGAGAAGTCAGGGTCAGACCACTCAGCAAATATTAGCAAGGGCCTGCCGTGTGCCTGGGGGTTGCACGCCCTGGGCTACACCAGTGAGTGAGACAGGTGACGGGCCAACAAGGTCATGAACACAGAATTCAACGAGGAGGCATGATGGGGCTGGACTGGGGCAGGAGGCGATGGGAGGTGGAGGGAGAGGTGGAAGGGGTTGGTCGGGGAAAGCACCTTTGAGGCAGAGTTGTGCGGGACGAAATGACTCAGCAGCACCACGTGGAGATGACGCTGGTTTCTTGGCTCCTAGTCAAGGGCTGTTCCAGGGTGTTTTGGTCGCAAGTGACAGAAAACCCAGTTCACAAAGGCTGCTTCTTCCCCAATGGCTTTAAGGGAAGTCCCGGCCAAGATTGGGTCACTGACTCATTTCTGGACCAATCCCAACAGCATGAGGGTTGATCAGCAACCATTGGCCACTCCCCGGTCACAGGCCCGAAGTGGAGCTGGAGGCCAGAGAAGGGGATGTGGCTTCCCAGGTGATTTCTGAGCGCCGATGGCCAGCGCAGGCCGGACTCAGGCCGGCCCCACCCCAGCCATGACGGTGACGACGGCGACGCCTTCCCGCCTCTGTGCCGTGTCCCCATCAATCAATCAATCAATCAATCAATCAATGTCTCCATTGACCGCGTCCCCAGACTTCACTGGGCACCTGCTCTATGCCACCCCCTCTGACCCTCACAGATCTTAGATTTCAAGATACAGATGTTTTTTGAATCCTCCAGGATCTGACAGTGTAATTGAGGAAACGTATCCTATATCCTTATTTTCATCCTGTCTTTTTGTGGTTTACTAATGACGTGAATTTTCTGTCATCAAAGGGAAGGATGTCCGTGGGATGGAGGAGTCAAGGCGGGCTCCGGAATGAGGGCAGCTTCCAGTGCATTTCAAGGGGGGGGGTTGTATCAGGGAGGGTAAAATGCGACCATGCGGGCAGGATACTGGCTAAGGCAGGCTGCACATACAGCTGTGTGATTATGGTTTGGGGGTTACATGATTAGAATGTGCGTAGTGCTCAGATCACTGGTGGTTTACAAGATCACAAGGAGGAACACAGGCAAACGTGTATTTTAGTAGTCAGGTATTTATTCCAAATTTGTCTTAGAAACAAAGATATTATTACCTTATCAGACCTGGAAAATATAGTCAAGGATAAAGCTGAAATTAACCAAATAAAAGGGGGAGAGGCGGAGAAGAGGCCGTTTAAAGGGAAATCGTAAATGCAGGTGGTTTGCAGGAAGGGCAACAAGACGGTTGTGAGCAGCGAGGTTTGGGAAATGCTGGTGGAGAGCTTGGGGTCCAGGGTCACGTAGCCTTGGGCTCAAGCCCAGGACCCAGCAGGCGCACGATGAATCCCTGGGCAGGTGGCATCACTTTTCTGGACCTCAGTTTTCTTACCTGTAAAATGGAACTGAGACGGGGACCTATTCCACAGAGTTCAAGGAATCCCTGAGACAGAGGCGGCACGCGAAGCCCTTAGCGTGGTATCTGATGCAAGTGAGCGCACACTCAGCTATTCATAACCTGTATTCTTTGCGAGGGAAGGGAGCTGTTGGCTCCAGGCGAAGAGGGTGCACGGCTGGAGGAAGCCCCCGAGGGTGAAGCGGGGTCCTCTATAGGGAGGCTCACCGCTCTCTGCCTCCAGGTCCGCCCTCCCCCGCGCGGGGAGCTGTCTGCTGACTCGGGAGGGCTGGGCTGTGCTCCGCAGAGTTAATCTATGTTGTTTATCTTTTAAACACCATTAACCACAAATTAGCTGATTCTTTTGTGGCTATAAATTAATAGATTCCATTAGTAAACAGTCAATTACAGGATGATTACTTTTTCTCCTGAACCTCGAGGTTTTTTTATAGCTACTTGACAGCGTTTGATTCTGCCTCTTCCCACTCCTGGCCTCCTTCCTGGCTTCTTGGCTCATTGGACCAGAGCTTCCAGATGGACTCGGGAGGCTGAGGGTGGGTGGCGTGGACTCCTTCTGGAATGAGGTTGTAAGCAGCGGCCTGTCATTTGCTTTGCAGAAACAAAACCAACTGGAAGTTTATTTTCAAGGGAATTTCTATTTCTAACACAAATCAAAACAGCAGTTTCCATCTCCTTTAATTCTGGTGTCTGCCTTAAGACAGATTTTTCTCCCAGATTTTTCCTACTTCTGGGGCCTCATCCTGGTAAGCCCATTTCTTTCTACCCCTCTATCCCTGCCTTCTATCCATCCTTCTTCCCTTCCCTTCCTTCCTTCCTTCCTTCCTTCCTTCCTTCCTTCCTTCCTTCCTTCCTTCCTTCCTTCCTTCCTTCCTTCTATCCATCCATCCCACTCTCCATCCATCCATCCAGCCAGCCAGCCATCCAACTATCCATCCATCCATCCATCTAACTATCCAACTATACATCCATCCATCCATCCATCCATCCATCCATCCATCCATCCATCCAACTATCCATCCATCCATCCATCCATCCAACTATCCATCCATCCATCCATCCATCCATCCATCCATCGATCCATCTGTCTGTCCATCCTCCTTCTATCTAGATAAATCCTTCTATTTTTCACTGGAGTTGCCTAGAGGGACACGGATCCCACTCCATCCATCTTCCAAGTCTTTAAACATTCAGGTAGTGAGATGGGTTTCTTTTTTCCAATCCATAGCTGTGAACTGACTACAGGGATAACAAACCTAGTGACCTGGGGGGTTAGGCAGGTAACTTAAGTAACTAAAAGCAAAAGAGAGACCCAGTGTTTCAGTGAACTAGGGGCTTCGAGCTGCTCCTAAGGCCTAATTCAAATTAATTTTTTTACATTTATTTATTTTTGAGAGACAGAGCATGAGCAGAGGAGAAGCAGAGAGAGGGAGACACAGAATGCAAAGCAGGCTCCAGGCTCTGAGCTATCAGCACAGAGCCCGATGCAGGACTTGAACCCACAAACTGTGAGGTCATGACCTGAGCCGAAGTTGGACGCTTAACCGACTGAGCCACCCAGGCACCCCTCAAATTGAAAACAAAATGAAACCCCTTTAGACCTTGGGTTTGTGACTTTTGCTGTACCGTCTGGAATTCTTTGATTGCAAACAATGGATATGGGTTGGCTTTTGCAGTAGGCCAAAGAAAGGTCCCTGAAGGTATCCTTTAAGTGTTGGCTAAAATTTCACTTCCTTCTGGAACCTTCCCCGGATCCCTAGACCAAGTCAGCTACTCCTATCCAGTGTGTTCCTAGCACCCTGTGTCTCTGCTTCATACCCTCGTCACAACTACAATTTATTAATTTGCTAGTATCATTAATTGTGGGTATCTGTTTCGTTTAGTGAGTTCACTCCTGCTTCTCCCACCCCTACTAAGGTGCCTGGCACACAGTGGGCCCTCACTACTTATTTGTTGACTTACTAACGGCTGCCAAATAATTCTTCCCAGAGCACGGTGGGCGGAGGGGGGTGGTGCTGACCCTGTCTGGCCCAGGACCTTTCTTGCCTCCCGGGGGTGGGGAGGACAGACTCCTTTAGCCATCTGCTTCCCCAGCCGTGGATGCCTCTGTTTTGGCACGTGTTCTGCGCAGCCTGGGTTTCTGGAACGGGTCCACTGGAGTTTGAATTGCACCTCTGTTACAGCGGGTTGATAAGGAGAGGAAGCTGTGTGCGCACAGCCGATCTGTATGCAGAGCGGTTCTGAGATAGCGCAGCTGCTCCTGGCCCGCTGCCCCCCGGGCTCTGGGAGGATCGCAGTCCCGAGGTTCCCCGGCATTGAGGGCTGGGCGCCCCCCGGCCTCCGTATCCCTCACTCCTACCTGCCAAGTGGGACGTCTGGGTGTCCTCAAATTGCCCCATGTATTGACCCAGTTATTTTACCTTGGGCTTTACCAATGTTTTCCTGCAAGACGGAAAGTAACATTGCATTTGTATCCTGGGAATCCTTGGGGTGCGCTTATTACCATGCAGGGCGGAGATGCAGGGGTGATGGAACAAGGAGGCAGTCTCCTCACATGGGGGCTTCAGTTCGGGGGGCAGACAGAGGCATTAGTGAACGTATACATAAAATGGCAACCACCACAGGGGTGCTTGGGAGCTCAGTCGGTGGAGCGTCTGACTTCGGCTCAGGTCATGATCTCACTGTTTGTGAGTTCGAGCCCCGCGTCGAGCTCTGTGCTGACAGTTCGGAGCCTGGAGCCTGCTTCCGATTCTGTGTCTTCCTCTCTCTCTCTGCCCCTCTCCCACTTGCTCTCTGTATCTCTCTCTCAAAAATAAATAAAAAAATTTAAAAAAAAAAGAAAGAGGCCAATGACTGGCTCACAGGATGTGCAGGGAAGGGCACCGTGGGTGGGAGGAGGTCGGTTAGGAGGCTCCTGACGCCGTGGGACAAAGTGCTGGCGTCTGAGCCTGGGGGACAAGGAACAGGCGCAAAGGGCATTTTAGAGATAATGCATTAGATCCGGAGAGTGAGGGGCGGGAGGGCAGGGATAGCTCTCACGTTTCTTGCTTTGCTGTGAAAGCTGACTGGGGTGTGGACACTGGGAGAGGTGCCTGACTGGGGGGAAGATCCCAAGTTCAGTGTTGACCCTGCTGAGTTTGAGGTGCCTGTGGTTGATTGCTTCCAGAAATGGCCCTCTTAGTCTTCAGCCACGCCGCTCTGAATGCGCCTGATCTCGTCCGATCTCAGAAGCAAAAGTGGCCCCAGCTGTTGTCCTGCCTGGGTGCACGCCCCTTCGCAATGGACTCTGCAGTTCCTCGGTCGAGGGCAGCCTGGCCTCGTGACACGGCTGACCTCGGGGTGCAGCAGAAGGAACACCCCACTGCCTTCCAGCCCTGGGTTCTTGCACATTTGTGCTCGTTCTCCAGACGCCCTCCAGAGCCTCCCGGGGAACAGGCCTGGGCCAGCCCGTTGGCTAATGACAGACCACGTGGGGCCGGTGACTCATCTTAACCGAGCCCGTCCTGGACCAGCCAGCTGACCTCAGCCAGGATCAAAAGAACCATCCGGCTGATTCCAGCCCGGGCTGACGACCTGTAGAATCGCGAGCTATATGTAGATGGCTGTTAGAAAAAACAGCCATGTTTTTTCTAATAATCCATTTGCTTATGCTGAGCGAAATGAGTCAGGCAGAGAAGGACAGATACCATATGTTTGCACGTATAGGAGGATTAGGAGGAACTTAACGGAGGAACAAGGGGGAGAAGGGGGGGAAATAGTTGGGGAGAGGGAGGGAGGCAAACCATGAGAGACTCTTGAATGATGAGAACAAACTGAGGACTGATGGGGGTGGGGGGCGAGGGGGGAAATGGGCACGGAGGAGGGCACTTGTGGGGGTGAGCACTGGGTGTTATATGGAAACCAAGTTGACAATAAACTATTTGTAAAAAAATAAAATATGATTCATGAAAAAAAAAAGTCCATTGCTAAACTTGGGGTTGTTGACTCTCCGGCCATAGCTGATACGTTATCTTGAGCCCCCCGAATAAAGGGGAGAGGAAGCAATGAGCAGTTGGATGTACAAACATGGAACTCAGACTCGAGGTTTGAGTGGGAGGAAAGAAATATGTGAGGTTTCTGGGCAGGAGAAAATAAGTTTGCAAAGGAGACAGAGACGTTTGCCAGCAAGTAGGAGGGAAACCAGGCGGAGCCACGCAAGGAAGAGGCCGTCGGTGGTGTCAGCGGCTGCTGATGGTCTAACAGAGTCTTTGCCTGGCGAGAGGGAGACCAGGACGAACAAGGAACAGCTTGAGGACACTGGCTGGAAGCGCGGCTGGAGATGGCCCAGAGGAAGCGGTACAGACGGTCTCTTGCCCGTTAGAGGGGGGCCGACGGCTGACCCCGAGCAGCTCTCCGTAATCTATCTACGATCCGTTTACTCTTTCTAAGAGTGTACATTGTTCATCGCACCGACGTGCTGACTGCAAAAACTGCCCCCAATTCTTCTCATCTCGCACTCGTGCCCCTTTGCGGTGTGACTTGGAGGCGACTTCCACAAAGACATGCGCCTCCCGTGAGTCTGGGTGGGACACATGTCTTGCTTTGGCCGACGGGGCTGCGATACACACGACTCCAGCCAGAGGCTCGAGGGTGTGTGCACCGAGCTTCTTGCTACCACCCTCACGGGGGGAAGTCGAGACCAGCCTGCTGGGTGATGAGAGGCGGCTAACCTGTCGTCCTGCCTCCCGGCCCACCGCCGGCCAAGGCCGGGAGTAGAGCCTCTCTGCTACCTGGCGGAAGCTACTGAAACATGGATGAACCCGGCCAAGGTCAGTGGTGCTGCCCAGCAGAGCCTGGCCCAGCACCCCGACCCTCTGAACCATGGGCTACCTAAGCGGTTAGTATTGAAGCCACGAATGGAATAGCCATTCTGTTCTATAGACTAGGAATGGAGATAGTATCTTCTTACTAGTGTTCGTTAGACGAGCTGAGGTGTCTAACGCTCGGAGAACAAGGTGTTCAGTGAGCGTTCAGTCATTCTCCTCCTCCCCCTCCCCCGTCTTTGTCTTCCTCTTCTCCCTCTTTCCTCTCTTCCGCTTCCTTCTCCTTCCCCCTTCCTCCTCCTTCCTCCTCTTCTGCCCCCTTCTCTCTCTCCTTCTTCCTTCTTTCTTTTTTCTTCTTTCTTCTTCTTCATTATCGTTATCATGATCATCATCATCATGATCATCATCATCACCATCATCTCTTTCTTTTTCTTTCAAAGTATTTCCAGGTATTGACGAATCTCAGTTTGTAGCATTTGCTTCCACATTTTATTGTATATAGATTTTATTACTTCTTGACATCTTAAAAATCCTTTCTGGCTGGGGAGAGATGGCCCTGCCCGGGCTAGCCAACTTTTAGACAGCAAAGTCTCCCTCCTCCCTCCCCCGCCCCCGCCAGGAGCAGGCTTCCGTATGCGAACTCACCCGTCCAGGGCCCTGCCTCCTCCATCTCATTCCTGCACTCCAGGACACAATGTTCTCCTTTCTGGATCCTTCCAGGGCCCGGTACCAGGGCACTCGAGAGTCCAGAACCTGCTAGAATTATTCAAAGTGGTCTGCCCTAAGCTGCTAGCGCTGCCCTGGCCTGCTTTTCTTGTAGAAATCCTAGGAGAGGTCATGGCCTGGCACACCCCCCGCTCCTGACCACCCTCTGCCTCTCCATGCGGCTGCGAGGGGTGCGCTTCCTGTCTGGAGAGTTTGGGGGTACGGTATGTTTTGTCTCCCTGAGGCTTTCGTCTGTTTCCTCTTGTGGCTGCACCTGACTGACCATTTCACACACATAAAAAATACAAACCGCTGTTGTGGATGAACATTTAGATTATTTGTAGCCGTTTGTCACAAACAGCCTCGCACTTGTTTCTTTGGATGTTTGTGCAAATGTCCAGGGGTCGGGGGGTACACGCTGCCTGGGGCTCGGGCGGCCAGGAGCAGGCAGTCCGGGGTGGGCAGCCAGGGGCCAGCCAAGAGTTTCCCAAGCAGCTTGAGAATGGAGTCTGCTCAACTTCAAGAAAACCCCATCAGAAAAAAGAAAAAGCAAAGAGAAAAATACTTCCAGCCATATTCAATATAGGAAAAACGAATATCAGCTTTTCCCTATAGTTTTCTGCTCAGCTGTGCAATTTTAACAATGCTATACATGCTTTGGGATGACTTTTCAGTGGAAGACGGAAAATTTGTGTGGCCACTGGGATTAAGCAAACAGAAAGCCAAACGTTGGATGTCCCAATGCGGTGTCTCCTGGTGACATCTTTGGGAGAGGCTTCGAATTGATTCACCCGCCATGTGGAGCTTTCTTCTTGCTGCAGTGACCGCGTGGGACCCCGTGGGTCCAGGAGAGAATGGGAGCTGCAGGCATTTGGGTTTATTCCTCTTGGGCGGTGTCCCTCGGTACTAGAGAGAGAGAGAGAAAAAAAGAAGGGGGGAAAAAAGCCTGGTCATTTTATCTCTTTGGTTACAAACATCTTTCATTTCTCCCGAAAGAAATGAAAACACACATCGCCACGTAATGATGTTGACTGAAAAAAAAATCCCTGCGTAAATCAACAGACACAATCTGGATAACATGGATCATTCAGCGGCTTCTTTGTGAACCCTGCCCCTTCCTCCCTGCCAGCAGCTCGCACACTGTGAGCTCCTTGGCATTTTATTTGCTTTCCTTTCTCGAAAGCGCATGGGTGGGGAGAGGCTTGTCCCCAATCGTGCCGGGTGAATAGCGAGGGGACATTCCCCGAATAGCTCATCGGAGCGTCCGTCAGGAGAGTCTTTTTTCCCCCCGAGGCTCATGGCAGGGAATCAAATATTTAAAGGTGATTTTTAGACTTAGAGGCACATGAAGAGATTTGTTTGGCCAAGGAGGGGCTGAGAAAGCGGCTCCGGTGATGGGGAAGGATTTTCTGCCAGGACGAGGCTGACTCCCCTGCATTCTGCCTGTGAATGTAACGCCTCCATCAAGTTTTCCCTAAGAAGATTCCATCGGCCAGACCCTCGGTGGGGGGCCAGGGTCGGACCCACCAGCGGGTTTGGGGGCTGCGATCCCCTAGGCGACAAGCCCTCTGCCCCGACAGCACCTGCCGCCCCGTGAAGGTCCCCGTGGCAGCGTTTTGAGTCGAGTGCTGACAGCTTCGAATTGCAGGCAAGGGGGGTGAGAAATCAGAAGTGATTCATCTGCCTGCTCGGTGCAGCGGCAAACGGACTGACGGGGCCTTCAGTCCGCTCGGCCGGCTGGGCTGCAGAAGGAACCTAACAGGAACGGACAGCTGGGGCCTGGGGGTGGCCGCACGAGGGCCCGGAGATGAGGGGCGGGGGAGGGTCAGATGATGGCAGTCAAGTGCATTCAGGCAAGACTCGCGACGGCCCAGCTGCCAAAGCACGCGCTCTGGGAGCCTGGCTCTTGCCTCCGGGGTCGACTGTCCCATCGGCCGCCGGTCGTGAGTGTGGCCTTTAAATTGCCACCGGGAACGGCAGTGGGATGTGGAGGAGGGCCCGGATGGACCATCTTTCATTCATATCATGAATATCAGGAAAATGCATATCAGGGGAAACACCATTAGCACCCCAAAGCCCTGATTTTGAGCCCCAGGTATTTTTTTCTAATAGAAATAACAACCATCCGTAATCATGAAGACTTTGCTGCGAGGTGCATATATTCCTAAGTGATAAGGAAGCGGGTATGCTGGTGTTCGTGGATGCAAGCGTGTACACGGGCGCCCGTGCACACACACGCACACTCACGCACACACACACACACACAGTAACACCTTGATTTGTGAGCGTAATTCATTCTGGAAACATGCTTGTAACCCAAAGCACTGGGATATCAAAGCGCATTTCCCCATAAGAACTAATGGAGACTCAGATGATTCGTTCCACAACCCAAAAATATTCATGTAAAAATGATGACAGTATGTAATATAATACAAAATGATATGGAAAATACAAACTATAAAGACAGACACACAAATTAACCTGCACTTCCCTTTGAAAACCTGCGTGGCTGGTGTGAGGGAGGCAAGAGAGAGGAGGGTCATTGTGAGGGACGATGTTCACCATCACTGACGGAATCACTGCTATCTGTTGGCTCGATCGGATGTTTTTCTTTTCGTGCAGCTTCAACAAGGAGCCTGTCCAGTGACGCTTGCTTTTGCCTCCTTTTAAGGATTGTGGGGAAATGTGACACAGCTGCGTTATCCTGAAACAGACTCTTTGCTCGCATTGCTCCAGCCTTGTTTGGGTGGTGATTTTCTACAAAGTTTTGCACGGTTTCCCACGTTCTACACGTCTCCCTAATCTCATTTGAAGCAGGGGCTCCTCTGCCTTTTTCTCCTCCTTCTCTGCAGTCGAGATCTCCTCCATACCTCTTGCTATTGCTCACGATGCAGAGACGGGGCATCCGAGCATAGGAGTCGGTGACCCACAATCCCACAGAGAGAGAAAGAGAGAGAGAGAGAGAGAATAACCATTGGCTCAGTTATGATCATGTGACGTTCGGGGTCACGTACTGCAAGCTCGTTTATCAAGTCAAAGTTTATTGCAAATGTTGGCTCGTCTCCCAGAATGTTCGCAGAGCAAGTTACTTACAATCCAAGGTTTTACTGTGTTTCTTTTCAGACTTGAGAGTTCTTTGAAGAGTTACCAGCACCCCCACAGTACAGACGAGGAAACTAAATGCCAAATCACCTTAGTTTGGGATGTTTATCACCCGGGAATGAGAAAATCAGCTGTTCTCACTCCACACGTGCCGTTCTGGTACATGCTCCATGGGAAACTGCTCATTAATAGCTCCTTTTCCTTTGTCCCTGTCTGTGATTTTGCTGATTTAAATCCTACTCATCAAAGTCAAGCTCACCAGCCCTCTTCCAGAAAAGCCTGTGTTTCTACATGTAGGAAATAATAATGTATGTAAAACCTAGGCAATTTGATCAAATATGGTTTAGAAAACATCTCGCCTTTGTAGGGTCACTTCTTAGGTAACCACATTGTCATTAATGTAGGAAATGTCAGGAGAGGTGTTTGCTGTGGGGACAAGGTCCCCCCCCCCCCCCCCCCCCCCGATGAGCTCTTTAAAACACTCAACTCCTGGTGACCAGTCTTTGTTCAGGACAAAGGCTGCTTTCTTTCTCTCCCTTTGGGGTTCACGATCAGCCCATTCACAGCCCAGCCCTGTCCGGTAGCCTGGAAGATAGGTCTGCACAACACACACACACGTGCACACACACACTCAGGCCACAAACATGTATACACACACTTGCCCTCTCACATACACCCCTGGGCCTTCACACACGCTCATACACACCCCTCAAGTGGTGACCACATGTGGGTATCTGGACTTCGAGGTCAATACTGAGTATCATGGGATTGCATGAGGGGCAGGATGAGTTTTAGCACCGGCCAGTCCACGGTCCGCTGAATCCTGGTGAATTCATCCGAAAGCCTCTGCCAGGGACCAGGCTCCACGCGGGGACCTGGGGGGCAGGGGACCAAAGGAGGAGAGACGCGCTGCTGAGGTTCGAAGGGCACAGACTTGCGGCGATCAGGACCCACATGTCCTGCCACTCGCCGCAGCGTCTCCCCGGGGCCCAGCGGCACACCCGGCACACAGTAGGCCCTCAGTACTTTGTGCTGAAGAGCTTCGCGGTGACCCTGATGGAGAGAGAGCCAAGTTCTTCTGCAGGAAGAACAGGAGGCACAAAGCTCCTCGGGAGGAGGGCATCTGGGCAGAAACCTCAGGACCCGTCCACAGCCCTCCCCCACCCCCATTCCTCCCCAGATCGCTCTCCTGCTCTCTTATTCTTTTTTTTTTAATTTAAATATATCTTCTTGGGGCGCCTGGGTGGCTCAGTCGGTTAAGCGTCCGACTTTCGCTTAGGTCGTGATCTCGCGGTTCGTGGGTTCGAGCCCCGCGTCGGGCTCTGTGCTGACTGCCAGCTCGGAGCCTGGAGCCTGTTTCAGTCTGTGTCTCCCTCTCTCTCTGACCCTCCCCTGCTCACGCTGTCTCTCTCTCTCTCTCCTAGAAATAAAATAAAAATATTAAAAAAATATATATCTTCTTTAAAAATTTTTTATGTTTTATTTATTTTTTAGAGAGAGAGAGTGACAGTGCAAGCAGGGGAGGGGCAGAGAGGGAGGCAGACACAGAATCCAAAGCAGGCTCCAGGCTCTGAGCTGTCAGCACAGAGCCCGACGTGGGGCTCGAACTCACGAACTGTGAGATCATGACCAGAGCCGAAGTCGGATGCTCAACTGACTGAGCCACCCAGGTGTCCCTCCTGCTCTCTTAGTTCCTCAGTCCCACAAGTGAGCCCCCCGCCCCCATCATGCGCCAGGCTCTCTGCAGTGGTAACAGCAGACCCACATCCTGCGCCTGTGACCCCCCAGCCGGCATCCAGGGGAGACGGGCATTGAACCAGAGAATGTCTGGGATGCAGTCCTGCGGGCCACGGCGGCTGCGTGAGGGGGCGGGGTGGGGCCCACCCTGCTGTGGGTCAGAGATGCCTTCTCTGAGGCTGGATGGCCTCTTGTGAGCCAGGTGAGGAGCACCTGGAAGAGCATGCTAGGCTGAGGGAACAGAATGTGTGAGCGTCCTGAGGCCCGGAAGAGGATCCTTGAAGAACTGAGGGAGGGTGTGGGGTGAGGGGAAAGTGGGTGTCCTAGAGAGTGGTTTAGGAGGGGGCCTTGGAGCTGGGGGCCCGGATGGACACTCTCAGGGCACAAGCAGAGGCGGGTGACCAGCAGCACAGTGGATGACAGCCCACAATGGCCTGTTCGGGGCACACGGGACACACATGTGCCCACACACTAGAGAAGTAGTTCATCCAGGAACCGCGGGGAGCCATCTGTGACCTTTCATCAAGGGAAGGACACGGTCAAATGTGCTGTGGACAAGCCCGGCTGACCCCCGTGCGGAGAATGGAATTATAACCCCAAACTTGATGAAGAGAAGTTTCCATCCCCTCTTAGTTTTCCTTGTGGAAATTAGTATTTCGCAGGGAAGGAAATCCTGAGACTCACAAGGGGGTTGAAGTTCAAGGCCCAGGACTGGTTTTGGTCACCTTGCTCATCAGAGGATTTGGAGCAATAAGGACGGTCACAGGGATGTGGCTGCTGGTGGTGATTCCCTGACGCCCTGGGCTCCTTTTTCTGCTGGTTTAGAGAAGATGCTAGCACTTTCCCTTCTAGCCGTGGGCGGACGGGCCTCAGTTTCCCCCTGGGGGCAGTGCCCAGCGGGCAGGCACTCACCCCTACCAGCTGGCTGAGGCCTCTCGGCACACAGGGCGTCTCCTTCTGTGCACTAAGCAGGAGGGGCTGAGAACGGGTATTCCCTGGCCCCCCAGAGAAAGGGCTAGAAGGAAGAAACTCTGAATCAAACAGGGAAGACTGAAAGCAGCAGAAAAGCCTTCCATCGGGACAATGGACGAGGGTACACGGTGGTGCAGATGTCCCCACCCTGCTCCCCAGACCTATGTCTGTGGTACCGTGCGTCCTCACCTCTGGCTCCTTCCTCTGGCCTCCGCTAATGAACATACTCTCTAAGTACAAAGGGCTTTCTCTGAAGCACAGTCTTCGGACAAGCCCAGCTGCCCTGCCACCCCTGATTCCTGAGCTCCCCTTGGCAGCACCCTTCAAGGAGCACCCCTTTCTCCTTGCAGAAAGTTTGAAACCCCTTTGGCCAGACTTGACCGCGGGAGCTCCGACTCCCCTCCATGCCTCTCACTCACTTGACACGTGACCTTAGGGGCTCACGACTCCCTCTGGGATCATTCCTCACCTCCAGCCACATCTCTGACTAGATGCGAGTCTCCGGTTCCAAAAGGCCCCTGCGCCGTTAGCCCATCGCTTCCGAATCAGCCTCGACTTCTCATCTGCAAAATGAGACCACAGTGTCTGGGCTTCTCCTGACGGGTGGTGACACACGGCAGCTCTCCCGGGCTGCTGGGCCGGAGGGGTGGGGGAGGTGGCATTCGTTTGCCCGGCATTCGTTTGCCCTTCAGAGTTTCTGCTCTTAATCTCGCAGCCCTCCAGGAACCAGAGGAGGATCTGGGAGGTGGTTCGGCGCGAAGGCAGAGCGAGAGCCCGAGGCAGGGAGGAGGCGGCGGGGGTGGCCCCGGGCCGGGGCAAAGGTGGGCACGGCTCCTCCCGGCCCGGCTCTCGGCTTTCTGGACAGGTGAGCGCTTACCTGCCCTCCGCCTCACCCGCGGCCTAGTGACGCGTCCGCGGGCACCGCCAGCGCCCAGGATACCGACCCCGGTGACCGCACGCAGTAGCTGCTGAGTTAAAGGAGTCGAATCACAGAAGGGACGCGCGGGCCCACCATCGCCGGGGACTGCGGCCTCTCAGGCCTGCAGGGGGGCGGGTGGAGGGCTGTCAACCTGCTCTCCCAGGTTCTCCCTGCACCTGCTTCCTGCACGGCCTGCCCAGCGGTTGGCCCCGGAGGGCGTGCGGGGGGGGGGCGGGAGGGAGGACGTTCAGGAGACCAGTTCGATCCCGGTTCCCGGCAGATGCTTATCTGCCCATTTCACAAACCTTCACCGGTGGAATAACTTGTTTGCTGAAGCAGCGTTCTTCCCTCATTTTATGGCCGGTCGTCAGCCGCCCCTTCCGTGGGCTGGTCTGGGGGAGGGGCGGGGCGAGAAGAGCCCCTCCCTCTCGGTCCAGCCTCCTCCCCCACCCCCCACCCACAGGGGCAGTAAGTCCCAAATGAGCGAGTCCACCAGGTTCAAAAGGGGGACGTGTCTCCACTGACCACTCAACCAGCCTCTGCCTTCTGAAGTGCGATCCGCTTTCGGATGGGGCTGCACCCAGGGAGGGAGGGGCCGCTGCTCCTGCCCTCTGCCCCCCCTTCCCCCCCCCCCACGCTCTGTGCATGGCGTGTACTTAAGGCACGGAATTTACACCCTGTGCAAAAATGCATTGCTTGACCCCATGCATTTACCTGGCTCCTTGAGGCCACCCAGGTGCAAGGTCATCTCCATGGGAAGAAGATCCGCTCTTACTGCAGAATCGTTGGTTCATTTACTGATTTGTTCAGTGAGTTTGCTGCTGACACCATGCAGGTCACTGGGCCAAGCCAGGGGTTAAGAACTGTGAGGTGAGTAAAATCGGACGTCTCCATAGCTTGCAGAGGGAGGGAGAGGAGGCATTAGACAGAGTACAGGAGGGACCTGGGCCCTCGCCAGGTGCCAGGCACAGAGTGCTTTACCTTGGGCACCTCATTCAATCTTTGTGAAAACCCAATCTGGTAGCTTGATTTCTAGTATTTCCGTTTAGGGAACCTCGGCTGCAAGAGGTGGAGTGAGTTGTCCAAGGCCACACGGCTGGTGAGTAGCAGAGCCTGGAGCTGAGCCCCAGCCTCCTAGCTGCAGAGGCCACGCCTTAACCAGGAGGCTGTACACCCCAGCGATATGTTTTTTCTGTGAGAAGATGGTGAGAGAGGCAGGTGGCGCTCTGGGTGATCCTAGAGAGGGGACCTGGTTTAAGCTGGAGGTCAGTGAACCTGTCTCAGGAAATGCCCTTGATGCTGCCCTTGGGAAGATGGGGAGGAATCAGACAGGTAGAGAATGGGAAGAAGTATATTCCAGGAGGAGGGAACAGCAGATGCCAAGGTCCTGAGGCCAGAGCCCAGCACACAAATCGTGTCCTTTTCTTTGTTAGACACTACGATCATTCACCTGCCTTCCACCTGACCAAGAGCACCCCACAAATGAGGCTGTGTTTCAGCGGAAGCAGGTTCCAGCTCTGATATTTTCCCAAATATCTGGTCTCACGTCTTCTTCCAGTACCTCGCCGCTCCCCGTTCAGAGGCAGAGTCGATTTCCTGGTCCTTGGAACGTGGGTGGGTTTTGTGAGTGCCCTGATGAATAAAATATCGTAGAAGTGACTGGTGTCATGGGGCTTCTGAGGCTTGGTCACAAAAGGTGATGTGTGGCTGGTGATCTCTCTCTCTCTCTCTCTCTCTCTCTCTCTACTTACCCTTGGAACTCAGCCACATGCTGTGAGGAAGCCTCAAAGAGCCCATGCAGGTAGATGAAGATGGAGAAAAACCAGCCTCCAGCCAACAGCGGACATGGTCCCCCAGGCGTGGGTGAACCAGCTGATTCCGGCCCCCCCCACCTTGTGGACTTACGGCTAAGGGGTCACACGTCCTGAAGTAGAGCCAAGCTGGTCCCTCAAGTGCTATCTGAGTTCTCCACGGGTAGAATCCATTACCGTGATAAATTTTTTGTGCCACCAAGTTTTGGGGTAATTGTCACACAGCCACAGCAACTGGGTCACCCTGGTAAATCACGACTTGCCCTTCCAGTCAGCAGGGATTGGTTTGGGGGGTTGATTTGGGACCCAATCCTGGCCAATAAGAAGTAAGGGGACATTTACTGCGGCAACTTCTGGGGAAGTTTCCCTGAGTTGGGTAAGAAATTATGAAGAAGTTACAGTCTTCTTTGGCCTCTTAGATGAGGTTCTGGGAGGAAAGAATGCCTGGGCAACTGCAGCCATTTTGTGAGCTTGAGGCAGTGATCAGAAGACGGCAGAATGGGAAGACAGAGAGAAGCTTGGTCCGTATGTTGTGAGATGCTGGTGATCCACCCTTGAGGCCACCCTATTTCTGTGACGTAACAAACCCCCTACTGTTCAAAGCATTTTGAGTTTGGCCTTCTGTTACTTTCTAAGTGATATGGTTTCTTTCCCCTCACACCTGCCTTTCTCCTGACCCAGTTCATCTCTGAGTTTGGGGCTGGGAGGGCTTGAGAATCTCTGATACGCAGAGGAGGGTTCCTCCCTGCTTACCCTCTAACATCAAGAGCAAGCGGGACACAGAATGGGAACTCCAGGGGTCAGATGGTGGAGAAAACAGGTCAGGAAAGGAAGGACACGAATCCGTGGTAGAGTTCAAGGTCACAAGACATCCTTCATACCACTCTTGGATCCCTCACATCATCCCATGAGGCCACGCAGGACAGAGGCTCTGATTCTATTCCTTTCTACCTGGGTGATCTTGGGCAAATGCTTACGTGCTTTGAGCCTCAGTTTCCTACTTTGTAAAATAGAGAAACGTGGTAATAATGCCCATTCTGAAGGGTTGTTAAAAGGAACTAGTTAAAAGGTACTAGTCGTCAGCACAGAAACTCACTTCAGACTGGCTTAAGGAAAATAGTGAATTCTTTGGCTCTCGTCCCTGAAAAGTAAAGGAACAATGGCTTCAGGCATGGCTGGATCCAGGGGCTCAGATGATAGCATCAGGATTCGATCTCTCTATATCTTCTGTCTCTTTTCCCTTTACGATTGCAAGCAGATGCAGCCCCGCAGCCTATCCTTTCAGCAGGCTCGAGGAGACTACTTATTATGGGTTTGAAAGTCGGTCTGGTGGGTTCCCTGCACCCATTCCTATGCCGGACAGTGTAACCCATGAGTGGATTATGCTGAGTGGCCGACTTGGGGCAGGTGTGCCCAGCCCTGGATACGGAGATGGAACTAGTCTACCCACCCCGGCGGCTGGCATGGTGTGTACGTGTGAGAGTGTGTGTGCGTGTGTTGGGGGAGGGGGGGAGGCTTCAAGGAAGACAGATGATCTCTCATTAGAAGTGGGGTAACTACTAAACAGACCATCGCGTCTACAAGCGCTTTCAGCAGCAGCCATCACGCCAGTGCCCTGTACTTACCCCTAAGAGAATCAGCTTCACAGAAGATAAGCCCTGAGCTACATTCGTCTTTTCAGTGGGAAAACGCGGCAAGGGGCCAATGACTCTGTAAGAAAATTGTCGTAACATATGCGTAACAGGAAATTCACCGTTTTGACCATAGAACAGTGTTGTTTTTACCGGGCTGTAGTCGACGCACAATGTTACATTAGTTTCAGGCGCCCACAGAGTGATCGGCAACTCTGTATACCTTATGCGACACTCACCCCCTTTTAAGTGGCGTTAAGCACAGTCCAATGTTGTGCGACTATCAGCACCACCTTCTCCAGAACTTTGTATCTTCCCGAATTGAAACTCAGTACACGTGACGCACTAAGCCCCCGTCTTCTCTCCTCGCCCAGCCCAGCACCCCTCATTCTCTCTGTGTCCCCAAATTTGCCTTTCCGAGGTATCGCACGCAGCTGAAATCGAGCAGTGTTTTTGTCTTTTTTGTGTCCGGCTTATTCACCGAGCACAATGTCCTCCAGACTTATCCGCGCCGCAGCGTGTCAGAATCTCCTTCCTTTTGAGGCCGAGTAAGATTCTCATGTGCGTGTAGACCCCGTTTTGTCTGTCCGGACCTCTGCCGAGGGACGCGGGGCTGTGTCCGGGGCACACGAGTGTGCGAGAGCGTGACACCCACCCGGCGTTCGGCTCGTCCCTCCAGCCCTCCCCCAGCCCAGCTCCTGGGCTCCAGGAAATAGCGAGAACGAACTAGAGTTATGTTGGCATAAAAGGGGTGAGGAAGAGGGTTCATAATGATTTCGTAAAAAAATTTTCGGCAAAGGAAACTCGTTTTTAACAGAGGGAAAAAAAGAAAACAACAAGCCCAATTAGGTCTCGGTGGCAGCGGCTCACAAAGGAAGCGCAGTTGTCAAAAAGAGGGCTGGGACTTTTCAAAGAGCTTACTGGAACTAAACAGAAATGCCTAACTTTGTTTTGTCTTTCCCCGGAACATGCTCCTTTTGGAATCAAAAGGCTCCAGGGGTGGTGAAAGACTTCGGAGCATGAAATCGCATTACTGGAAATGGTTCGGGGCTTTTGTCCTCGAGTCTGAGGCCTCGGGAGGGCTGAGTTTAGCAACAAGCCCGGCCCGGCTACAGAGGTGCATGGGGAGGAAGGGTGCCCTTGGATGCGCCCTCGGTTTCCCAGCTCCTCAAAAGCAAACCGAAGAGCCTCCGGGGCCGTGGTCGGATGCTACTCTGGGGGAAGTGAGGGCTGATGCCTCTTGTCAAATGCATCAAGGGGATGTTAGTAAAAAATACACCAGACTCGGGGCGCCTGGGTGGCTTAGTCGGTTAAGCGTCCGACTTTCGCTTAGGTCATGAGCTCGCGGTTCGTGGGTTCGAGCCCCGTCGGGCTCAGTGCTGACTGCCGGCTCAGAGCCTGGAGCCTGTTTCAGTCTCTGACTCCCTCTCTCTCTGACCCTCCCCTGCTCACGCTGTCTCTCTCTCTCTCTCTCCTAGAAATAAATTAAAAAAAAAAAATACACCAGACTCAAAAGAAGAACGAGGGAGTGGGTCAGAGGCTGCAAGTTTGCGCGTCCCCGTGACCCACCCCGTGACATCTTTAAATACCGCTGAATGACCACAGCTGCTCCCCAAATAGTGTCCTTGCCTGGTTTTCGAGAAGGTGAATCTGAGCCCATGACTCCCTCGCTCCAGAACCTTCTATAGCGCACCGTTGCCTTTGAAACTGAGTCGAGCTCTTTAATTGCTGCTCTGCGTGGCCGGGTCTCCGTTTATGTCTCCTTGGACCTCATCTCTTCCATCCTGCCCTGCACTCACCTCTCCAACTGGAACCATCTGTTTGCTTGGGTGAAGTGAATCTCCTCGTTTTAGACCAGTGGTGTCTAATACCATAGCCGCTCAACTGATCCATAATTTATAGTAATAATTACATGTTGAAAGAGTAATATTTTGCATATGTTGAGTTAAATTTATTATTAGAATTAGGCTCATTTGTTTCTTTTTACTTTTTATTGTGGCTACTGGAAACATTTAAATGATAGAGATGACTGCGTCTGTGGCTAACAGCGCTTCCATCGCACAGCGCCGGTCTGGAGTGATGGGTCACAAACTACCGCTCGCCATCTGTTTCCGTAGAGTCCGTGGGCTAAACGCGGTTTGTTACTTTGGGAAAATGGTCAGGAAAGAAACTAAGGAAGAATATTTTGTGACATGAAAATTGTATGACCCTGAAACTTCAGCATCCACAAATAAAGTTTTATTGGCACACAGCCACGTTCATTTGCTGAGGTCTCGTCAGGGGCTGCTTCGGTGGTACAGGGGCTACAGCTCTGAGCCGCTGCAACAGAGGCCGTGGGCGCCCAAAGCTGAAAATAAATTTACCACCTGGCCCTTTACGGAAAACGTTTGCCAACCCTCGCTCTACAGCGTGTGCTACCAGGAGGGACAGCATCATGAACCTGGTCAAAACCACCTTAAGAGGTCACAATGGTTTGGAGCTCTCGGAAAAGCCAAGGGAGGTAAGCATGGATACAGTGTATCCGTGGCAGTGAGATGCCTTGGAAGGAGGGTCATTAGAAAAAAGTTTCCTCGGGAGACAGTCAAGGAGAAAAGTTTGAGCAACTCTTCTGCAGTGGATGTCGTATTATCCAATCTGTAGCTTCATGATCTACCCAGATGCTCCAGGTTCTAAAGTTCTAGTTTACTCATGGAGAAAAGAAGAGAAGCTAACATTTGTTTTTTTAAAGTTTCTTTATTTATTTTTAGAGAGACGGAGACAGAGTGAGTCGGGGAGGGGCAGAGATAGAGGTAGAAGGAGAGAGAATCCCAAGCAGGCTCGGCGCTCCCAGCATAGTGCCAGACACAGGGCTCGAACTCACGAACCGTGAGATCCTGACCTGAGCCGAAATCAAGAGTCAGATGCTTAACTGATTGAGCCCCACCAGGCACCCCGAGGAGCTAACATTTATTGTATTCCATTGGATCACTCTGTTTACACAATCTTGACCAATCTAACTCTCCTCCCACTTCTATGAGATAGACCTCTTATTATTTGATTGTTATAGAGAAGGGAATTGAGGGCCAGAAATACTAAATTGTGTCAACCTTGACACAACTATTTCTCCCTTAGTGTGAAAGAGTCCTGACGATGAATAACGGTGGGCTGGGATAGAGGTTCCATGGTCATCAGGGACTCTGGCTCTGTCTGTTTGCTTCCCCACCCTTCATATGTAGCTTCTGAACTACATCACCTCATGATTCACCATGGCTGCTGGAGCACCAGCCATCACATTCATATCCTAGGCAGCAGACAGGAGAGGAGTGATGCCTTTCATGAAGCATTCTCTGCATCACAATGTGCTAAATATGGTGCGAGATGTTAGGAATTAACTTGGGATTAGCTTGGGATTCTCTTTCCTTCTCCCTCTCTCTCTGCCCCTCCCCCACTCACTCTATCTCTCTAAATAAGTAAACAAACATAAAAAAAAAGTTAGCTTCTCTCCTTTTCTCCACGAGGAAACAAGACCAAAATAGACGCCCCTGTGCTCCTCCAATAATCAGCAGCAATATGAAGCCTGACCTGGTGCTTTTCAGTCTCTCACATCTGTCATCTGATCCTTTGGCGAGTCCTGCCTCCTCCGGTGAGACTCATGTGAATCCCATCACTCGTCACCACTCCCGCTGCCTGGGCAGAGCCACCCTCACCGCTCCTGGGCCACCCCAGTACGTCCCGATAGTCTCCCAGCCTTGCCCTTGCAGAGCCATGCCCCAGGCTGTCCACACAGCCACCGGAGGGGCCTTTAAAAAACCACATAGGTCATTTCTGACATGTCGTGCCAACCCTCCTGGGGCTCTTACTTCACGCAGAGTAAAAGCCAAAGACCTGAGAGCAGACCTGCGTCCCCTGCGCTGCTTCCTCCCCGGTGAGTGTGCTCTCTCTCCCACTCCACCTGTCCCTTCTCGCCCTTTCCAGGCCCACTGCCTCTGGCCGGTCCTGGAACAGCCACAGTCTGCCACAGGGCCTTTGCACTGGCTGCTCTTTTTGCCCGGATAACTCCCCCAAATATCTGCATGGCCTGTTCCTGCTCTATCTTCAGGGTCTCCGTTCCTGTCCCCTCCCCAGAGAAGACTTTGTTGAACAACCCCATCCACCCCCACTGTCCACTAGAGTCACGCTGTCTCTCACTTCCCCCAAACACCACCACCAAGGCTGTCGGGCTGGGGGGCTCTTCCTGGTGTCGTCACCGTGAGATCTTCAATTCCTAAAGCTGAGCGCTATGCGGAGCGGGCTTGCACTTGTATCTGTGAGATGAACCGCAAGGGCTCAAGGTCCAGTCTTCGCTGGTACCATTAACCGTATTGACAGAAAGCGCTAGCCTCGCCAGATGGGAAGGCGCCACTGGCAATGACCGACACCCACGCCGGAGCAGACTTTATTCTTCCATCGGCTTTATTTTCCGCCTGTGGCTTACCCTTGCCTTCGGGTCCCGCGTCTCTTGGGGTCAGAACCTGCCCCTCTCGCCACCACGCCCGGTGGAATTACAGCAGTGACCCGGCCCCTTACCCTCGGTGACGGCTTCCATGGCTGCACTGACCTGCGGTCAAGTGGGTCCAGGCCAGAGGGCCCTCCTTCCCACGAGTTATTGGAAGGTCGATAGCAGCCTGACCCTATGTCACTGCGCCCGCGTCATTCCCCTCACTCAGCTTGTCATCTAGGCCTTTTATCATCCACATCATCACAAGGGTGAGCACAGTGCACTAAGATATGGAGAGAGGCCTTGCGCACGTCACTCATCACGGGGTATTGGTGTCACTGTCCCATTACCGGTTATCGTTTGATCGCTTACGTGCCCAATGTATACATCAAACTCTATCACAGGCGTGTGCATATAGGACAGGACAGTGTACACGGTGCTGGGTACCATCCATGGTTGGGGACTCCACGGGGGATGTATCGCCTGCGGATCGGGGGGGAGGGGCTGCTGTGCTCGGATCCTTTCTGTTGTGATCATTTAACTGATGGCCAATGTCTAAGGCTAAACGGAACACCTGGCTGCCAGGGTGCTCCCTGGCCTGTGTCCGTCACGAGGCCGGTGGCAGCTGGGGCGCCATGATTCTCCGTGGAGGGGCGCCCTGTCCGCTGCAGGCGCCGGGGAGCAGCATCCTCGGGCCCCATGGGGGTGGCACTGTTTCCGCTGTAATGACAGAAATGTCTGCAGACGCTACTGGATGCCCCCCCCCCCCCCCCCCCCAGGGACAAGATCACCCCTGGGTGAGAAACACCGCTGTTTATAATCCACAATCTCCCGTGTTAGGGAGCCGGGCTGCAACTGGGTGCGGCTGGCCAGGTGCACCCCGACTTTCAGTAAGGTATTCACCCATTGGGCGCAGACGTGAGGGAGGCCCTGTCGTCTTAACAACTCACAGTCAAGGGGAGGGCGGAGTGCAGGGCAAAAAAGACAATCCAGGGTTCAGTCGAAGCTACAAAACCCAAGTTTCCGAAGTGTCCTGGTGCCATTGAACGGTTGGCGCAGAAGCGAGCATCACTTCCCTGCTTCCGCAACACAGGTCTGGAGAATCACATCGTAAGCTTCCAGGATCTCAGCATGAACATAATAAACTGATGCCAGCGTTAAGTGGAGCCGCGGAGACGGGGCCGGGCGGACTCCCGGCTCTACCCAGGACCCTTCGGGGCCTGCATTCCCACCCGAGAGGGAGCGCCCACTTTACAGATGCGAACGGCGAGTCTCAGAGTGACTTTCTTACAATGACATGGGTTTGGGGCTTTCCCGGCCGTGTGGGTCGTGAACCTAACGGGAGCTTTGCTTTCCCTAAAAGGATCGGCTCAGAAGACGGGAACATTCACTGTGAGGTTCAAATGCAGGTTGGACCCCCCCGCCCCCGCGCCCCTCTGCAAACCGAGTCCCGCGCAGCCTGGATGGGACCTCGGACCCCTGCGCCGCCGGCTCTGGGTCAGCCCCTGTTTTATCTCTGACCCAATGGGGAGCCCACGAAATAAGCCACTCTGATTGGTCCGGCCTGAGTCACGTGTTTTGAGGTAGGCTGTGTCCCCAAACCGTGGAGAATGGGGGGCCAAGACTTGGGTCTTGGCTTGAATGAGTTCTTCTGGAACATGAGGCCACCGTTGCCGTGCATGTTGAATGTTTTGACACAAATACAAGACAAATAACACAACACAACACAACAACCCACATGAATCTTCATAATCCCCCAAGGAAGACGTCATTATTCCCATTTTGCAGAGGAGGAAGCTGGGGCTCGGAGAACTTCCCAGGGTGTTTTGAGGTCAGCGGAGCCCAGGTCTAACTCCCAATCTCCGTCTTTTAGTGCTTCCCAAGTGTTTGCACCAGAGCACAGACTGGGGCCTGGCCGACCCTGACCACCTGGAGGGGGCTGCGGGGAGGGCTTCCTGGAGCAGGTGTCTCCTCCCTGGCGTCCGCAGGATGACGCTGGGCTGGCCCGTGCAGAAGTTGGGGTCAGGCAAGGATGCAGTGCGGAGGCCGGGCAGCGAGAGGCCCTCCTCGGTGTGTGGAGCACGTGGAGGGCGGATGACCGGAAGATGGGGGGGGGGGTCCAGCCCCACAGGACCCGGAGACTGCTCCGGAGCAGGAAATGTACCCTCAGGGCAATAGGGAGGCACCAGTGGGCTCGCGCTGAGTGGGAGACCTCTGGGTCAGTTTTACATTCCGGTAACAGGATGCTGGCAGTAGCCTGGAGAATGGTTTGGAGGAAGGCATGTATTTATTGAGCGCCCACTGTATGCCAGGCAATGCTCTGGGCCTCGGGGAGACAGATGTGACCAAAACAACATGCCTGTGCTCACAGAGCTTGCATTCTAGTAGGGACACTGGCGGTCATCAAATAAACCAGTAAGCAGATTCAGTATGACACGTCTAATTCTGGAAGGGCTCTAAAGAAAAATACCACAAAAGGGCAGAGAGGGTGGTGGGCGCTATTTGAGCCTCAGGCATAAGCCAGGAGACACATGAGGGAGGCCTGGCCCCGGGGGCAGCAGAGAATTCGGTTTTGTTTGCTGACAGTACAGAGTGTCAAATAGTGGGGGTGGGGGATGGGGGATGGGGTCCAGGCTGGCGGGCTCTGGGCTCTGGCCTCCCGGTGCCCACTTGACTGTTCTTTGGAGCAGCTGTCCAGCCGCTATAAACATTTAAAAGTGGATGTAACTTGGCTCTCATTCAGGGTGTAAATAGTTGTCAGAGCTTCAATTTTGAAAGGACTGGTTCCCTGTGATTTGTATAAGTTTTGGAACAGAGATGAGGCCACTCGCATGGAAAACCAGGGCTCTCTGCACGAGGGACAGGCCTGGGTTTCAAAGACACAAGCCTTTCAGATGCGAACGAATTTCGAAGGTGGAGACGAGCTCAAACGCAGGAGGCTAAGCCAGAAAGTTCAGACGTGTCCCCCGTGCAACGGACACATCTTCCCCTTAGCAAAGCAGAGGTGCTCAGAGAGAGAGATTTGATGCTTCGGAATTGTCAGATTAAACATGCAATTTTATTTTATTTAAAAAAAATTTAAATGTTTTATTTATTTTTGAGAGAGAGAGAGAGAGAGTGAGCAGGGAAGGGTCAGAGAGAGAGAGAGAGAGAATCTGAAACAGGCTCCAGGCTCTGAGCTGGCTGTCAGCACAGAGCCCAACACGGGGCTTGAACCCACGAACCGTGAGATCATGACCTGAGCCAAAGTCAGACACTTAACCGACGGAGCCCCCCAGGCGCCCCATAAAAATGCAATTTGATTTGAACTCTCGGGTTTTCCGTGTCTTCCAGATGTCCAGCGGTCAGCACTGGGTCCAATAACTCACTTTTCTGAAATGAGACTTTGGGGTACCAGCCTAAATACTTGAATTCCAGGGACGCCAACAGACTCAGCATATAATTTATTTATTTCCCCCCATGACACGGACAAAGACGAAAGAGGCAGAAATGAACGCTGTCGGGGAAGATGCTGTACTCCGGCCCCTGTTTGAGGATGGATAAAAGGAAAGCCTGTTGCGACGGCAGTTTGGCAAAACTTAAAATGAGCTTACCGTTCAGGCTGAGCAGTGACCTTCAGAACGCCCACCCCAGAAACGCCTGAAATACTGAGCAGAGGTGGTAGCGTCAGGATGTGTCTGGGCTTGGTTTCGTATACGCGTGTATGTTATATACACATGCGCATTATCTCAATTAACTCTCAACCAATTTAGAAAAATGATTATACTTCCCAACAATGGAACACTTTGTAGCTGTTCGAAAATCAATGTCCATATTGGTTCACTGGTCACAGCACGTGTACCACACTAACGTGAGTCGCTGATAACAACAGCCAAAAAAACTACATGGGGGGGTGGTGCGTATCTCTGTACGACCTTTGCAATTTTTCAGTAAATCTTAACCAGAAAAATAATGTCTGTTCCAAAAAATTACGTAGAAGTTTGTGGATAATTCAAGATATGTGGTTGTGTGTTTATGGAGGGATGAACAGGGTCTAAAAAGATGCCCCCCCCCGCCCGGTTCCCCCCAGAGGTGGTCATCTTGAGTTTGGGGCTAAAACATGTAGTGGGATGGAATCTTTTCCGCTTGTGTAATGTTTTGAGATTTTTAGTGTGCGCGTGTATGACTTTCATGATACAAAGTTCAGTGAAGGTATCTCAAACACACACACACACACACACACACACACACACACGGTGAAAAATAACTCCGGTGGGCAAGAGAAGGCAAGGGAAGTTCAGGTAGCTTCCTCCAATTTCATCTCGAATAAGTAGATTTCAAATTAATGTCTCTTGATTCAGAATTCAGAGTTAACAGCACGCAAAAATTAGAATCCCCTCCAGGTTTCTGAAGGCATCAAAATGGTTTTCTTTCTAGAACGTTAGATCTTGATGAGTGTCTGTGGATTCCGTGGCTGTTCTGCTGTCTGACTGGCTTGCGGTGGGGAGGAGTCTGGGGAGGATTCCGAGTGTGCCCTCACGTAGTCTTCAAAATGATAATCCTCTGAGGTGAGTTCCATCACTACCGCCCTTTGAAATGTGAGGCCCAGGCAGAACAGGTCACGTGTCACCCAGCCGGTGAGGGAAGGTTCCGGTCTAATCCAGACCTGTGTGATGGGGGCCCCGGGTTAACCGCCCATCCCTGACTCCTCACGGTGGAGACCTGACAAGGGGCGCTGCCCTCCTGGATGTGATCTCCCCTCCCCGTCTCCCCAGATGTGGTCCCTGTTCAACAAGATGGTTCCAATGAACTTGAGTCTGCACCGCCATTGTTTATATTTCTGGCGGGATATTTTGGTCCCATAACCAGGTGCACGTGGCATTTTGGTAACAATCAGAAAGTCGAAGGGTGCGTGAAAACCCACCACATGTTGGCTAAGTTTGGGCCGTATGGAAAGTATATGTTCATCATCAGTGTTTATGTTTTAGTTATTTATTTTTTCTGAGCTCCCATCAAAATAAAAATCAACCGTGTTGCCCCGAAGCCCTTTCTCTGTGTGGGAGGTGCCCTGGACATCATTTCCTGTTGGGGGAAGAGCCAGGAAAATGGGAACATGGTGGCATAGGATGGATGGGCCATTGTTGGGAGGGAAGGGGACCTTTTCTCCTTTTTCTTTTTAATGTGTATTTATCTTTGAGAAAGAGAGAGAGACAGAGCGTGAGTGGGGGAGGGGCAGAGAGAGAGGAAGACACAGAATCCGAAACAGGCTCCAGGCTCTGAGCCGTCAGCACAGAGCCCGATGCGGGGCTCGAACCCACGAACCGTGAGATCATGACCTGAGCCGAAGTCGGATGCTTAACCGACTGAGCTGCTCGGGCGCCCCTCTCTTCTCTAACACAGATGCCCATTTCCAGGGATGGCATGGGTCTGAAAGACAGCTGGTCTGAGGGGACTTAGGGTCAAACGGAGTTGGGAGAATGTCTTTGGAAACCACATTGCTGGCATCGCTTAAAATTAACCTTTACTGTTCACAGCCAGGCCACCTACTTGGCTTTTGCACAGCTCTGTCCCCTTCAGACTCCGTCAGACCTGCCATGTGCAAATAGGCCCATGATGAGGGATGCCACGTTTTTTCTTACAAGCCCCCTTTGCCATGTCAGCAGGAACATGGATCTTCAGATAAGCCGATCTTTCCTTTGGACTTGCTGTGCGAGGAAGACTTCACACCTTGTCTCCCTCCCCCCAGAGTACCTCTCACAAATGGAGCTCGACATGCGTGAGGCCATGAGTGAGACCTGTGCCGTGTAGTCAGCCCCTGCCCCTTTCTGGCCGGGTGGGAAATGTCACACGATTCCCCACCCCCCCGCAAGGAACCGGGAGCTGATTTCCTCGGTTGCCCTCACTGGTGAACACCTGAATTCACATTAAACGCGTTTCTGGGAGGTGTTCTCCCCCGCCCCCACTTTTGCCTTGTTCCATTTTTATTGTTGAACTTCATCTGATGCAAAGGTTTCGAGTGGAGAAGTAAATTTCGAGCATTGCGGCATTTCCTTTCTTAATTAATTCCAACTGGGGCCGCGTCTAGAGGCAGCGCCCGCAGCTGATGGCTTCATCACCGTGCAGCGTCCCTTCCTGCTGCATTTGTAAACACCAGCCCGGCCACAGAGCAAGACTGGGCTCTGGTTTGAATTAAAACCCAGGCTCGAAGGACCTACCCAGCTGTGTTTTCCTGTAAACTCTGTCAGTTTTCCAAAGCTTGTTAACATGCTAATATAAAAGGAAGTAGGACGGACTTCAAGGAATTTACAACTGCTCTTAAACTTCAAAGACGAAGCTACATCGATGAAACACACACACGCACACGCACACATGCACACACGCGCACGCACATCCAATACCAATATGTCTCTCCAGCCCTTCCCTCCTCAAACACAACCCAACACAAAACAAAAAAATAACACCCCAAACTCATAAAAGTTCATTTAACAACGCCGGGCTGGCTCTGGATGGCTGGCGGGTTGAACCGCTGTGGCCACGATCCGTGATGTCACGCTCCCGGTTACAACATGAGGCTTTTGTGCATTGTGAAATGCGGGGCAAAATTAGTGGGTCTGATTGGAGATGTGATAACTATTTCTCCAGCCCTCAAGAGGGGTGACGCCGGCCCGGCCTACAAGCTCGGCTCCCTTGTTCTTTCCCGGAGCAGAGCTGGCCAGGTGGGTTGGGTGGGAAGGGGAGGAGCGGGCCATCCTCACCCGCCACCTTTCCCGTCCGGCCCGGCCCCGGGACAAGGCACAGCACATCCATCCTGACAAAAGGGGCTTGTGATGAACGCAGGAGGGAGAGGCTGGGGCACGTTCCTTTGCAAATGGTGATTCATTTTCAGAGCCGTCTCTTAGAGATTTTGACAACAAATAGAGAACTTTTTTTTTTTTTTTTTTCAATTTCCTTTCAGCGTTCTCCTTTCTCCAATGAGTATTAGCAGGTCGTATTCACCTCTGTCTGCTGGATGTGGATGCCAAAACCCAGTTCAAACATTCTGGTTAAATTCTTCTGCACATTTGCAAATTGGATCCCAAAAAGGAAGCCGAAGTTTGCGCTCACGACAAGGCTGATGGCGGCGGCTGTGACACCTGCATCCCTCAGGCTCGTTCATCACTGACCGTGGGCAGCGTTCACACAAATGCACGCACCCGTGTGGGTCCGCTCGGGTGGTCCAAGAATTGCTGCTTTGCCCGCTGCCTTTACATTGTCAATGGTAGGGACATAGGCAGCCGTGTCACTTAGGGCAGGGCTTTTCAACCTCAGGACTGTTGACAATATGGGCAGCAGGATCTTTGACTGTGTGGCCGCCCCGTACCTTACGGGACACGTAGCCACATCCCGGACCTAATAGAACTCAGTAGTACAACCCAGTCTTCCACCACCTCCCAAGTCACGACAATAGAAAATGTTTCTAGAAATTGCAGAATATCCCCTGGGGGGTAGAGTTGCCAGATTAAATATAGGATGCCTGGTTAAACCTGAAATTCAAATAAACGATGAATACTTTTATCTATACTGTATCTTATGCACTATTTGGAACATGCCTAGAAATTATTTTTTTTTCATCTGAAATTCAAATTCAACTGAGCATCCTATGTTGGTGCTTGCTAAATACAGCAATCCTCCCTGGAAGGCAGTAGGCATCCCCCACCCCCCACCTTCCTTGAGACTCACTGACTTAGCGGAAAAAACAGGTGAGAATAACTGCTTCTTGTCTCTGGTTTGCCCCGTTCTTAGCCGTATTATCTAAGAAAAACCATTTACATTCTTGGAAACTTTCTTTTTAAATTTTAAAAAATATTTATTTATTTTTGAGAGAGAGACACACACACAGAGCATGAGGGGGGGAGGGGCAGAGAGAGAGGGAGACACAGAATCGGAAGCAGGTTCCAGGCTCTGAGCTGTCAGCACAGAGCCCGATGCGTGGCTCGAACCCACGAACCGCGAGATCGTGACCTGAGTTGAAGTTGGACGCTTCACCGACTGAGCCGCCCAGGCGCCCCGGAAACTTCCTTTATTCAGTGCGAAATGGGGTCATGATGTCTGGCCCCACCTCGTTGTTGAGAAGATTCGATGACACAGGCGAGTGCCTGAAAACATTCAGAACCGCGCAGGGGCCACACCCCACCTCCCCGAGGACCGTCCCTCCCCGCCCGGGACGCTGAGCCGAGCCTAGGCTTGGCCAATCAGAGGATCCTATTCCTCCAGGCACCGGGATTGGCTCACGGAGCACCATGTGACCCGAGTGCAGCCAATGGGAGACGACGTGGACTTTTGCGGGGACTTTTCAGAGGCCTGGCCCTTAGTTTCTTGAACCTGATCTTGCGGGATGCTGGCGGCTTTTGGTGGGGGCGGGGGGAGGCGGGGGGGGGGGGGGGGGGGGGGGGGGGGGGGGGGGGGGGGGGGGGGGGGGGGGGGGGGGGGGGGGGGAGGCGGGGGGAGGCGGGGGGGCGGGGACAGCTGATGGGGAGTAGAGCAGAGCTGAGGGATGGGGAGAAAAAGCCTGTTTCTGGTGGACTACCCCCAAAGCCACGTCCACCTCTGGAGCTTTATTTATTTATTATCAATCAATCAATCAATCAATCAATTAATTATTGCATAAACCAAGAAATCCCTTCTTTACCTGCACCGGTTGAGTTGGAGTTTCTGCCATGCCTGAGGCCGAGGCCCCGCCGACCCCACGGTGAAATGGCTCTGGTGTGCCTCGTTCACCGTCAGCGTCCAGTGAATGTCAAGTGTCATTATTGCTGTGGGACGGTAGTGTCTTTGAGTCCGGAGGCCTTCTCTTCTCTTCCACCGGCTTCCTGGGGGGTGTGCCCGGCCCCTGTGGGGGAGGGGTGCGAATCGGAATGGACAGACACGTGGACAGATGAACAAACTGGGTGCGTTTTGGGAAGCGAGGTGTTCATTTACCCACTGTCCAAGCTCCCCCCGTGGGCTTGTCCGTGCACGAGATCCTTGCCCACCTAGTTCCCACCAACCCCGGTTCTGGCCTTGGCCCTTTCTGGCCCCTCTGTTTGGATCCCCCTCTCCAGTATCTTCTTGGGGCTCGCCCCTGACAGCTCAGGCCTCCACTTAAGGGCCACCTCCTCTGGGAGGTCTTCCCCCCTCACCCTGGGCAGCCAGCCTTCCTATCAGCTCCCTCCCTTTATTTCATTCAAGGCCGCCATCACCATCCCAGACTATCTGCCCTGTTTGCTCAGGGTCTATCCCTTCTCCCGCTCACCACGTAAGCTCCGTAAAGATGGGATCTTCATCCCTCTTCACTGTCCCCAGCCCCTAGAAGTTTCATCCACGTGGTAGATGCTTGATAAACATCTTGTCGAACAAATAAAAGCGTTATTTACATTTCTGGCTTCCTCTGTGCACTGTGAGTGCCTGGAAGGCAGGTGCGTGTCTTATTTTTTTCAACCCCCAGGGTCCAAGAGGAACTAAATGAGGCCTCAGTGCACCAGTGTTGAATGAATGAATGATTTAAGTTTATTTATTTGGGGGGTGGGTGGGGAGGAGCAGAGAGAGGGAGAGAGAGAGATTCCCATCAGGCAGCATGGAGCCTGATGTGGGGCTCAAACCCATGAACCATGAGATCATGACCTGAGCTGAAAGCAAGAGTTAGACACCCAATCGACTGAGCCACCCGAGTGGCCCAAAAGCAGGAATGAATGATTGTTAAGACCATGCTGGTCCCTGAGGAACCCAGGGTGACAGAGAGCTCTGGGTGGGGCTTCTTTTCTCAGCCTCCTGGCCACACCTGCCATTGCTAAATGGCCACACTGCATGAGAAGGCATGACTGGAGGTGGGGACGGCCTCAGCTTTGAAGCCACAGCCTGGGCAGAGCTGGGGCCTCAGGTCTGCTGTTTGCCGACACCGTGACCTTGTCATTCTCCGGTCACACCAGAAAGCAGGTGCCCCGCTCGAGGCCACACAGCTAGGCAGAATTTTCTGATTGAGTCAGTAAAACCCTTACCTTGCCTCATGGGTCCCTTTCTACCCTCAATTTTCCTAGAGTGACATCCTCAGGGCCTTCCCCCCCCCCCCCCCCCCCCCCCCCCCGCCGCGGGTGCATTTTATTCTAAACAGAAAAAAAAATGACAAAGTCGCTCATAAACCGAGCTGTTTTTCACACTGTTCTGCCTCTGACAGGCTGTTAGAAAAGTTGGGAGGAGAGGTGCAATGTTATACTTTTGTTATTCGGTGCTAATTAGAAGAAAGCCGGGATGGAATGGAGAACATTGTTTCCATAGGAATTACAACGAATCCAGATTAAAAGTCTTCCGATTCCTTGGTGCTGCATTTCAAGAATATTTTGCTTTGTTCATAAACAATTAAAACTACCTGGTTGGTCGAAGTGCATAGATACACTATCATTTAAAAAAATTTTTTTTAATGTTTATTTTTGAGAGAGACAGAGAGACAGAGCATGAGTGGGGAAGGGGCAGAGAGAGGGGGAGACACAGAATCCAAAGCAGGCTCCAGGCTCCGAGCTGTCAGCACAGAGCCCGATGCGGGGCTGGAACTCACAAACCGCGAGATCATGACCTGAGCTGGAGTCAGACACTTGACTGACTGAGCCACCCAGGCACCCCATACGCTCTGGTTTTTTAATGATTAAAAAATTCTGTATTCTCAGTGTGTAAAGGCAGATCTGACAGCTGGCTTTCCCTGTAGCAACGATCAAAGATGCCCAGCGAGTTTGCCATGTAGGAGCGTGTGCTTTTGAGCGACAGAAATGCACATTGTCCACAGACTGAATAGAAGAGGTTGATGGGAATTTTGTCCCCTTCCGGGTTGGGGGATGGGGCAGGATGCCGTAAGGAAAGAGCTTTGGCTGAGAAGCTCTCATCTCTGATTTTGCAGGGCCCAGTTGGCTTTTGGTAACAAGGCTCCCGTGTTAGGCTGAATCCTCAGGAGTGCAGGGTGGGCCCTCGTTATTGTCTCTGTTTCCACAGAGATGGAAAGAGAGGCTCAGAGAGATTACATCATGCCCCTAACGTCACACAGCAGGTACATGGCGACACTGGGGAGTCAGCCCAGCGCATCCAGCTGTGGTCCCCCTGCTTTACGGATGCTTTTGCTCTGGGAGCAGTCTTATGGTCCAGCTGCACAGGTGAGGGAAAGGAGACGCAGAGGGTCCCGTCCAGCCGGAGGCACCTGGTGAGAAGGGGGTGGAGCCCTGACACCAATGGGCCTCTGGGCTCCGGGAGCAAGGAGGTGCCAAGAACAGGCACAGAACGCGTGTGGTGGCGGCTGAGTCACAAGCACGTGAGGCCTGGCCTGGCTTTCCAGTGGGGGGACCCGGGGCAAGTGACTGTCAGCGCCCTGGGCCTCTGTCCCCTGACCTGGCGTGGACAATGGTGGGTCCTTCCTGCACGTGGGACCTGAGGGTCAGAGGAGATTATCCATGTCAAGCTCTGCACAGCGCCAGCCACCCGGTCCACCCGGGTTAAAAGCTGGCTGTTAGGCTTGCCCTGGTTATTGTTCTGCTTCTAAAGCCGTGCCGCTTTCTGGGCCCCCAGATGCTGCTTAGACAGCTCTTCGTTCCAAACTGGATCTTCGTGAATAAGCATGGAGCCCGCTCTGGGTTTATGCATCTCCCAGAGCAGATCTGCAGCATCGGAACAGGTGATCCAGAAGGTGCTAGAGGGTTCTCACCACTCAGCTCCTGCATCCCGGCTGCTCTGCACCAGCCACCTGTTCCCCCCGCCAGGTGCGGTGCGGGACTCTGGGACAAACAGCGACGCCTCTCTCGGTAAGTTCCCGAGTCTGACGTGGTCAAGGTTAGAGATTCACAAAGCAGACGACGGTGCTAACCTGAGGCCGCGGGGTTTCTGCCCACCTCTCTCACAGGGGACCCATGGTCAGGGACACGGTCAGCACATTGATTCTCCAAGATGCTTTCACTTCTGCCCTCTGGCAATCTTCGTTTCTCCTGTCTGAGCTGCTTGACAGACTGAGCCACCCCCTTATCCCCATTTGACAGATGAGAACATTGAGGTCCACAGAAATTGAAATGATTTGCCCAAGACCAAGGAGCTAATTATGCGTGGAATCTGGGTCTCACTCAACCCTGTGCTCGTTCCCCCCACACCCTTTCCTGCCTCCTCATGCCCAGTGATGTGACAGTTGTCATCCTGTCGTCATCGGCAGGGTCCAATAAGGGCTCCTTGTCCTTTGCCGGTAAGTGCCGGAAAATGGGCTGGTAGCCTTCACCCACCATTTTGTGATAGTCTCCCTAAGTTCTCGCCAGGCAGAAGGCTACGGTCCCCGTTCCTCACAAAAACCACCCAACGAGTCAGCCGGTATATGCTGAATGAACCGTTTTGTGTACCCACCCACGACCTCCCAGAACTTATTCTGATTGTGGCCGCTTTATCGTACTGACCTGAGCACCTTCTGCGTGCCAGGGACCGTAACGTCAATCACTTACTCTTCGCCAGATGGGAGATTCACTTACTTCGGCTACATTTCCAGATCTAGGAGAGGAGGCCGTGTGCCACTAAAGCACTTTCTAGGGCTGCCAGAAGAAATACAGGGCACATGCGATTTGCAGTAGCAGGTACTACGGTCACTCACGATTTCTCTGGAACTCACAGTGAACTGGATGTCCTGAGTATCTGCTAACCCTGGCAGCCCTGCTGAGCTCACCCAGGGCGTCGGGATTTAGAGTGGAATGCTTTGCTTCCCAAACTTGCACTTTTTACGCCTGTGACACCCAGTCCCCTCTGCTTCTGGAGGCTGATGGGAGAGGGGTCAGCCCGAGACCGATTGAAGGTATCGATGGATGAAAGGAAGGAACCTTCTTGTCAGAGCTTCTGCCCATTCCTAGGTGGGGAGACCCAGAGGAGAGACCATTTGGCTGGAAAGGAAACTCTCGTAAATTTTTTGGTATAAACCAAGATGGGATGGAGGTCTGTTTCGGGATAGTGGTGGACATTGGGGTTGGTTGACGAAATAAAGGACTAGGGTTGTGCACGTGGGCTGCTGAGGGAAGAGGGGACAGAGGAAGGGGGAAAGCAGGACAATGGGGCCGTGTTCCAGGATCTGGGGAGAAGGAAGGGTCTGGAAGGAACCCCCAGCGGCAGGGCTGGTGGAGTCTGCATCAGGCTCAGTTGCTTGGCCCCCTGCTGTGTCCTGGCGCAGCTGCTTGGCCTGACATGCGTCCATCACTTCTGTCTCAGGATGAGCTCCCCACTGAGGAATCAGCAGGGCTGATGGTCCCCCGGGGGGCAGTCATAACCCTGGTCTGGCCAATTAGCGCTCTCCATACCCTTGGCTGCAGCAATTGGGTCAAGGGTGGGCATATGACCTGAGTCAGTTTAAGGTGATCTAATGAGTAACAGCCCTGGAATTTTTGGCTGGAGCTACTGGGAAGAAGACATTCTCTTTTGGATTCTTTTGGCTGCATGCACAGAAACCACAGTGGATTAACTAAGGAGTGTTTATTTTTCCTAATCCCCACTGGAGGTCAGCAGTCTAGGCTGGTGAAACTACATCAAAGAAACCCAACAAGGACCCAGGCCCCTGCTGGCTTCCTGCTTCTCCATCCTTCCCAAGCGTCTCTCAGACTCACGATTGCAAAATGGCTGCCAGACCTCCAACAAGTGCATACATCCTCTAGGAATAAAGAAAAGGACGGGTGAAGGGGAAAGGGAGTTGCTAAATTCTACCCCTGTTCTAATCTGAATGAAAGAAAGCTTCCCTGTGGCCCCACCTTAGAGATGTCTCCTTATATCTCATTGGTCAGAGCTAGGTCACATGGTAACCACAACTGCAAGGAAGTCTGGGTAGGTCGATAGTTTTAGTTGGGCACATTGATAATCAAGGTAAACCCAGAGATCTGTTTGCAAGGAAGTTGGAGGAACAGGTATTTGGGAGACAGCACACGGTGTAGAAGTTAAGCCTGGAATTGTCAGGAGTCTCCCCCATGGAGGAGACTGACTAAGGGTAGAGAAAGCCAAGGGCCGTCGAGCCGAGCCAAGGACAGAGACCACATCTCGGGCATGGGATTACACCGAGCCAGAGCGGCCACTAGGCGCCTCAGCTGTTTGAGTCAACAACAGATACGCTCTTGGCCCCCTCCCCACCCCCCGAGACACACACACTTGAAATTTCTTCCTTCCTGGGGAATCTGAGTTGGGTTTCTACTCCTCACAATGCGAGTCCCGATAAGCCCACGTGCTGGACTGGGCCCGCCCTGTGGCGTGCATGGACCTGAGTCAAAGTCTACAGACGCACAGCTGTGTGACCGTGTCTCGGGTGATTCATGCAGCAAACTTTGGCGTGTTCCTGACACAAGCCGTGGTACTAATCGGCTCCCTCTTCTCAGGCAAATGCATTCATTTGAAAAGAACCCCTCTATCACCCCTGCGCGTGGGAAACTGACATTCGTTTCCAAGCACAGAAGCCAGCCATCAAAATCGAGCAGTGATGAGAAAAAAATTGTCCATCTGTGTCCCATCGAGAGGTCACCTCAGGCACTCTTGTTGCTGTGAGTGGCACTCTCTGCACCCTAAGCTCCAGACGAGGTCCGTCTTGAGTTAGAGGGACAGAAGAAAAGTGAGCCTACCCTCGAGAACACCAAATAAAGCATTTGTAGGGTTATGAAGAGGGAGCAATCCTAGAAAAAGCCAGGAAGCCTTCCTGGAGGAGGCAGGGCTTGGATGCCCTTGGAGTCCAGGCAGAATGCGGACAGGCAGAGCAGAGAACGGACCTTCACTGACTGATTTGTTTCTGGAAGGGGTCTTTCTCTGTGAGCTCTTTTGGGAAAATTCCTTGCTTTGCATGGCCCTGCTATGCACACATTCAGTTAACTCACACCAGCGCCCCAACAGCATGACTCAGTTGTGAGTTATCACGGGATAGTAAGTGTGAGCAATGGCAAAAAGCACAAAATGCACCGCTAGCCCTTCAGGCCGCAGATCACCAGGCGGGGAACCGAGGTGCGCCCCCCGCAGGGACCCTTCTCGCCCCTTCCTCCGTCTGTCCGTGACTGGGTTTTGCACATCTGTCCAGTCCACACACGGACAGCAAAGCATGTGGCCGTGTTCCTTCCTTGCATCCCAGTGGAAACTCACGAGCCATTTCATCAAAGTGAGCATTCAAAGGCGGGGACTGTCCACCTAACGTAAAAGCACAGCAGAGAAATGAAAATGGACCCTGGGCGTGAAATGCACATTGAATGTCAATGGATTTATTGGAGAGAGAGCTGCCCTCGGGAACGCGGCTCCGGCCGCTGCTGGAGAGGCCCTAGAAGGAGGAACTTCATGGGGACGAACGTGTCAGGAAACAGGAAAGTGTAACAAGGAAGAAAGTTACCCAGAGGAAGTGGCGCCAGCAATGAGGAAGTGAGATTCCACACTGAAGAATCTCAGATACTGCGTGACATTGAAAACACTAAGGTCAAAGTGCTGGAAGTCTTTCCTAACTTAGAACGAACTAGGATGACTCTCCAAGACACAGGGTATTGAAAGTCTCGTGTACAAAGAAATAAAACATTTTATTTCTTATTATTTCCAATGTTTTAAGTTGCAGGGGGTTAAATAACTATGACTTTGCTATTGCCTTTCATTTCCTCATACATTGATAACTGACAGAGAGTGTTTTTTTATTAAAAATTTTTATGTTTATTTTTGAGAGGGAGAGAGAGAACACGAGCAGGGGAGGGGCAGAGAGAGAGGGAGACACAGAATCTGAAGCAGCTCCAGGCTCTGAGCTGGCAGTCAGCACAGGGCCCGACGCGGGGCTCGAACCCACGAACCGCGAGATCATGACCTAAGCGAAAGTCGGACGCTTAACCGACTAAGCCACCCAGGCGCCCCAGAAAGAGAATCTTTAATGTGCCCATAAAAATTCTTTACAGGTTATGAAGCGATTGTAGTTTCCCCATTGGCCGTGAAGGTTGTTTTGCACAGTTTCGGCGTGGTGAGGTCATCTTCAGGGGCCCGCAGTGCTGGGTAAACAAGAGGCTGTGTGTTCAAGGACGGGAAGACTCGGGTCGAAGGAGGACGTCGTCTCACAGTCTTTGAATCCTTGAATCAGAGATGACAAACCTGGAGATCCGCAAGCGCAGGAGCCAGCCCTGCCGTGTAGGTGCCCGAGGCAGACACAAAGTGCAGAGGGTTAGCAGCCTCTGTTGCCAAACCAGACCGGCTGGCTTTGAACCCAGGACCTTTTCCTTTCTAGCTGTGCGTCCCCGGGGCAAGTTATGTCGGCGATCTCAGCTTCTATTTCCTGGTCTGCAAAATAGATACGAATATAGTAGCTCACAGGGTTACTGTGGGGGGGTGTGTGTGTGTGATATCTACACAAAGCACTGAACACTGACTGGCGGACAGTCAGGCTCTGTGCTCGCTAGCTGGCGACAACAGCCCCCCCCCGCCCCCCGGCTCATTTCCCCTCTACTCCAAAGACACGGAAAGGCTCCTGGCACGGCATCCAAGGGGCTCTCGGAATTTGGGGCTCTTTCCCTAAGTCTTGAGTCTTCCCTTTCAGGCCAGCTCTCTGGAGGCGGCAACGGGCGGTTGGTCAAGGCTAACGGCATCACTACCCTTTGTCAACCTCTCAGTTTGGAGAGCGAGCGAGAGAGCGAGAAATGGAAGCCACCGTCTCATCCCAGATGCCTCAGAGGCGGGAAGCTTCTGTCTTCCCTTGCAAGGGGTAGCCCGCGGCCAGGGCTGTCCCACCCACCCCTGCCTTGCGTCACCCTGGGTACATCTGCTGAGCTGTGTCTTCCGTGCCCCACACCCGTGAACAAAGCCACCCAGGGGCCAGTAGCAGATTCACGCCGGCTTTTGAGGCAGGAGGCCAGGAAGTCAGGCGGGGGAAGGCAGGTCCCAGTACAGAGCAACTTCTCCAATACTGCCTCAGGTTGCTTATTCCAGAGCTTTCTGATCATCTTTACTACTAATTGAGCATTTATTATGTGCCAGGCACTAAGGGCTTTATTGTGTATTTTGCCTTCTTTTTTTAAAAAAAATTTCTTTAATGTTTATTTATTTTTGAGAGAGAGAGAGACAGAGAGAAACAGAGAGTGAGCAGGGGAGGGGCAGAGACAGAGGGAGACACAGAATCTGAAGCAGCTCCAGGCTCNAACCAACTGAGTCACCTAGGTGCCCCTATACTAAAGATTAAATATTAAAGAAGTTAGAGAAGACATAAACCAGTGAAAAGATATGTCATAACAGATTGGAAAAATTACTATTGTTAAAATGTCCATACTACCCAGAGCCATCTATAGATTCAATGGAATCTCTGTTAAAGTTCCAATGGCATTTTAAAAAAAATTTTTAAATGTTTTATTTATTTCTGAGAGAGAGAGACAGCATGAGCAGGGGAGGGTCAGAGAGAGAGGGAGACTCAGAATCCAAAACAGGCTCCAGGCTCTGAGCTGTCAGCACAGAGCCCGACGCGGGGCTCGAACCCATGAACCGTGAGATCATGACCTGAGCCGAAGTTGGACGCTTAACCGACTGAGCCCCCCAGATGTCCCATGTATTTTGTCTTCTTAACCCTGAAGGCAACAGCATGAACGTATGTCTTATGTTGCTATTTTTACTTTTATTTTAATTATTTTTATATTTTATTTATAAGATAAATATTTCCATTTTATTTTATTTATTTAATTTTTGTTGTTGTTGCTGTTGCTATTTTAAATATGAGAATGCTGACAGTTATGCTGTTACCGTGCACACAGTCCTGGTAGACTCAGGACTTGAACTCAAGTTGTTTTGTCTCAGCCTCTTCTGTTGCCCTCGTGTGATTCCCGGGAGCTGCCCTGCGTCCAGCACCTCCTAGAACTGTATTTACAGTACAGGTGGGTCTTTATTAGATAGAAAAGGGGAGGGGGCACTCAAGCGGCAGGCCAAGCTTGAGGAAAGTCAAGGAAGTAGTGGAAGTTGACATGGTGTTTGGACGCTATGTAAGAATAATCTGAATTGACCAAACGGCGGACATCGGGATGTGCCAGGAACCGTTGACACTGGACAGGTGTGTCTGAGGGTCACTAGGCAAGGGGGTTACAACTGGATGCCGTGAGTAATAGGGAGTCATCGTAGGTTCTTGAGCAGGGGAGTGGCATGTGAAAAGTGATACCCGTGTGTCCTCTGTAGCTATTTCTAGGCGGGCGCAGGCGGGGGCAGACGAAGGCAGAGCGAGGCACTCGGGGGGACAGTCCGGATGGTAAGTGGGGGGCTTTGGGGAGCCCTGGGAGAAACAGGGCAGGTCTGTGGCGTGGGGCCTGGGTCCTGCTGCCCTTATGAGCCTGTGGGCACGTGGTCTGATCCTGCCAGTGAGTCGCTGGGCCCCCAGAAGGCCTCGCACGCTGCTAGAAAGAGACACACAGAAGAGGTGGCCCTTCCTTTTCCGCTGGACATGCCTGTCCAGTAACCAGAACTGTGATGTCCGTTTTACGACCGCAGATGAGCGTGTCTGAGGGCAAAGCCGGGACCCCCTGCTGGCAGGATGGAGCCATGGGAAGAACCGGGGTCCCAGGGAGGCGCCCACAGAGCACCAGCCCCAATCCCGGAGCCCCAGGGTACTTCCCGCCCTCGGCGTCTTTGAGGGCCTCGTGTGTCCCTGAGACTAACTCCCCTTTAACCTTGACTGGGCTGCTGCTGGTCTGTTCTGTGACTGGAACCCGGGGCCCGGACCTGGTGGTGGTCACGCCGTGTCCCCGGCACCCGGGGCAGAGCCGGGCACGGAGGGGGGGCAGTAAGCACAGGGTGCACGAGTGAGTGACCGCGTGGAGGGGGATGAGCCGTGGCCTGAAGCAACGCAGAAAGGCAGGGCCCCCAGCGCTCCCCACCGCAGACACTCGGCCACCCAACGCGGTGCCCTCCACGTCCCCTGCCCTGCGCGGGGCTCCGGTGCCGGAGCCATGCTCCTCGACGCCTGGGGGCTGGCGAAGCTCAGACTGCTGGGCCCCCGCCCAGGGTTTCTGACTCTCTCCTCCGGGTTGGGGCCGAGATGTCGCATTTCTAACAAGTTCCCAGGCGAGGCCGGTGAATGTTGCCGTCAGGGACCCGCGCAGCAAACCCAAGTGCTGGAGGGTGTGAGTGAGAGCCGGCGTCCCCCCGACGGAGGGTGGGAGGCTGTGGCAAGAGCTTGTGGGGTCAGGCAGGCTAGGGCGGGGGCCATCCCCACACGGGGCCCGTCCGCAGCCCGTCGTCACGGGCTTAGTCCCTTGACAGTTAACTCGTGTCCTCGGCCGCTGGGGGCCGGGCCCGCCGGGCTCTGGGGTGGAGAAGATGCACTTGACCGCTGTGCGCCTGGCAATCCGGGGCCTGCAATCTGCTTGCGATGAGGGCGAATATTCACCTTGGAAATGTCCAGGCGGGGGGAGCCTCTTACAGTCCGAGGCTGGCTGAGGACCCCTGAAACAATGCGGAGGTCCGGGAGGGTGGAGGGGCTTGGACACCCGGAGCGGTCCTTGGCCATTGAGGGTCTGCTGGGGGTGATTAAGGCTTGGTCCTCTCGCCCCAGGTTGGGAAAGCCTCGTGGGGTGACTTACCCTCCGGAGTTCCCTGTGGGACCAGGCCACACTCCCGGCTCCCCTAAAATCACACCTCCCTTCTCTTCCCACCCAGGACCCGCTGCACCTGCTCCTCGTCCTTCTTGCCCCGGGACGGGCGTCCTCAGTCCATCGTGGGCCCCTGGATTCTCACGTCAGGCTCTGCTTCTGGCGACCCTGACCGAAGACAGATGCCATCTGCAGGCGCTCAGGGGGGACATGCGGAGCGTGGGGTGGCCGGCCAGGGACAGACAGGACTGGTGAGTTCTGAGGGTTCTTGGGGTTGAGCAGAGAGGTCCCCATGCAGGCCCTCCCTCCTGTCCCCCCGAAAGCAGGATCTGGGCTCCGGATGCAAAAGCAACACGGGCCCTTTTGGGGCTGTTTCATAAAGTCCTTTATGGAGAAGGCGTTAGAGAGTATATTGGTTTATCATTTATTTTGGAGAGTTTCCCGTCACTGCACACAGCCCAGCAGACGCTGTAAGCAGGATGGAGAGGGGCACCTCACACACTGGTCAAGCGTCCAACTCTTGGCTTTGGCTCAGGTCATGATCCCAGGGTGGCGGGATCGAGCTCCATGTCGGGCTCCGTGCTGAGCGTGAAGCCTGCTTGAGATTCTCTCTCTTTGCCCCTCCCCCCTTTCGCTTGCTCTCTCTCTTTAAAGAAATAAAGAATAAGTAAAATGTGAGAGCAAATCCGTGGCTTCTTGCTCCCGCCGGGAGGCCACACTGTCGTCAGGCTGCGTCTGGGGACAGCCGGAGGGTACAGCGTGGGGGCTGGCCATCGGGATGTCAGTGCTGTCGGCCACGTGACGGCCCGGCCCCTCCTTGTGTTCGTTCCATGACTGGTAGAAAATCCATCGCTTGCTGCCACGGAGGTGAGTTACGAGGGGGTGGGGGAAACACTCCAGAAACTAGACAATGTCTGCCCTTTGTCTTCACGGCCGTAATTACCTGTTCAGGTTTCCCTCCCACGACTTGGGCAAAGCAGGTGGGAGGGGCGGGGGGCGGGTTTTGCCGGGGCTGGAAAAACCAACTCCGCGTTTATAAAAGGTTCTTTGCACGAGGGCGCTCTCCCTTTGGCAAGGCTGCGTTCAGAGCCGGGTCATTTTACTCCTCTGTATCACTGACGAAATAACGATCATCTGGGAAAGCGGTTTGACCCCAGGGGCTGACGATAACAACAGGTACCATTTCCTCTGCAGGCCAAGCGCTTCATATTTTCGTTTCTTCACCTAAAACCCAACCTACAATTATGTCTGTTGATGAGTAAGAAAATCGAGGCTCAGAGTGGCTAAGTCACTTAGTCACAGCCACCCAGCTGCTAAGAGGCAGCACTGAAATTCAAATCCAGACCTTCAAGTTGGGCGGGACGCTGCCCCCACTTCCCCGTCCGGCATCATGCCCCCACCTCCCCTCCCTCACGGTGCCAGCTTCCTGCCTCCAGGCCTTTGCGTCCGGGGCTTCTAGGACTTTGCTAGTCCCTCTGTCCAGAGCACTGTTCACAGACACCTCCAATCTCCGTTCCATCGCTACGTCTGGGAGGGGGGCTTCCCCGCTCTCTCCATCTAAGTGGGGACCCCCATTCCCCGCTTCCTCTATGTCCTTTTCTTCAGGACCACCATCACAAAATATGATTCTGTATTTATTTACTTGTTGACCTTTCATTCTCTGTCTTTCCCAAGAGGGCAAAAACCACTGTCTTGTTCTATATCCTGTTTGCTCCCAGACCTGAGGACTGCCTGGCATACAACAGGTGCTCAAATGTGCTGCAGGGGAGAGCGAGAGCCCTCACCCCCTTCCTGGAGGGCGCTTTGCGATAATACTGTGCCGGCTACACACCAGCGGTCCGCCCATTTATAGTGTTTGCTCTCATGCCCGTGCAGGCTGAAGTGTCTTCTCTCTGGTTTATCCCTCTGGCCCTTCGCTGAGGACGGAGGTGGCTACACTGTTCTGTCACAGCCATGGGCCTCCTCCGGGATTATCTTTGCTCCAGAAACCTTCCCCCGAGTGAAGACCTACCCCCCGAGCCCCCAGATCCCAGCCGTGTCCATTAGTAATCTCATTCTCGAAAGATCAACTACCTTGCCTGGGATGGAGGGGTTTCAGAGGTAAAGATGGGACAGTCTCAGGGAAACAGGATGCTTGGTCACTTTACTGATTTGGCTTCTGTTAACAGAAGCCTGTAAAACAGTGGCTTAAAGAGATGCGGGGTTTCTGTCTTTCTTATGTAAAAGGTAAAGTCTGGGGCCAGATGGTGGCTCCGTAATGTCATGGGGGGGGGTCTGAGCTCCTTGCTTTCTGTCCTGTCATCCTAAAATCAGAGCTCAGGCCTCAAGGTCACCTCGTGGTTGCAAGATGGAGGCGGCAGCTCCGGTCATCATATCTGCATCCCAGGCAGGGTGGAAGGCTAAAAGAGATAGGTGCCTGTTGAATTCACCCCTTTAAGGAACTTCTCCGGAAGCCCTCGCTGAGATGTCTACTCCCTTCTCATCGGCCAGAACTGTATCACATGACCAGCCCTAGTTGCAGAAGAAATCTCATTTTTTTTTTTTTTTTTTTTTTAAAAACAGGGTACATTGTTGCCCTGATTAAAATGTGGTTTTGTTTCTTTGGAGGCAGGTCGAGTGGCCTATGATCCAGGTGTGCCCAGAACTTTCCCAGGTTTGGACCGGGAGTCCAGCGTCGCAGGGAGAGCTCAGCTCCAGCCAATGGGAGGGCTGGTCACCCTGTTGCTAAGCAGCCTCCAGTCTCCTGCACACCAGCCTCCTGGCTCGGCCGCAGCAGCCTCCTCAGGAGCCCAGCGTTGGATTTTCGCCTAGTACCTTGACATCTAGGCATAAATCAAACATCAAACAGCCCGGGTGATGCATTAAAAAATACTTCCACCATAGCCCAGGTGCTAAATTACAGTCGTTGAGCTATAATTATTTGATACATATCTGCCAGGCTGAGAAAACTCTGCCGCAATTAGGAGTCAAATTAGACTCCCAAGTTTTCTCTGCGCGCTCTTCTCTTCCAGGGCAAAGTTGCCCAAGTTCAGTTGGTTGTTGTCTTAGAGTCTAAAACTCCGGTTTGTGGTGTTCGTTTGAGTGATAAGCTAATGGGCGTTTGCAAAATCTCCAGGTTCGGAGGAAAGATGCAGACGGTGGGAAGCAGAACGCGCCCATCTCCCGGGGGAGCGGGCACGTCTCACACGCAGCCATGAACTCGGTCTTTTGCATCGTCACCATTCTTCTACACTCACGTTCCAGCTGAGGAAAACTCAGGACTCGGGAGGCCAGATAATTTGCTAAGTGCACGTCGCTAGGAAGTAGGAGGTGAGGCTGAGGTCTGACCCCACAGCTGGATTGTTCCAGGGTCTGGTTCATCGTTGCTGCCTCTGGGTTTTAGGCAAGCCGCTACCTGGGTTTGTAGGAACAGGAAAAAAGGAGACGGGGGTGGGGATGCCTGGTTCCCCCCAGGCCTCTCTCGGCAGCACCCAGAGAGGCGAAGGGAGCACGGAGATCAGGACGGCCCACGGTTTATTGTTCCGAGCATCAAGCCACTTAAAATGCCGCACGACGTTAACATAGCAGACGTCATTGTGTGTCGTTATTTCTGCCTATTTCTCTGGATCACACGGCACCCGGCCTCGCTGTCGCTGCCGTCTTCCAGGCCCGAGGTCACAGATTAGCAGTGGCGAGTCTCAGCACCTTATAAAGACGCACGGAGGCTTCCCAGGCGGAAGTTCCTGGATCCAAGGCCCTGTCGCCATGGAGGGGCCTCCCGGAGGCCAGGCGCCGGTGCGGGCGCTGTGACCCTTTGGCTGCTGGGTGTGGGGGGCTCGGGGCCGGCTCTGGTGCAGCCTGCGCTGTGCCCGTCGTGCTGGTGAGAACCCGCATCTCCCGTGGCTGGCAGGGTGGGCAGTCCCTCGAACTGCCGAGGCCCAGCCTTGGTTCCTTCATCTGGGAGCCTGCGGCAACGGCCTCTACCTGGCCCAGGGCCTGTGGCATTTATACAGGCTCAGTAAAGCTCAGCCTGAAGAGTGACTGTGAGGGAAAGGGGGAGAAGGAGAAAGGAGGAGGGGGAGGAGGAGGGGGAGGGGAGGGGAGGGGGAGGAGGGGGAGGAGGGGGAGGGGCAGGAAGAGGGAACAAGGAGGAGAAGAAAGAGATCATCTGAGCTTTGATTTCTTTAATTATAAAGTAGGAAGAATAGAGCCTCGTTCCTAAGATTGCAGCAAAGATCACTGACAGGATGTGTTAGATGCTCGGCGTTACACTCCGGGCACGGGTTATACTCCGCGCATGCTCTCAGGTCAGTGAGTCTTAGCTGTTGATACAACCTTTTGAGCTTCAACAAATTTGGGATAATGAGCCACCTTCCTTACAAGCTTATGGCAAAAATTCAGCGAGGGAGTCAGTGTATTTGAAACGGACAGAAAGTGTCTGGAGCCTAATCTGACCTCAGTGTGTAATTCTTGTCGTCCACACGGCGGGAAGGCCATCACGCGGCCCCATGGCTGTCTGAGCCTGCTGCCTCAAAGGGCTGGAGCGGGGCCTCAGAGACTTCCAGAGGGTAGGACAGAGGAGCGTGCAGGCCCCTGGGGGGGGGTGGGCTGGCCTGGGCCCCACGTCGGGCCACAAACTGTCCTGGCGGCCAGTGTCACTTTCTCTCCTCCGTAGTTCTCTCGCCAGAGGCCAGGAAGCAACGTGGTGACCAGAGTCCCGGCAGCCTGAGCACTGGCCCTGGGTGGTCCCGGCGTGGGCGGCTGCCCGTCCGCTCTGACATCTGCCTTCTGTAGAGTGCATATTGTCGCCAGTTGACACTTACAGAAGCCAGAAGCGGCGGGGCCCACACTCATCGTCATGATGAACACAAGTGGCAGTTTTGAGAGCCGAGCTGCCTCCTCGATCAATCAGAGTCCCTGCAGGCAGAAGGCACGGCTTCAAGGCCAGAGGCTCTCGGCCAGGTGTGTGCGTCGGGGACACTGTGTCCCTGGGCCGTGGGGGACGGGCAGAGGCGAGCTTCACGTGTGCGCGGGTGCGTGAGTCTGTGTGTATGCGTGGATGTGTGCATGCCTATATACAGGCGTGAACCACATCTGTGTGTGCAGGTAGGCGTGTGGGTATGTGCAAACTTTTATACGTGGTGTTTATGCTTGGGTGTGCATGTGTGAGTGTGTGGTGTGTGTGTCGATGTCTGCAAGGGGGTGTGCGTGTGCACGTACTTTAGACCAAGTTCCAAATTCAAATACCGACAGGGCTGTGAAAATGGAAGGGGGTAGGCGGACAGTCCTCGGAAGTGGGGGACAATGGGGGGGGGCCTGTGCCAAGCAGGAGCCATGCCCATCCGAAGGGCACACTGCCCTGCTCTCCCCAATGGCCGCTTGTTGGGATGGGCGCCCTGGGTGACCAGAGAGCCCCATTTCTCAAGAGAAGCCAGGAAGCTAGAGTTTTACCTGCAATGTCCTGACTTTAAAGACTCTTGCCAACTCATCAAGAAGATTTAAAATGTCTCTCGGATCAAACAAAACACACCCAAGGCTGGAATTTGGCCCGTGGACACCCGGTGTGCTGTATATATGTTCTCTGGCGGAGAGGGGACTTCCCTACCCGCCTGGGCTGTTCCCAGAAAGCCCCGCACAGACCTGAAGGAGCAGTTCTCAGGGAAGCGAGTTCGCCCCCCGGGGGCCACTTGGCAACGTCTGGAGACCTTTTTGATGATCAAAACTGGGTGTTCCCGGCAGCTGGGTACAGGCCAGGGATGCTGCTACATGCTAACATCTATGGTGCGCAAGATGCCCCCCTCTCCCCGTGGGAAAGAATGATCGAGGGGTGGGACTGGCGGCTCAGTCAGCAGAGCAGGCGAGTCTTTTTTTTTTTTTTTTAATGTTTATTCATTTTTGAGAGAGAGAGAGAAAGAGACAGAGCACAAGCAGGGGAGGGGCAGAGAGAGAGGGGGAGAGAGAATCCCAAGCAGGTTCCTGACTGTCAGCACAGAGCCCGACGCGGGGCTGGAACTCACAAACTGCTAAATCATGACCGGAGCTGAAGTCGGACGCTTAACCCACTGAGCCACCCAGACACCCCAAGCATGTGATTCTTGATCTCAGGGTCATGAATTTGAGACCTGCATTAGGGGTAGAGTTTTACATCAAAAAAAAAAAAAGAAAAGAATGATCTGGGCCCGAATGTCAGCGGTGAGGATTCTGCAGTGAAATCGTCCTGAAGAGGATCTGGGAAGTCCAGCCTCATGCTGCCCAAGGTTCTAGCTCTCGAGGAACGGCCTTTGGCTGTTAGTTGTGTGACCGACTGGAGACCCCATCTGAAGCGATGGATTTCCGGCCAGGGGGCCACCTGTGTGCACCGTGCCCACCCGCCAGCCTTCTGGGAAGAGTTTCATGTGCCCCAAATCACCAAATCTCCCACCACCCCTGAGAAATACCACTTTTATCTTTACTCCAGAGAGGAGACCAAGACAGAGTCTCTCTCTCTCTCTCTCTCTCTCTCTCACACACACACACACACACACACACACGGCACAGAGTGGACAGGACCCGGATGTAACTTGGGCGGCCTGGCTCTCCCCCACCCACCCCGTTAATGACAGCGCTTCACTGTGAGAAAATACGGGCTGAAACTATTTTGTGTTCTCTTGCACACCCGAGAGTTCGGATCTTGACGGCTTTCTCTTCCTGGAACAATCTTAGCTCAGGAAGCTCCTCCTCCTCCTCTCCCCAGGCTGAGCTCAACAAGCTCCGATGCCAGAGAGCGTCCCGGGCGGTTAGGTGTTTCCCCGACTCGGCTCACCCCCCCCCCCCCCCCCCCCCCCCCCCCCCCCCCCCCCCCCTTACTGCACCTGCTTCAGCTTCTGTTTTACTATTTAAGGAGCGTCTGTCGTTGCTGTGCTAATGCGCTGCGCGCACTTGGCATTGACCAGGCACTAACACTGTTTATCCTCACCTAGCTTCTCCGGCAAAGAGAAGTAGAGGCACTTGGCCAAAGTCACACAGTTCAGAAGTGTCAGGAATGTCCCCAGGGGCCGCTGTGAGTACACTGACTTTCTGCTGACCTGAGGACAGAGCAGAGTTCTATGCTTGTGCTGACTCCGTGGTCCCCAGGTTAGGGCTTAGTGAGCTATTGTTATGCGACTCAACGACAGGTTCACGATCAAACCACCGTTTCACTGAACAGCTACAATGTGGAAAGCGCTGAACTAGATCGAGTGGGCTTTTGTTTCTTTGTCATTTGCATTTCGTGTTTAGATAGTCACCTGTTGATAGCCTATTAGTGTTTGGGACATTTTTTCTTACTGAATAGCAATCGCTCTTTATATATTAAGGCTCTATACTGTATGTCGCATTTTTCACATTTTTCTTATTTTTACGAATTTTGTTACCTCTCAATTTGTTTATAATGTTTTATATGCTGTTCACGGTTTCTTATTTTCAGTTTTAGGCAGTCAAAATTGTTCTTTTTGTTTCAATCTTCAAACCTCAAAAGATTCTGTCCATCCCTAAGATTATACATATAATTCCCCATATGTTAGTGCATATACGAAGCGGCTGACAAATTTCACGTGTTGTACAATGTCATTTTTGCTATTTAAAAAATCTACAGGCGTAGAAAAACACAGGGGTTAGAGCCCGGCTTCTCAGCCTCAGCGCTGCTGAGTTGGGGCTGGGTGATTGTCTAATGTGCAGGTACATCCCGTGTAGGCTGTTTAACAGCACCCTGGGCTCTACCAACCAGATGCTCCCTCCCCCCTCCCTTCCCCCTCCCTCCCCCTCCCTCCCTCTTTCCTCAACTTCCTTCCTCCTTTCTCCTTCTTCCCCCTCCCTCCTTCCTCCCTCTCCCCCCTCCCTCCCTCCTCTCTCCTTCTGTCACCTCCTCTCCCTCTCTCCCTCCCTCCCTTCCTTCCTTCCAGTTTCTGCTCAAATTTCACCTCCTGAGTGGCCCTCCTTGCCCACGCCGCCTAAAATGCCACTCCACTTCCCGTCCGGCGGCGTGTCCACCTCATACCCTCTCTCGCTTTCCTTTACCGCAATCAGCGATGTCACACCTGCGGGTTGTTTCCTCGCTCCTGCCCTGGAGGGGAGGCCCTTGAGGGCAGGGACTTTGTTTGGCTCTCCTCTGTATTTCTTGGCAGAGGACAATGTGACACACAGTAGGCGCTCAACAAATGCATGTTGGATTAGTAAATACCGTGGACCGGAGCTAGCATTTTTGAGCCCCTCCCGTGTGCCAGGCCTTTCTCTAAATGCTTTGCTTTTATTAACTCAGGTCACCCTCCCGACAGCCCTGGCAGGTGGGGTCTATTATTACCCTGTTTTACAGGTGGGGAAATTGAGATCAAAAAGGTTATGTAGCTGGTCAAGGTCACATCTTTCTAGGGGGCTGAGTGGGGTTTAAACAGCGTCCAGATGGACAGGCGAGATCACGTACGTCCTTGGACATCCCTGGGAGGAAGCTCCAGGGTAAGTTGCGGGTGAGCTGCATCGTGGTGTGTCCATGTCTCCAGGGGGACCCGCTTGGGGACAGTGCAGCTTTTGCAGGTTGAGTGGTATCTCCTGTCCATCTGGACCTGGTAAGGGGACCTTATTGGGAAGGGGCTTTGCAGATGTGATTACGGTAGGGATCCCGAGGAGAGATCGTCCTCGATTAGAGTGGCCCTAAGTCCTGTGGGGAGTGTCCTTACACGAGACAGGAGACGAGAAAAAGCAGAGAGACACAGAAGGGCAGGCCATGTGCTGATGGAGGCGGAGAGTGGGGCGTGATTCTCCAAGTCGGGGAGCCTGCAGTCATCAGCGGCTGGAGGGAGGCGCGTGCCCGAGTCTCCCTCGGAAGTCTCCAGAAGGCGCCCATCCTGCCAACATCTTGATTTTCCACTTCCGGTCCTCAGAACTTCGAGAGAATAAACGTCCATCATTTTAAGCCACCGAGCGTGTGGCTGTGTCTTGCGGCCGCCTTGGGAGATGGGTACAGCGTCCCAGGGAGGACGGCCCACACTGGGGCCCGGGGTAGGGTCACCTCTGCCCCGGAGCCCCGGACTTCTCACGTGTCAAGTGGGGGTTCTAGCCACATCTACCGAGTTGTGCGGACGATGAAATGAAATAACAAGTGCAAGAACTCGCTGGGGGCCCGCCTCCCGGTACGTGCTCCAGAGATGTCAGTGATTTTTATTTTTTTAGCAAAATCCGAAATGTGTCAGGATCAAAACCAAGGCCAAAGCCATTGTTCAGGTTCCGTGCATGAGGATATTCGTGGGGCACTGGCCATACGACAGCCACAGAGACACACGGGGACGAGCCTGCATTCACCCAAAGGGGCAGAGGAAGGCACGTCAGGGCGTGAGGGAAGCGTGGCCACGAAGGACACTCAGAGAACATTCTCCATGCGGAGGTTTGGGGGCTAAAAGGATGTGAAATCGTATGCTCAGAACGGTTACAATTGGGTAGAAATAAATGTAGAAAAAAACGCTGAAAGAAAAAAACACCACAAAAAAGTCATAGGAAAGCCGTTGAAACCCACAAATCCAGAAGGGGAGGAAGGAGGGAGGGGGGGCGGGGTCGCCAGTCACCGGTGACGTTAATCCGCCCTGTGCGGAGCCGTTAATGCCCTGCAGAAAATTTACATCCTTTATCCCAATCCATTTGGCAGGTTTACTAAAGTCCCAGCTTCACACACCTTCTCTAAAAGGTTTAAGACCTCGGCTCCCAATCTGGGCCACCCTCTGGCTCTGTGCTGACGGGCTTAATCTCTATGGGCCCCAGTTTCCCAATTAAAGAAAACGGGGATGATCAGGGCACCTCCCTCCCTGAGTCGATAACCCCTCAGGACCACGCGGGGCACTTAGTAGGTGCTTCATCGGCTCAGGCTGCCTTTCCTACGCAGGAGACAGGAACCTCGTGGACATTTCCACGGACACCAGCGGCTCTGGGGCTGCCTTCCCAAGGGTGACGATGCCCTGGGTCCCCGGCCGAGCCGCAGGGCAGGGAGGCAGGGGGAAGGGGGAGGAGACACACCCACTCAGCCTTCTTACCAGCATCAGCGTGTTTCCTCTCCCCACAAGACGATGTCCTGGTTCAAAGACCAAAGGCCTTTTTTAAAAGATGGGAAAAGCCTTTGTGGGCATCAGATGCTGCTTTACAAACACTGTTTGGATGATTTAACATAAGCAAATCCCAAACACGTGGCTTACATTTCTCCTAGGGTTTCAGAACTAAGGGGGAAAAGAAAAGGGAGTTGTCTCGGCCGGGTGCATGTTGATTTTTGCCAAATCTCCGGAATCTTTGGGAAATAATTAGAGATGCGTCCTCACACCTCAACCAGGGCGAAGCTGGGCCTGTTTTTTTTTTTTTTTTAAATTGCTGTTATGACTCACTGTTGAGTTGGTGATTATTTTTATCCAGTTAATGAAGGTAATCTATAAATTACCACTGACCCAGATTCGTGATTTAATAAGATTTAAATTACACGCCCGTGCTCACTCTGAAGGGTCTGGAGCCTCTTTCTGAGCAGAACACGCGCATCTGTCTGTTCTCAGAGGTCCCCAGGCTCAGATGCTCTGCGGCTGGCTCACCCTTCCCCCGGCTGAGCTCACGGCCTCTCCAGTGTGACGTTTGGGACCACCTGGTCGGTTTCCAGGCTCTGTGACCAACTGCACATCAGGTGCTGGCTTTGGGCTCAGAAAAGGACTCCAAGTGGGGATGCAGAAGGCAGCCACCCTGCTCTTGCACGTTTGTGTGCCCTCGGCTGGCCTCCGGCCCCCCTCTGAGCCTCAGTTTCCCCCTGTATGATACGAGAGATGATTGGTCCTTAAGGGGTTTCTTAGTACCGGTGTGCCAATTCCAGGTTTCCCAAAGTAGGACCCCATGGAACCCTGGTTCCGTGGAACGGTCTGTGGAGAAGGGTCCCTTCCTCAAGCGTAGCTGAGCATGGTGGGTTGTACACTTGCCTAACGTGTCCATTCACGACACCACCTGTCAGGGGGGGTTCAAGGTCAAAGTCGAGCTTATCGCTGCCTCTCACCCTACAGAGGCCCCAGCCTCCAGGAAGCTTAGGAAGTCTCCACGCTAGTATGGCTGCTCGGTTGGCTCTGCCATGGAGTCCTCCGGAAGGTCCCCAGGGAGGCCTGCACTTCAGGCTTGCTCTGGACCATGTGAACCACATAGCTGTTGTACCAGCACCCAGACTCGCCTTCTGCCTGGCCTCACCCCCCTCCTCTCCCTCCTCGCCGCTCCCTTCTGTCTGCTCAGTCTGTGGACCCCACTCTGGGCCGAGGACCCCGAGCCTGGACGAAGGCCCGCCCTGCTGCCCCTCGGCTCTAACCCGACCCATCGTCATCTCTCGGGCCTCACTTCAAATGGCAGTTCCTTGGTGGGGGCGGGGGGGGACCATGAAGACACCCCCAAGGCCACCCTCTCCCACTTCATTCCCTGTTGGGCACTATTTGCAATCGCCCGACTGGCCCCACCAGTGAAAGGGGTTCACGGCCCTTCTGAGAGCGGGTCAGAAGGGGAAGTGCTTGTCTGGCAAGGAGACCCACTCTGGCTGTTCCCTCCCCAGCTCAGGGACAGATGCTCCCTCTCCCCCAGTGTTCTGACCTCATCTGAGGAGGCCCGCCCCCGCTCCCCTGTGATTTCCGGGGCCCTCCACCTTCCCACCTTTTCTCCCTTCTTGCACCTCTCCCCAGCTCTCTGGCCTCCCCCAGCCTCCCTGCTCCCTCGCCCCCTCTCTGCCCCGCTCCCACCCACACCCCCGATACCCTCCGGGACCCTCCCTGCCAGGACCCCCCGGACCCACTTCCGTCCCACCAGCTTCTGAGCTGGTTCCCATGATCATGCTCATGGTGTCACGTTACCCCCTCACTGGGCCCTTTGGCGGGTGGGGGGATGGTGGGGAAATTTCACTGGTGTCCCTAAGCACAGGACAGCCCCCTCTGGGGGGAGGGGAGACAGTGGAGCCGCTGTACAGATGCTTCTATTTTCATCCCACAATTATCTCTTTGCCTTCACGGGCAAGGCTAACTTCGTTGACATTCTCGGAGTGGGTTTAGATGGACTCTATTAAGAATCGACGAGGACAGAGCCCAAGCAGGGCACAGACCACAGAGCCGGTTTTCAAGAGAGCAGAGATGGGGCGGCACAGCTCTCCCGCACGTGGGAATTCCCACAGGCCGGGGCTGGACAACCTTTCCAGCACGGCCGAGGGAGGCAGGTGGGGGCTGGTTTCCAGCCACCTCTCTCTGGGGAGAGCACTGTGACTTTCACCAAGTAAGGTGACCAATCCGTCCCTTTGGCTGAGAGTTTCCTGCCCGTTTTTGCCCTGAAAGGCCAGGTTCCCGGAACCCGGTGAGTCCCAGGCAAAGCCTCAAACGGGCCCAAACAAGCTTCATCCCGCCCACTTGGACCATCTGGCTTTCTCCGCCTCCCCTTGGCCGTCTGCAGCTCCCCTTCCCTCCCAGGGAGCTGGCTTCCATCCCATCTCTAGACGCACCCACACGGGCTTTTTCTGCCCCCGCAAAAACCTCACTGCATCCCCACCCCCTGCGGGGGCCCCAGGCCACCCCCAGGAGACCAGGGAGTGTCTGTTGGGGAAAATCAGGTTCATCCTGGGCTCCCCCGCCCCCCCACATATACCCCCACATCCACCCGGAACGGCGAGGCCCTTTGCTGCCAGCCAGGGAAGTTTGCATCTGGTGAGAAGTTTGGTTCTGTTTTTAATTTTATTTTTATTTGAGGTACAATACCTGACACATAAAATTTAACCATTGTAACTATTTTTTTTAAGTTTATTTATTTTGAGAGAGACAGACCGAGAGTGAGTGAGCACGAGTAGGCAGGGGCAGAGAGAGAGAGAATCCCAAGCAGGCTCCACGATGTCAGCGCAGAGCCGGACTCGGGGCTCGAGCCCATGAAACTTGGGATCATGACCTGAGCTGAAATCAAGAGTCAGACGCTAAACCGACGGAGCCCCAGGGCGCCCCAACCGTGTAAATGTACATACAGTCGGTAAGTGCCGCCGAGCAGCTTCACTTGGCTGTGCAGACCGTCTCCTGAGCTCTGCGCTGTCTTGCACAGTCCGAAACCGTGCCCCATTCCCTCCCCGGCCCTGGGCCCTGGCACCCCCCTCTACTTTCTGAGCCTGTGAATCTGACTCCTCCAGGGACGTTCGACAAGTGGAATCACGCGGGATTTGTCCGTCTGTGGGGGGCTGTGTCGCCAAGCGTCAGTCAGGTCCTCTTCCAGCTTCGGCTGCAATGCAGCACGTGACAGAATATCCTTCTTTTTCCACCGTGTGGACGCCCCACACTCGGTTGACCTGCTCATCCCTCCAGAGACGCTTGGGTTGTCCCTCCTGGGAAGCACTTTCTGTGTTTGTTCTTGTTTTAAGAACGACCTGCAGGCGGGAAGCAAAGGGAGGCGGCAGGAGGGGCGTGTGGCCAGGAGCCGGGCAGAGACTGCCCCGGGCAGGCAGGGACAGGAGACCCGAGTCCTGCTTGAAAGCGGAAAAAGAAGAGTCTGTCCTTGTGGAGAGAGAAGGGATAGGAGGGAAAGACCGGAGGGGAGAGTTCTGTGCATCAGCCCCTTCTGAAGCTGGCCTTGGATTCCCCGGAGGAAGTCCTGAGCAGCAATATTAAAGCAGCCACGTTGATTCGTAAGGAGCCCTTGACTCTGGGCCAGGCCCCATCGGAGGGGTTGACGTGGGATCGCCTACGGTGTTCTTGCAGTGATTCTCTATGGTGGATGCTGTTACCCCCATTTCACAGGCAAGGAAACTGAGGCACACATACGTCACAGGCCCATGAAATTTGGGCTGAAAAGGAAAAGACGCTAGAAGTATTGGAGACGGGCGGGGTGGGGGTGGGGGTCTCAGATTTGAGCCCACGTGAGCATCACCAGCGGGGCTCGTTCATTTTTGTGCATTCTCAGGCCGCCCAGCGTTCTGGTTCAGGAGGTGCATCTGGGGCTGGGGCCCCATGAGAAACTCCAGGTGGACAGAGCGTTCTCGTAGAAAGAGCGGGAAAGAGGACCCACACTGGGCTTCCTGATTGTTCGACATCTTGAGAACACTGTGGAAAAGGCCTTTTTTTCCCTCAAAACCTGTCGCTGGGAATCGGATATTGTGCTGGGCGTTTGCAGAACGTAGTTGGATCTTCAGCACGACCCATCGCTTCCGCTCTGAGTCCGGGGGTCCTCGGCTGTGCAGCGAGGTCCGTGATACCTGCTTTGGACGGTGTTGTGACATGCCCCTGGGTCAGCTTTCCGAGGCATCACCGAGGTCTGAGGTCTGTAAGGGAGCGGGTCTGAGCATCATCTCCATGGTAACCATACACCTGCTCCCGTGGTCTTTGGATTTTCTCCACTTTATGACTTGAACGCGAAGCCGAGGTTGTCCCTGGCTCTTTGCCTTTCACAGCTGAACTTGACAGTGTCCCAGTTCTAACCTTGTCATCTATGAAAAGGGGACTAACCCCCTGAGACCCAGCCGAGGCCAAGTTTTTATGGTGTTTCTTGTGTTGGCAGAAACGGTCCTTGGAGGGTTCTGAAGCAGTCGGAGGAGGGGCCAACAAAATCACCGCCCGTGGAGAAACCACTGTTCTAGAAAGTTCTTGGAAGAAGCACCCTTGTATCTCCCCAAGCATCCACAGAGCCTAAACGACAGTTTATGATATTGAAGTATATGTGATGTTTGTTTTAAATGTTTATTTTATTTTGAGTGGGGGAGGGGCAGATTGAGAGACACACACAGAACCCAACGCAGCTCCAGGCTCTTAGATACGGGGCTGGAACTCACGAATGGCGAATGGCAAGATCATGACCGGAGCTAAAGTCAGATGCTTAACCGACTGAGCCACCCAGGCGCCCCCTGTGACGGTGTTTTCTTAAAGTTCCCTACTTAAGAAAACAGCCAATGAAGCAGGAAGCCTAGTGGTAATCACACAGCTAATGTTATACTCCATGCAGCTATAGTTTATGTGTGCGTTCTGACATTTTGACATCCATTGCATTTAATTACAATTAGCATTGCATTTCTTTTGCTATTATGTTACTAATTTTATTTAATAAAAAAGGGAGCTCTGGGGGGAACTTAAACTTCTTGTTCTTTTTTTTTTAAACGACCAGTTTCCTGACTGAGGGATAGTATTCCATAATATATATAAAGAGAGCTTTCCCAACAGACTTCAAAGATAGTTGTTGATGGGGTGCCTGGGTGGCTTAGTCGGTTAAGCGTCCGACTTTCGCTTAGGTCATGATCTCTCAGTTCGCGGGTTCGAGCCCCGCGTCGGGCTCTGTGCTGACTGCCACCTCAGAGCCTGGAGCCTGTTTCAGTCTGTGACTCCCACTCTCTCTGACCCTCCCCTGCTCACGCTGTCTCTCTCTCTCTCCTAAGAAATAAATGAAATATTTAAAAAAAAATAGTTGTTGATGAATAGAGAATAGCCCCAGAAAGTCACAGATAGGAATACACTAACAGGAAATACTGACAGCCTTTGAGACAGTTCAGAAATAGGTGGGGTTTTTTTTAATGTTTTACTTATTTTTGAGAGAGAGATAGAGACAGCATGAGCAGGGGAGGGTCAGAGAGAGAAGGAGACACAGAATCCAAAGACAGGCTCCAGGCTCTGCGCTGTCAGCACCGAGCCCGACGTGGGGCTCAAACTCATGAACTGTGAGATCATGACCTGAGCAGAAGTTGGACGCTCAACTGACTGAGCCTCCCAGTCTCCCCCAGAAATAGGCATTTTAATATGATTTCACTCATATGTGGAATTTAAGAAGCACAACAGCTGAGCAGCGAAGAAGAGGGGGAGAGAAAAGAGGAAAACAAATACAATAGACTCTTAATGATAGAGAACAGACTGAGGGCTGGTGGAGGGAGGTGGGTGGGGGATGGGCTAAATGGGGGATGGGCATGAAGGAGAGCGCATGTCATGAGCCCTGGGAGCTCTATGTCAGTGATGAATCTCTAAATTCTACTCCTGGAACCAAAATTGCATTGTGTGTTAACTAACTTGAATTTAAATAATAAAAAAAGAAATAGGTATTTTACTCATTGAATGGTCTACTGATTTTAATAAAAGTTTGCCATATGCAGAGAGTTTATAATGGGACAATTTCTACCTTCCCACAAATGGAGAGGTGACCTGTGAAGAACGAGGAAGGCTTTTGTCCATGGGCTTGCCTGGGAGAATCCATAAAGGAGAGAACATTGAATACAATTGGACAGATTAGATTTATCTCGAGGTCTCATGTAGCCAAAGGCAATAAGTCATCTTGTGAAAAAGCCTGATTTAATATAGTATGCGTGCGTGTATGCGTGAGAGTGCAAAAGAGGCACGTGGCTATTTTATTATTTATTTATTTAAAATATTTTTAATGTTTATTTCTGAGAGAGAGAGAGAGAGAGAGACAGTGTGAGCAGGGGAGGGTCAGAGAGAGAGGGAGACACAGAATCTGAAGCAGCTCCAGGCTCCGAGCTGTCAGCACAGAGCCCGACGAGAGGCTCTAACCCACAAACCGTGAGATCATGACCTGAGATGAAGTTGGACGCTTGACCGACTGGGCCCCCCAGGTGCCCCTGAATTTTGTGGTATGTTAATTATATTCTTCAATAAAACTCTCTTGGGGGCGGGCGGGGGGGACAAAATCCTTCCTCCCAAACCATCAAGTGCCAGGGGGGTGGGGACCACTGTTGTTCCCACTTCACGGACCAGAGAGCCAAGGCTCGGAGAAGGTCCATCACTTCCTCGTGGTCACCTCCCTGCCTGGAGCCTGTCCCCACTCAGCTGCGACAATGCTGTCGCGCCCAAGCGAGTCCTTCACAGTCGACACGGCCCCTCCCTGCTTCCTGGATCCCAAGTCTGCTGTCTGCAAGTCAGTCCGTTCCTGCCCTGCTCACCAGCCTGGGTGGCAGACGCCCAAGCCGACAACAAGGGTTGGGCAATGGAAAAGCAGGGGGAGCCCCCCCCCCCGCTGCCCTTGATCTACAATCCTGGGATGAGAGCCGCTTAGTGCCAAGAGCGCAGCCCCCATCAGCTCGCGCCTCCTACCCGGGTGCTTCTTGGACGAGTTTGATTTATTGGCCGTGTTTGAAGGGATCCTGGAACAATGCAGAACTTCTGGCGGCCTGTGTGAAAACGCGCTCACCCACAGTCCCCTAGCCCAACTCGACTCCCCTCCGCAGCTGTAGAAGGAGCTTCAAAGTCTTGTCTTCTGCGTTTCCAGCAAGACGCGATTGTGGGTTGGGAACGAGTGTGGAAACATTGACTGATGGTTATTTTCGAATGTGGCAATGGTTTTGCGGACGGTTTCGTCACAAAGAGCCCCTTTTGTGTCTGTGTTTTCATTGTGTTGTCGTTCCGTGGGGGCTCGTGTGAAGTCAGGCTCCTGACAACATCCGTAGAGGCCGTGGGAACCCAGGGATGGCGGCGGGTGGCCGTCGGGCAGGGGCCGTGTCCGGCGAGTGGACAGGCTCGTGGGGCCAGGGCTGCGGACCAGCTGCCTGCGGACGCTTGGGCTTCTCCCTCTGCCCAGAACCCCCCCCAAACAGGCCTGCCGACCGATTAACCAATGCCCTAATTCACTGCTCCCCACACAGCGTGGCCAAAGGGATCAACAAACTGGTACAGCCAGACAATGGCAAACTATTCAGCCAAAGAGAAGTGAGCTACTAAGTCATGAAGAGACAGCAAGGGACCTCGAGCGCCTGTCGCCCAAATGGAAGAAGTTAGTCTGAAAATGTTAATTGCTGTGAGACTTACTTCAATGATACGGCATTTTGGAAGAGGCAAGACAGGGTGACGATAAAATTGGTGGTTGCCAGGGCTTGGGGGCATGGGTGAGTAGGTGGGGCACGGGGGGTGGAGGGGCAGTGAGACTACTCTGTAATGGTGCACACGTGTCATCACACGTTTGTGAAAGTGCACTACCAAGAGCAAACCCTGATGTGCACTGAGGACTTGAGTGAATGAAAATATGTTGGATTGGCTCATCAGCTGTAACAGGTGCACCCCACTAGAGCAAGATGCCAGCAACAGAGGAGCCGGGGTGGGGGGGGGCGCGGGGGTATATTGGAACTCTTTGCACTTTCTGTTCAACTCTTCTATAAGCCTGAAACTGCGGTAAGAAAGCCTGTTAATTAAAAAAAAAAAAATCCTATCTACGCCCAAACCTTGCAATGGCATGCTTTGACGTTTGAAATAAAATCCCAGCTCCTTGCCTTGTCCCTACAGAGGCTGACATGATCTGTGTCTGTCCACCTGTCTGACCTCCCCTCCCGCCTCGCTCGGGCTTGCTGGCTCTAATCTAGCCACGCTGGCCTCCAACACAGCCCTGGGTGGGCCTAACTCTGCGCCACCCCAGGGCATTTGCACATGCTGGCGTCTGCCCATCTCCCAGGTCAAAGCTTTATGGTAAAAAACTGCCTAATCACATCACCTCAAGGAGATTTCTGCTGGAAATTTCTACCCACTGAGCCTTTCTTGCTTCATCCGCCATGGTTTTGAAAGCTGTTTCTGTTTCCTTTATCTGGTTATTTGTTTTATTTGGTTACTCACTGTTTTGCTCTTCTCCCTCACTTGAAGGTAAGACAGGAAATGCAAATGAAGGCAGGAAGTTTTGTCTGGTTCTTGATGTATCTCTTGTGCCTTGAATTACGTCTGGCACACAGTATATAGTTAATAAATGGATGACTAAAAGAATGTGCATTTACTGACACCTACTGTATATATTGGGGTCCAGTGTATAAAAAATCCCATCTTAGGTCTTTTAAGCTGAAAGTTCTGATGTGTAGAATTAGGAATTATGAAATTTGTAGAAGGGCCAGTGAACAAAACAGCCACAGATTCTTAATTTCCATCATTCGGGCCCACGTAACCGCTGGCCCCACAGCCTGCCCTGGGAACCCCAGCGACAGCCTCCCCCGCAGTGCCGTAATTTCCTCAGCGCTCCCCGTTCCTCTGGGAACGGCCCCTTTACGCCCAGCGTGCTGGTTGAGTATCAAGGTGGACAGGCGGAGTTTGGAGTCCCGACTCTAATGTTTATTGGTGGTATGACCAACCTCAGATTTTTTTACCTTATTAAAAGGGATAATTATGGGACGGGCCCTCAGGGCCTTTAGAGGATTAAATAAAACAATGACTGTAAAGTGCTTGAGCTGGTGCCTTGCCAGGCAGGGTTCGGGCAACGAGCAGCAGAGATGAGGACCCTGCCCCCAAGAAGGTCCCGTCGGTGTTGACGACAGGTGTGCTAAGTTAATAATCGTAGCCCAGAGGAAGTGAGGACAATCAGCGTGCAACTGAGAGGTAGCAAGAACGTCAGGGAAGAAGGCACCATGTGAGCTGAAACTGAATGGTGAGAGGGAAGGAGCCGTGTGAAGATCTGGAGAGACTGTTCCAGGTGGAACAGCAAATGCAAAGTTCCTGACATGGGAGCAGGCTGGGAAAAACAGCAAGGAAGCAGATGGATAGCAAGGGACCAGATAGGCTCACTCTCGGTAATCACTATTATTATTAAAATAGAAACAGAGTGAAAGTGTCTAATTTTTTTCACCTTTTACGCCTCCTTCACTGTCCCTTCTAACTCTCCCATGTCCGCTAAGATTTATGGGTAATTTCACTTATTTAGGATTCATAAGAGGTCCTATGTAATGTAATACCCAGGGCTGTCTGTTCATTACCTACTGCCGTCCAACAAATTACCCCAAAACTCAGTGGCTTCCATCGACGATAAATACGCTTTATCTCTCACAGCGTTTCTGGGTCGAGAACTTGGGGGCAGCTTCACTGGGTGGTTCTGGCTGAGAATCTGTCCTGGGTTTTTGGTTGAGATGTCGGCCGAGGCTGTATCATCTGAAGGTTTGCCCGGGGCTGCAGGACCCATTTCTCAGGAGCCAAGTTGGTGTCGGTCCTTGGCCGGAGGCCTCAGTTTCTCTCTGCGGTGTCTCCGTGGAGATGTTCGCGTGAACTCACTGCACGGCAGCTGGTTTCTCCCAGAGCAAGTGATTTGCGGGAATAAGGTAGAAGCCATGGTGTCTCCTATGACCTTGGAAGCCACAGCCTCCCGCAGTATTCTACCGGTCATGGAGGCCCATCGTGATTCGGGGCGAGAGGGAGAGGAAAGGATCTTTGCAACCCATCTTGGATGCTGGCCACCATGGGCACTCCGCCCTCAGATGTGCTGAGCTCATCTTCTCCCGACTTGGACCAGAAACAATCAATACCTCGTCAGCAGCGAAGTCCTGAGGGTTGTCCCGAGCCAGGAGAGTCATGGCCGCCTGTCTTTCAGTTTTAAATATTATACCTCATTTTTCTTATCAGAACCACTTTTTTTTTCCTTGCATGGTAAGGCCTTTCCTCTTCAAATTTCCTCCCCTCGTATAACCTGAGAGTCCAGCCCATGCGGATTCAGTCCCCATGACAGCAAGATTGAAATTTCTAACCAAAGTGGGAAGTGAAGGAAATTGTCTGGCAAAAGGCTGTAAAGTAATTCTGCTGCCAGACACGGAGTCTGCCGTGGGAAAACAGATGGAAATATCATGTCAATACAACGAATGCCAAGGGAGAGGCAACTGGTAGCTATTTAAATGGTTTTCTAAAATATTTTTTTGTTGCGGCTCGTCGGAAGGCCAAAACAAGTGGCGGGGTGTGAGGCGTTCCGTCAACGCCACCCGCGTGTGCCGACACACTCAGATACGAGGTGTGACCGTTGGAGCCATGTTTGGGAATCCGCCAGAGGTTTCCCAGCTGCTGGGCACGGAAGGCGAGTCACAGAACCCGGGCAACCTCACGACTCGACGCCGCTTTGCATGGTGAGGTCCTGTGCACGGAACTGGCCAGGTCTCAGGCCACACCTTGTTCCTGCTGTGTCAATGCCTCTGCTGTGGCGCACCAGAGGAAAAGGGCTTTGAGGGGTCCGCTGTGTTAAAAATAGCAGCATCAGGGTCCCCGAGGGCGGCTCAGTCAGCTAAGTGGTCACCTCTTGAGCTTTGGCTCAGGTCATGATCTCACGCGAAGGAAATGGCTGAATTCGGCGGGTGTGTCCGCTGAGACCTGCAGTGTCCGGGGGGAGGCGGGAATAGTGCTGAAACATGAGCTAAATTCGAAATAGTTATCGAATTAACCTCCTGGAGGAAGCAACTCTCCATTTTACTGTGAAGGGGAAGGTCAGAGTCCTAACTTGACTCAGGCCAGAGGCGCAGGGCGGGGAGGCATCCCGGCTCTGTCGCTGGAGGTCGGATTCTGGTATTCCCCGGACAGCTGTCACAAACCCCAACCCCTCGTTATCGACAAGCCAGATTTAGTCATTAACTATTCGCACATGTCAGGAATCGAGCTCAAGGTAAAAGTGATAACGTGTGATGTGCTGGGCACCTGACACGGAATCCTGTAATTATACACATAATCCCGACGACAGCAACTGTAAATGCCTGACGTCTGAGCCCAGGCTCTAAGCCCCTGGTCTCGGTGCCTTACCGCACTGACTCATCTCCTCCTTAACACCCCTCCATGCAGCAGGTGGTAGCACATTCCCATTTTACAGAGGGGGAGACTGAGGCCCAGAAACGCTAAGTGACTTATCCAAGTTCTCATTGGCAAGGCTGGGACACAGATCTGAGAAGAGGAGCTGCCTGAAGGTCACGGAGCCTTGTCTGGTGCATCTCGATCCTGGATCAGCCAGAGGTATTCCCTATCCTGGCTGCCTGAGTAAAACTCCTTTATCTTTATTTTAAAACTTATTTATTTATTTTTTCAAAAATTTTTTTAATGTTTTATTTATTTCTGAGAGAGAGAGAAAGAGAGAGACAGGGTGAGCAGGGGAGGGTCAGAGAGAGAGAGGGAGATACAGAATCTGAAGCAGGCTCCAGGCTCTGAGCTAGCTGTCAGCACAGAGCCCGACACGGGGCTCAAACCCACAAACTGTGAGCACATGACCTGAGCTGAAGTTGGATGCTTAACCGACTGAGCCACCCAGGCGCCCCAAAACTTATTTATTTATTTTGAGAGAAGAGAAAGAGAGGTTGCGGGAGGGGCAGAGAGAGAGAGAGTGAGAGAGAATCCCAGGCAGGCTCCACACTGTCAGCTCAGAGCCCGACACGGGGCTCGAACTCACCAACCATGGGATCATGACCTGAGCCGAGATCGAGAGTCAGATATTAATGATTGAGCCCACCCTCCCCGGGGCCCCCAAAACAAAACTCCTCTAAAGACACACCTGCAGCCTTGGGCCGGGAGGGTTTTAAGTCAATGTCTCTGGTGGGTGATTTGGCAACGTCTGCCCTGTGTCTACGGGTCTCTGCGGGTGTCAGGGTCCTTTCCCCCAGATTCGGCACCAGCGCCCTTCAGACGTCCCCAGAAACGCGTGACCACGCAACACACGAGGCTGTTCATGGTGGTAACAGCGAGCAGATGTCTATCAATGTCCTTGAATTAGGTCACCGTCGCGGCTCCGACGCGTACTGATGGGAAAGGGGGCAGAGACCGACAAGGGCGCAGAGTGTGTGGACACGCACAGCCCTTTGTGCCACGCGGAAGCAGAACATAACACATGGGTGTGTAAGACACAGACGCCATCTCACGATAGGTGTCCTTGAACTCAGTCCCAGCGGTCGGGTCGTCTCTGGGGAGGGGGGCGGAGAGCCCGGGGGCCCAGGGGTGAAGACGGGCTTACGTTTCCTCGTATCACCCCTTGCATTGTGTCTGGGAGGCTATTGTGTGTGCGCCTGTGCTGTTAGCAGATACGTGTGCACTTTTTTTTTTTTTTTTTTAGAAAAGATAAAACATAGAAATAGCCCAGGGAACTAGGAGAGATTCCTTTAGACACTTCAGGTGTGGGTGGGCCGTGCCCGGTTACCGGAGGGGCTTCAGCCTTCGTTTAGATCAGACGTCTGCCCCTCCCTCTGATGCCCTCTGAGGGCAGCCCGGCCAGCACCCTGGGGACCTGCGTGCCTCCACAGAGCCACTGCGCTGGGCCGGTCTGCGACCCTGGACTGCCTGGAAAGGGTCGGGGTGCATTGCAGTGACGCTTCCCGTCGCCCTGGTGTCCACAGTCAGTAAGAAAAACGTCCCCACGGGCTGCTGTCCTCACAGCCAGCTGTGGTATGTGCCGAGCGTGAGCACGGGGCCCTCCTCCCGGGAGGCTTTGGATGGATGAGCAAAAGCATCACCGCCAGGGAAGAGGAGTCCCCGCGTCAGGCGGTCCGGAGAGTGGAGTCCTCACGCGGCCAGACAGCTGGACGGAGAGCATCCGTCTGCCCTGTGCTCTTCCTCTTTTTTGGCCCCACAAAGGTCGGCAATGCGCTGAGGGCTTCACATCCATCCTATGAACCCGGGAAATATCCGTGAGAGGTGGGTTGTCTGCACCGCAGGCACGCTGGCTGGAAAGCACAGCACCCGGGACGAAGAGGCTGTGGCCAGACCCGTACAGAGGCAGGTTGACAGGCAGTCACGCTCAGGGCCAGGAGGGCAAGGCCACCCCCTTCCTGGGCTCACGGGCTCTCGCTTTTCTCCCAGTCCGAATGCAGCCTCAAAACTCAGGAGAAAGTTCTAGGCGGTCACCACTGGTCGGCAAGACTACAGGCTCCACGGCTGCCGGGACTCAGGGTGGCTCAAGGTGACCCGTGTCCCTGGCAGGTGACTGTTTATGGAAGGAGGGAGGGAATCCGGAGGCAGGGACGGTGAGCTGTTCCCCGGGGAGGTGTTCTCGTCCCCTGGGGGCTCTGGTTACCCCCACACAGCGGCCGCCTGCGTTGGGCATGGCTGCTGTCAGGTGACCCCGTCTTCCCGGGGTGCGGCTCTCTCTGGCCTCCTGCTGCCGGCCGCGCGAAGATGTCAGCGTCTTCCTAGTGGATACAGTGCCCAGGACCCCGCATCCCCGCGACAAGGAGATTTGAAAGCCACCACCCTCCCGGGGAAGTCACTCCCCGGGCTGCCCCAGGCCCGAGAAATCAGGCAAGGGGAGCGCACGCCGCTTCCTGGGCATCTGGGGCAAGGCGGCTTCGTCACCCAGGGTGACTCTCTCTAGGTTGTTTGTGAAGCGGCAGCCACAGCACTCCCAATGGAGGGGGAGAGGGGGATGCCATCGGCAGAGGGATTCCGGGCAGGGACCTAAGGGCATGTGCTGCCGGCGCTGGGGGGTCAGTGCGGGGAGGGAAGGAAGGGCACGTGGAACAGACAGCGCACAGTGGCCGGCCACTTGCTGGGTGCCCAAGCAGGCCGTCTCATCGGGGCCTTGCGGCAGCCCCCAGACAAAGAGTCTCTCATTACTGCTGCTCCATTTTACAGACATAGATACTGAGGCTTAGAAAGATGAAGGGGTTTCCCCAAGGGTCCCGCTGTTGGATATGGGAGAGCAGGGGTCTGTGCTCAGGCCGGTGTGAGGCCTGAGCTCCACCGCGTGGCTGCACTATCCCTTGATGAGCCCACCGGCCTTGACTTAGGGGAGCCCACACCTGCCCGCACCTCGACATTTCTACCCAGGAATCCGCCCAGCCTTTGTCTGCAGCTGCAGCACAGCCGGGAAAGCAGCTGGCAGAGCGGCTGGTGTGGCCGGGCCTCTGCCCGGGGCTGGCAGACAGGGCGCGGTGGGTCCTGCAGCTTCGGATCCGGCCTGCGGGCTGCACCGTCACCGCGTTGACTCAGAGGCTGCCCGCCTCCTGCTTCGCTGACTTTGCAAAATGAGCGGTCCCGGCCGCTGCCCGGGTGCGCTGGGGATGCCTCGTTTTCTACCACTGGAGAAGGAGAAGACGTGTAAGTCAGCGTGAGAAGTGAACTGGCCAAACTGGTCCCCTGCTTCCCCAAACTGTGAAGTCTAGTGCTGACAGGGGACTCCAAGGTACTTAGTGCTTAGTACTCCTGCTAAGCCCGCCGGCCGTCAGGCTGGCCTGCCTGAGCTCACATCCCCGGCCACCACTACCAGCGAAGAGGTCTGGCAAGTCACTCACCCCTCCACTGCGCAGGGTGAGAACAGGCTCTTCCTCAAAACGTTTCGGGAGAATGAATCGAGATAGTGCATGGAAAATGCTTCATAAATACCACGAGCTCAGCGCATTTTTTTAAAGTTTATTTATTTTAAGAGAGAGGAAGACAGAATGAGCAGAGGAGGGGCAGAGAGAGAGGGAGAGAGAGAATCTCAAGCAGGCTCCACGCTGTCAGCAAAGAGCCCAACGCAGGGCTTGATCCCTCGAACGCTGAGATCGTGATCTGAGTCTAAATCAAGAGTTGGAGCCGCCCAGGTGCCCAAGCTCAGTGCAGTTTCATGATCACCAGGAGGTTTTCCAACCACGCTCTCTGCCCCTCGTACAGCAAAGATGTGTCCCAACCCCCAAGTGCAAAACTGGGAAACTCATTCTGTGCCCCGCCGGTGTCTGTGGGCCTTTGCTCCTGGCCCTGTGTCCCCAGGTCACTGCCACTCGCGCTCTGCCCAACACCTCGTTATTACCAGAAGCCACGAGTCCGCACCACGTCCTGTCCCACTCGTGCCACTTCTGCGGGGGGTGGGGCGGGGATTTGAAGCTCAGAGAGGGGAAGCCATCTGCCCGCGGCTTCCCAGCCACCACGCGCCGCAGCTGAGCGGCTGGGGATCCGCTCCAGCCCCCTGCGTCTGCCTCCCTCACATTCAGCTATTCATTCTTCGTGGGAATATTTGCCGAGCGCCCACGCCGCGCCAGGCGCCGCACTAGGATCTGGTGACGCAGCCAGGAGCCGCTTCGATCAGGTCCCTGCTCCCGGGGGGCTTGCCTTCTACCAACAAAGTCAGACGAGGGGCAGGTGACCAGCCCAGGAACGAGGTAACTGCAGGTGCTGACGGGTTCGTGGGGGGAACGGAAGAAGCCAGCAAGTGGGTTGTGCTGAGGGTGAGGCGGGAGCTACTTGGGTGTGGTGGGCCGGGTGGTCTGGGCTCCGTGTGAGAAGAGGCAGGAGTGGAGGGCAGGGGGTGCATGTGGATTTCTGGAGCAAACAAGACTGCAGACAGGCCTGGAGGAGGAAGCCGGCCTGGCCTGGGGAGGGGGGCTTGGGGGCGGATGCAAGAGCACGGGGGCAGGGAGGTGGCCTCCGCTTCACATCCGTCCTCACTGCTCACCCAGCATCGGCCTCCCCTCCCGCCCCCGCTGCCCTGAACCCAAGGCCCCCCTTTCACAGAACCCAGGTGAACACTTAGGAGCTCAGAGAGTCGAGGGCCAGTCTCTGAGCCCCTCCCTCCTTCCTTAGCTGCAGGGCAGGTGAGAAAATTGAGTAACGTAGGTCCTGAATATTCTTTCTTTATTTTTATTTTTAGGCTTATTTTTATTTTGAGAGAAGGGAGGGAGGGACAGAGAGAGAAGAGAGAGAACCCCAAGCAGGCTCCTTGCTGGCAGCACAGAGCCAGATGCGGAGCTCGAACCCCTGAACCAGGAGATCACGACCTGAGCCAAAATCAAGAGTCAGATGCTCAACTGACTGAGCCACCCAGGTGCCCTCTGAATATTATTTTTTGAAAATTTTACTTATTTCTTTTGAGAGAGAGAAAGAAAAAGTGTGAGTGGGGGAGGGGCACAGAGAGAGGGAGAGAGAGAATCCCAAGCAGGCTCCACACCGTCAGCACAGAGCCCAACACGGGACCTGATCCCACAAACCACGAAATCATGACCTGAGCCAAAATCAAGAGTCGGACGCTTGACTGACTGAGCCACCAGGTGCCCCAGTACTAAATATTCTTTAAAGCTCTTTCCGCTTGCAGATAAATATGATCCTAACAATAACCCTTTGAACAATAACCCTTTGAAGTAGTAGCAGTAGTAGTAGTATTGTCATCAGCCTTATTTAACAAACGAGGAAACTGACTCAGAGACACTAAGTGGCTTCTCCAGGGTCACACAGCTAGAAAACGGAAGAACCAGAATTTGAACTCAGGCTAATTTTAACAGTGTTCTTCTTTGGCTTGAAAGGCAGGATCCTTGGGTTCATAGCAACCACCAATTCTGAGACGATGTCTATTTCCTACCTTAAAAAGCCACGTGAGGTTTCCATGCCACTCAACATTATCATTTTTTTTAAAGACATCAAGTGCCCCACGGCACACACCCTGACCGCAGGGTGCTCAAACTATGGCCCAAGGACCCAGTCCTGACCTCTGCCTGTTTTGAGGGGAAAAATGTACGGAGCCCCAGCCACGCCCCTTCAGGGATTGCTCATGGCCGTTTCCTGAAGCGAGGGGCGAACTGCATAGTTAGGGCTGGGACCATATGGCCTTCAAAGCTTTTACCATATTTACCATCAGGCTCTTTACAGACAAGATTGCAGACCCTCGGCACTGAGAAATTTCTCTCAGCTTCTGGAGGGACACCTTGATGACACAGGGCCCAGCCCTGGATCCAGCACAGAGCAGGCCTTCTAGCAGGTGGTCTTTCCCTGGCCTCTGGAGCAGATGTCCCTTCCCCACAGGGAGATGCCACAGCCCTCGAGGGCCCGGCCGTGGCTCCCTGTCCCCCTTCCCTGAGCGGGGGGGCGTGCGCGCGCATCTGAGACTGAGAGCACAGCACAGAGGAAGCTTCTGCTGCCTGTGGCGCCTCCAGTTGTCAGACTTGAAAACGAAAACACAGGGCGTCTGGTAAAGTTGAATTTCGGATAGACCACAGGTTCGTTTTTAGTAGAAGTATGCCCCAAATATTACACAGAACATACTTATACTAAGACATTCTTCTGCTAAAATTCAGAAGTTATTATACTAAACTCCAAGTTTATTATGCCAAAAACTTCAGGGTAAGTGTATCCCCAAAATTGCACGGGACATACTTGTGCTTAAAAAAAATTGTCCGTCGCTTATCTGAAATTCAAATTTAAGTGGCTTCTTGTGTTTTGCCTGGGAACATCACAAGGGGGTGAATTTGGACGCAGAGGGAGACAGCTCAGCCCTGCAGGGCCCTCACGACTGCCAGACTTTTCCACAGGGGGTGTGTGCCCAGGGCGGAGGAGGGAATGGCGGCCACTGGGAGCCTTCGAGGCCCCTCCCGGGATGGTTGGAAAGCAGGAAATCACAAAGGTGAACTTCTCTTTTCCAAGTGGGCCTCCGCAGATCGGATTCTGGAACGCAAGATCCGTACCTTTATGGCAGCGGGAAACCACTTACGGCTCAGAGAGCGGCAGTTTCTTTTTTTTCAGTTGTGGTCATTTTGTGTTTTCGCGGCTTTGCCAGCCGAGACCTGGTGCCCCGTCCAAGCTTCTTTGCGGCCGCCTGTCTCCCTGTCTCTCTCTGTCACGTCGCTTGCTCTGGGAGACAGAATGCCTTCTGACAGGTGACAAGGTGGAGTCAATGTCATGGCCGGTTCGGGCCCTAGTCTGGACGGCAGAGGTCGGAGTGATGGGCGGCCGAGGCGCGGCTGCACAGAGGGAGTCTGCACGGGGCTCTTGGCTGACTGGGGCTTTCAAAACAGTTATCAGGGGGCAATCTTCCCCCCACAGGGGCGGTGACGCAGCGCAGGCATCCGAATTGGCCCGAGCAGGCAGCGACCGGTGTCGCTCTCCACCTTCGGTTTTGCCGCTGCTCTTAGCCTAATGGGAAGAGCAGCGCCACAGGGTGGCCCCGGACCAAGTGCCTGGCCGCGGTCCTTGCCCCGCACAGCTGGAGGCCAGGAGGGGCCACGTGACCAGCTCAAGGTCACGCAGCTGAGGGGACGCAGAGCTTCAAACCCCAGGCCCTTGTGTACGATTCTGTCCCCATGGAAATCTTGCCCATTTCGGTTTTTATGTTCTCCGCCCACGCAGGCATCCTGCAGCACCCAGTTCTGCGTTCCCGCCGTTATTCTGGATCTTTCTGCGGGAGGGCTCTTCTACGGGTCAGGCTGCAAACCGAGGTAGCTCGTGTGAAGGGGTGAGCCAGCTCATGTGCACCGAGGTGCTCAGGAGACCCTGGTGGGGTCGCGATCACCGCGCAGGCCCTTCGCCCCCCGGTAGTGCTGCATCCCAGCCAGGCTCGCCTTTCCTCACCAGAGCCAGCGGTGGGGAATGCCTGTTAGGTGATCAGGAAATGGAAGTTTCTGGGTTTGTCTTGGAGACCATCGTGGACACCCGGGACAGACAGACCCCCCCGCCCCAGGGCCCATCTGAACGCTTACACCTGTGGTGTCTTTTTATACATTTTTATACAGTCCATACCAAGCAGGCATCTCAAGATCCCCTGGGGGCTTTGGGAAGGGGAAAGGGGCACCGGGCAGAAGACTCAGAGCCACAGTGTGTGCCCAGAACCTCAGCAGCCGCATCTCCGCTCTGTGGCCCAGGACAGGCTGCCCCAGCCCAGCTCAAGGGGGCCTGGGGGCGTCTTTTCACCTTTCTGGCTCCCTGGGCCTTTCCGGGAGCAGGAGGGAGCCTCGCTTTGTGAGCCAGAAGAAGAAACCCTGTGCTGCCTGTGAGAAGCAGTCAGGAAGAAAAGGGGACCGTTTTCTGGGTGGCCCCCAGCACTCTCAGTGTTGGCTTTGAGCCTTAATTTTCTCCTCTGGTTCTCTTTGAAATAAGCTCTCCAGTTCTACTCCAGAAGAAAGGGGCTCCAGGAAAGCTTCCGGGGTGAGGAGCAGCAAGTTGGAGCCAGAAAGGTACTTGTGACAGGGACCTCCCCTATTAGACGCACCCAGGGTGCTACTGGAAAATGCAGACTCTGGCCTCTGCCCCAGGGCGCCCCGGTGAGAACCCCTGGGGGCTGGTGTGCGGCTCTGCGTTCTTACGGAACTCCCCCCAGGATGGTAATGCACAGTTAGAGGACTGGTACGTTTTACAAGATGTGATCTTCTCCCAACTTAAACACAGTTTAAAATCTCTTATTGGCTTCCCAGTGCTTTTAGAGAGCCGTTAGCACGGCTCATTGGACAGCGTTCTCCTGTGGTTCATTCCTTCATCCTTTGCCTGCCACACCACCCTGGCTTCGGCTGCATCCCCCATTCCTGCCACAGGACCTTTGCACTGCCCACCTCCACTGTCTAAAAAGGAACCCCAGGGAAACTCTCTGGGGTTCCTGGACTAGCTCAGCTTCTTTAGTTGCCCCTGTAGCCCATGTGCCCTTCTTTCGGCCACTTCTCTCAGTTTGAAGCCATACACCCTCATCTCTAGATGGTTTCTTAATGTCCTCAGCCCCTCCTGGGCTGGGAGCTCTGTGAGGGTAAGGGCTGGAGCCGTCCCAGCCAGGGCTGCACACAGGGTACTTCCTGGTTAAGAGCCCAGGTCTGGAGCCCCCAGACTCTTACGAAGGGACTCTTTGTAGATGGAGGCCCTGAGGAGGAAGGGAAAAAGAGAGGTCACACTGAAGACGATCGCATCGCTGGGGTGGCTTCAGTAATAAGGCAGATCGTACTTTTGTGAGGTTCCCTCAAGTTGTACACATTTCCTCGGAGGCTCTTCCCAGCGGCAGTACACCGCAGGCACGGCTGAATGACACCGACAGATGCCGATACGCATCACCGCCGTCACCTCTGAATGTGCCAGCCGGTCCCCTCTCCTGTCCCGGGCGGGGCCTGTCCGGGACCCGCAGGGGCCTGTGCGTGACCTGTTTCTACGTTCGCCAGCCCAGGTGCACGTCAAAGCAGGAGTCCTTCCTTCCGTGACGCACATTTCTCCTCCAGCTGCCCCGGCCCCGTGGTGGCCGAGAAGCCCTCCCCCCAGAACCTTCGCACCACATCTCCTACAAGTTCAAAGCCCATCCCCTGTCATTTATAATCATTTGGCAAATTTCATTTAAAATGAAAATCCATTTAGTGAAATATTTCCGTTTAAATACCAGCGCATTCGATTTGCAAAAATGTACCCATCTTGAATATATTTAAGCAAAAATCAATAAAGGTTAATAGCCTATTGCTAGAGCATCAAGGCGACAGGACGCCAAATAATTCCTTTTGTAATTGAATAGCACCGCCGGAGTGTGGGAGGAAGTCAAGAGTGACATTTCTACCATATCTTTTCAAATGGTGTGTGAAATTCAACCACTGGGCTGTGATAGCCAAATACAATTCAAATTTGACTAATTAGGTGGACGGTGCAATTTTCCATTTTTTAATAGAAAGGGGGTGGCAAGGCAATTTTGAGAGGATCGGGGCCCAAACGGGCGAGGGTGGGGGGAACAGCATGTGAAAATAGCGAAGTCTTTAACAACAATGTAATTTAAAAAAAGGATTTAATTGGAATCTATTAGGAGACAAGCCAGCTCGTTTGAAGGACAAGATTAAAAATATTTCATTAATGCACATATGACTTTGGGAAGCGATGCTCAAGGAATTTATTATTTTCCTGAGTTACTTAGTCCAGGAGCTAAAGTGCACGTTTAGAGGCCAGATCTTTGTTTCTAACATCATTCTCCAAAAAAGGAAGGGAGTGGGTCCCTGGAGAAATGGCTGATCTCTGACTTGGGGCCAGAAATATATGAGATGAGCCTGAAGCATCTTGTAGTACGAGAAAGCGAGAAACAGTTAAAAATCCCACGCACAGTAATGGAAGCATGTGCGGAAAAGCTGTCTATCACTAAGGCTGGGACAATCTGAGCAGAAAATCGATAGCACTGGATCATAACACCACATATGAAATAGGCGTGCTCCATACTGATACAAATAAGTGATGGAATAACAAATAAAGAAATAAAAATGGACAAATCTTCCATGCAGAAAAATTTCAAATAATTTCTGTGGGTATCTCATGCTTGGTGAGGTGGAGTCCAATCCCAACTCCTTAGGAATGGGTTGTGCTTTGTGACTTTCTTCCAAAGAGCACATCATAGGGGAAAAAGAGTAACTTTACAGTGGAGAAATTGGGCAACGGTAGCCTTGGCCAGGTGACCTAGGTTAGCATCAGCGATGATAAATCACATCGGGAGTAGATCCCCTTGATATGATGGCACGAGACAGACACGTGGCTTCTCAGGTCGTCTTTCCCCAGACCCACAGCCCCAGGATATTCATGAAAAGATGTCAGACAAATCTGAATTGAGGGATGCTCTGCAGAATACCAGCACCTCATTCCTCCAGACTATCAAGGTTGCTAAAACCAAGGAGACTCTGAGAAACTGTCACAACCAAGAGGAGCCTGAGACATGACAAAGGTCATGTGGTGTCCCAGGTGGGATCCTGGGCCAGAAAAAGGGCATTAGGTAAAAGCTAGGGAAATATGAATAAACTTTAAACTTTAGTTAATAATGATGTATCGGGGGGTGGTGGGGGGGCACCTGGGTGGCTTAGTCAGTTGAGCGTCCGACTTCGGCTCAGGTCATGACCTCACAGTCCGTGGGTTCGAGCCCTCCATCGGGCTCTGTGCTGACAGCTCAGAGCCTGGAGCTGCTTCGGATTCTGTGTCTCCCTCTCTCTCGGCCCCTCCCCCCACTCATGCTCTGTCTCTCTCCCTCTCTCAAAAATAAATAAACATTAAAAAATTTTAAAAAAGATAATGATGTATCGGTATCGGTTATTAATTGTGCCAAACACACCATACTCAGGGCATGGGTATATGAGAACTCCCTGTAGTATCTTTGCAATTTTTTTCTGTAAATCTGAAACTATTTTAAATAAAAAAATATTATTTTAAAACTCTAATATGGGGACACCTGGGTGGCTCAGTCAGTTACGGGTCCAGACTCTTGATCTCAGCTCAGGTCATGATCTCATAGTTCATGGGATCGAGCGCCGTGACGGGCTCTGAGCTGACGGTACAGAGCTTGCTTGGGATTCTCTCTCTCCCTCTCTCTCTGCCCTCCCTCATGGGTTCTCTCAAAACACATAAATAAACTTTAAAAAAAAAAATCTGTTACAAAGTGATATTTATTGGGGCTTCAAGAAAAGTAAAGCTCCTTGCCCTGTAGTGTAAGGATAGAGCACTTAAAACGGAGTGTGCCATTTTGGTGCCAAAGAGGCAGACTAGAACTGCTAGCTGCTGCTGCGTACAGCCTGGGGACAAGCTCACGCTGCAGAATGAAGGAAGAAGAGGTAGAGAGAAATAAAGCCCTTGGTGATACAGCATGAGTTGCTCGATCAAACCTTGCCTGAAACTAACCTAGCTCTTGACTTCTCATATTCTGAGGCCAATGAATAACTCCCTTTGTTGTGTAAGTGGGTTCTTGATCAGTTGGAACATCATGATTTTGCATCATTGATAATCATTCCCCACCTTCTTTGGTCTACTCAGTGATCCCCAAATTCTAGAACCCCCATATTCTGTTGTGCTCGAGCTGCAAGTGAATTGCTAACAAAGTCTGAGCAGCATATGCGTTGGGGTTACTTCCTTACTGTTTCCAAGGACAGGAGCAAGGTGGATGCGTTTGGGGCTGCAGGGACCCTGGGCTGGTTTTCAGTTTCCACCAATCTCTCTCTTCAGTGGAGAAGTTGTTGCCAGAGGATTATTTCTGGAACATTCTTCTGACTGAGCAGGGACTTGAGCTCATTGTTTCTCAGTTTTATGTGGCTTGTGGCTATTTGTTGTTTTATTTAGGAATGGCGGGGGGGGGGGTGCGTGTAGGGTGTGGCTGCGGTTTGGGCTTTCATGAGATGCTAGACTCCACTGGAAGGTCACCCCCTGGCCCCACCCCACCACTCATGGTGATGTTCCTATTATTGTTTAAAAGCTTTTCATGTAGATTATTTAACTTGGCAAAACTTCAGAAGTGGAATCCCATTTGTGTAAATAAACAATCAGACTTCTCTCAATTGTCTCCAGGAAAGGACTGTCTCTTAATCATCTCTTTTCCCAATATCCGTGTCCCCCGAGACATGCAGCAAGGTGGTACAGGAATGAGTCTGTCACTCAGTCCACGGAGAAGGGGCCTGGGAGGCAGACGGGCCAGATGCCTGTCGAAGGGAGGGATGTACCAGATTCAGTCTGGCCCCAGAACTTCTGGCTTCTCTGTTTCATCCCCCACTGGCCCCAGCACCAGAGACTTCTGGCATGTTTGCAGAGGAAGAGTCTTCTTGACATCCCACATCCTCTTGAACTCTTTGGGCACAAGTTCTTATGAAGAAGGGCTAAAAAGGCAGTTGGAATGCAGGCCCCCTCGCTAACAGCCAGGGCAGAAGCCTCACTGCCCTGGACAGAGCCCTTTAATCTCCTTCTTAGCTGTGAAGGGAATGTAAGAGTATCCTAAGGCTGTCAGTCAAACCATCCCGGTTTTTGTGAAAGGTATAGCCTTCAACTGGAAATATACATCTGCTCTTTTACCAGTTCTTTCCCGTTGTTTAATTCTGCTGCACAGGATAATTTCCTTATCAAAGGTCATCTTTATCCCCCCAACTTCCTGCCTGATGCATAAAATCCTAAATCTGCACTGTTCTCGATTTAGTTTGTTCTAAATATCACATTATCTCCTTCTTTGAAGGAATCCATCCATCCATCTATCCATCCATCCATCCATCCAACCATCCATCCATCCATCCGTCTATCCACACATCATCTATCCATCCATCCATCCATCTGTCCATCCATCTGTCCATCCATCCAACAGATTTTTTTTTTTTTTTTTGAGCACCTCCTCTGAGCCAGCCTCTCCTCCGGGGCGGGGTCACAGCTCTAGCAAGTCAGGCAAGGTCTGCTTGAGGCCAGTTGTTGCCTGAATGGCCCAGCTCTGCAGGAGGCTTCCCTCATATGCAAAGATGGCGCATCTATTTCAATTGGAATATTTGTCAGGGATTGTTTTTACAGCTGGATGAGCTAGAAAGGTCCAGCAGAGAGCTCTTGTCTTTGGGGCAAGGACACGTGAACCTGGCCAGGTGTATACAGTCAGTCGAGAATCGCACAGTGCTACGGTAAGAGTGGAAGTTGGCAAGAGAGGCAGACATCTGCTAGTGCAAAAGTTAGCCTTCCAAATCCCTGAGATACCCTTAGGGTGCTTGGTTCATGTGCCCAAACCTGCATCGTAATATTGCGCCTCGGAACGTATAACTGTGTAGAGGTAAGCCGTGTATTGCAGACAGTGAATATGCAGAAATCATTTACAATGTTTTCTCTTACAACAGAGAGGGTGTATGGATGGAGAGTGTTACAATTCCAGAGAAGCCTTCATGGGGCTCCCCCCTGACTCTCCACGTGGCCAAAGTGTGGGCTTTCGTGATATACTTCAATCAAAACTTAAAATGGAGTGGAGGGAGGGCGTCTTTATGTCCACTCCACGAGATACGATTGTTGCCATTTCACTGAGGAGGGAAGGAAGGTCAGGACAGGCCGAGAACCACCTATCGATCAGGTCTCTCTGCTTGGAGCCCTTCTCCAGCACTTCATAGACACCACTTAAGGGAAAAACAGCTGGGGGAGGAAGAATGAACAGGAAGAATTGTCTTTACCTGGAAATGACAGCCTGGCACAGATCTGACGAAAAACAAATGTCTCCAAGTCACGGGATCATCGGGCTTTGAATGGCGTGGGGCCATTCTGTTCTTCCTTCCTCATTCCAGCATTGACATATTTTATTACTAATTGCATCTTCAAACCTCATCGATGATCTTTTGCACTTTCTGCAAAGAAATGTTGAAAGCTTTTAATGAAGAAATTAATTATGTATAGTCTCAAATGCAAATTAGACTAATTAATTGTAGCATTGATACCCTCTCCTGGCACAAAATATGAGAACTGGCATTATACATATTTATAAGGTACAGTACATTTTGACAGATGCCTGCAGATTGTGATGAAAGGGTGGTCAAGGTGTCTGAAACGGTGCCTTTCCTCTGACAGATAAGTATGATTGCGTTCTGTGAGAAGTTTAGTTTCTTTGTCAACAATAGTGACTTTCGAATGTGGAGACGTGAAAACTTTGGGCATAGAATGGATTCTCCCCCAAATAGAAAACTTGTGCGGGTTGGAAGTGATCAGAACTAAGACAAATGCTTCCGGTGAATTCTTGGCTCCTAGTTGCCATCTCTGAGAGCCATTTCCAAGATGGCGGGATGACTGAGTGGTTGGGATGCCTCTTTTCAACTGCATATTGTTCTTTGCATGAGACTGGAGAACAGACCTCTGTGTGAATATCACTTGGCTACTGGGAAACAATGTTCTGCTTCACAGAGATCTGTGCTAAATAAAGATGTCATTTAGTTAAAAAAAAATGGCCACACTATTTACAGCCTCTCCCATTAGGAAGTAAGGTTTACGTGTCCATCCTTTGGATCTCAGGTGAGCCATGTGACTTGCCGATGGGACTTTAGGAAACACGATGAAAGCAGAAGACCGCAAGTTCATGCTTCTGTACTGGGTTTGCCGTTCACTGCTCCTACTAGAAACCCTTTTGCCACCGTGAGAAAAAGCCCATGAATACAGGCCCACCCATCTCAGACACGACCCCAGACATGAGGGAGGCCCTCCTAGACTAGCCAGTCACCCACTGAGCCAAACCTGACCAGATTTCACAGCTAACCAAAAGAATCATGAAAAGTTTAAAAAAAAAAAAAAGTTTGCTGTTTGATACCAGTGTGTTTGGAATCATTTGTTACGCAGCAAAGGCTAACTGGTACAAGTTAGCACCAGAGTTTCAGAGCCCTTTCCACCTACATGCGGGGGAGGTAGATGTGAAGGGCCTTGAGTGACAGGTACTGCTTCCTGTAGGAAGCCATCCACAGATAAAGACCAGTCTTTGGGTAAAGAGGTAAATGAGCCAAGATTTCATTACAAATTGGAGACGATGGATTGGACACAGAGCATTGGAAGAGCCTTGCTGTGAATACATGTGGTACATACTACTGTGTCTCCCAGAGCCGTCTCCTCACTCCATCTTCTTCCTTCTTGTCAAGTCCTCAGAGGCTGTGATAGAGGCTGAAATAAATGCCAGATGCCCACTTCCCAACTTCCTTTGCAGCCCAGTCTAACCACCGGACTCAATCCTGGCCAGTGGGGCCCCAAGGGAACCTGCTGGGAAGCTATCTGGTGAGACTCAGTCTAATCACCTGTAAGGGGCTCCCTTACCAGTAGGGAGATGTCTCCAGCTTGGTTTGTTGAGGGGAGGGCTTGCCTCTTTCCTTCAAAGGCACCAGCTCCGGAGCCCCAGGGCTGGGCAGTGCTCAGCAAAGGAGGCAGGGAGCAGTGATGGAGAGCAAAACAGCCACGACATCGTCTGTCCTGAGGGGTGAGGGTTTCACTGGGTCCCTGATGTAAGTTAGAGGAAGAGGAGCCACCTGCGACGTGAGGAATGGGTGGGCACGTTTGCGAGCTGGCCAGGAAATCAAAGGCAGAAACACCTGCTAAGATAGGGCCCTAGGGGCCGCTGGGGACGTGTCTGGGGACAGAAGATAATGAAAACGAATGAAGGGACTGTGTGTAAGACCACAAAAGGCAATTCACGCCTGGTACCCGGCTCTGGGACACAACAGGGAGTGGAGGGGCCGTGGCAAAGTGGAGCACGCACACCTGCCCGCTGCAGAGCCTTGCGATTTCTGCACCACCAGCCTTTGAAGCTGGACATTTCTTGTGGGGGGAGGGGTGCGCCGACCTGGGCACCTAGGGTGTTAGTGGCATCCCCGGCCTCTACCCACTGGACGCCGGGAGCATCATCCCCCAAGCTGTGGCGACCAGTGTTTCCAGATATGGCCAAATGTCCCCCGGGGGGTGAGATTGTCCCCAACTGAGAAACATCCGTCTGCAAAGATCAGCCGCCACCCACAGCGTCAGCTACAATCGCCTTGTGGGAATCCCAGCCCTATGTTCCCAGTCTTCCCAGTCTTCAAAACATCTTTCCATTTTGTTTTCTATTTTTTAATTTAATTTATTTTTAAAACAAAAATTTTTTTGCATTTATATATTTTTGAGAGCAGAGCGTAAGCAGGGGAGGGGCAAGAGAGAGGGAGACACAGAATCCGAAGCAGCTCCAGGCTCTGAGCTGTCAGCACAGAGCCCGACACGGGGCTCAAACCCACGGAGAGTGAGATCATGACCTCAGCTGGAGTCGGACGCCCAACCGACTGAGCCACCCAGGTGCCCCTATTTTTTTTATTTTAGAGAGAGAGAAAGAACATGCATGAATGGGAGAGGGGCAGAGGGAGAGAGACAGAGACAGAGAGACAGGCTCCCCACTCAACACAGAGATCCCATGAACTGTGGAGATCGTGACCTGAGCCGAAATCAAGAGTCAGATGCTCAACCGACCAAGCCACCCAGGTGCTCTTCCATTTTTAATATTGGCATATAATTCGTTTTGTAAAAAGTGCCTGCCAACGTCCGTACTGTGTGGGAGACACAAAAGCACACCCAGGAGCCCGTTTGAGTCTATCATCTATTAGCATCACTGAGGCAAGAAACGGTAGATGTGATTCCTGGTGGGTTTATCCTTATGTTCCCCAAAGGAGCTGCTTTATGGAACCTTCCATCGCGTAGCAGCTTATTCAGTGTTCATCGAACAAGTGAACAGAAGAATTTGACAGTTTATTATTATGCGAATCCTGTGTCTCCCCCCCACGCCTAGTTTTTATCTGACATGCACCCCCCCCAATCTTTCAGATTTCTCAAACCCACTTCTCTCTCTTTCCTGCCCCTCCAGGAATTCAAGTGTTCAAAATAATCATTTCAACTCACATACCAGATTCCACACAGCCGCCGGCCTCTACCAGTGGCCTCCTTTGAAACCAGCCCTTCCAGAAACTCACAGAAGAGCCACACATGCTCACCCTCATTTCCTTTTTAGAGAGAGAGAGGGGGGGAAAAGGCTAGGCCATGTGTGGGAAAATGCCGTTAGCTTTGTGGTGGTCAGAACGATGCGTTTATGTTGAAAATGTTCTGCTCTGGATAAAAGTAAATAAAACAAAACCTTGTTCCTTAGAATGAACATCAATATTTATTTTTCACGCGGCGGACGCTTCGAACGCCGCCTCCTCGCCGCCCCTGCGTCCTGGGGCAGGGCGCCCGGGAACGGGCCACACGGCTGTGCTCTGGTTTGCACACCTCCTTGCCTGCTGTCCTCTCTTCATCGTTGGGTGTTTGTGACAGGCTCTGTCTCCCTGGAGGGTCGGAGGAATTTTGCGACCCGGGGTTTCCGATCTCCAAAGTCGGTCTCCGGCGGGCACCCCATGTCCCCCAGCTGGGCGGGGGTGGGGGGTGGGGAGCTGGCAGCAGCTCTAGGATCTGTGTGCAGTGGTGAGCCGGGCACAGAAGGGACGAGAAGGCCACCAGGGCTCGCTTTGTCTGGGCCTTGCTAAGCCTGAACCTGGTGACAGCAGGGGAGGCCGGCTGGCGTGATGCCACACTCCCCTCCGGGCCTGTCCCGGTCACCTCGCCTCCTACAGCGCCACTCCGGCCACATTGGCTTGCCTTCTGTCAGCAAACGTTTTCTGTAAAGCCCAGAAGGATGGGGCGCCCAGATGGCTCAGTCAGTTAAGCATCTGACACTTGGTTTCGGCTCAGGTCATGACCTCACGGTGTGTGAGCTCGAGCCCCGAGTCTGGCTCTGCGCTGGCAGCGCGGCATCTGCTTGGGATTCTCTCTCTCCTTCTCTCTCTGTCCCTCCCCTACTTGTGCGTGTGCTCTCTCTCAAAATAAATAAATAAACTTTAAAAAAAAGAAGAGCAGAAGGTTAATATTTTAGGCTTTCTGATTCACCCAGGACCTGGCCCGTTTCAGCCCAGAACCCCTCAGTCTTGGGCAAAAGGGACGGTTGGTCACCTCCCGTTGCCAGCCGTCTGGTCTCAGTGGCAGCTACTCGGCGCTGCCCTTGCTTGTCTCGCTGCAGCAGCCACAGACAAGACGCAGATGAGCGGGCATGGCTGTGTGCCAATAAAACTTTATTCATAAAAATCAAGCAGTCAGCCAGACCTCTGAGGCACGAGGTCCCTCCCTGCTCAGGGCCTTTGCATGTGCAGAAGCCACTCCTCCCTCAGCCACTTCTGTCTGACACCCAGTCTGTGCTCCACTGTCTCCCCCGGAGCCCCTGGCTAGCCGCCCGTGCCCGTGCCCAGCCGCGGGGTGCTGGCTGCCGAGAGCCCACGGTCACCTCCGTCCCCAGAGCACCCTCGGCCAAGGGCGTTCCTGCCCTGTCCCCCCAGCGCTGACCACGCCAGTGTGGCCATGTGTCCGACCCAGGGTTCCAAGGGGGCGCTGCTCGCCATCCCGCGGGCCCGGGAGACGGGCCGGGACCCCAGCCTTGCTCAACTCCTACCTCCTCCTGCCCGGCTCCCCCAGCCCCTCCTCCTGAGCACCTTCCTGCATAAGCCCAGCTCATCTGTGTCCCCTTCTCGGGCCCTGCACCCAAGGGACCCCCGCCCACTCTCCCTCCCTCCCCTAAGTACCGCTGTCCCGTCCGGCTGTTTCCCTGTCTCCATGGCCCCGAGCACGAATCAGAGGGACCCGCGCTTTTGTGCGTTTGCTTCTTGTCCGTCTGCCCCAGATGTAAATGCCGTGCGGACAGGCTGCCCCGTTTCCCGCCGGCACTGCCCCGGCACCTGGCTCTCCCCAGCATGTGTGGTGTGAAAGAACCCACTAATGGCGGCTCCCCCGGGTCTGGGGCGAGGGCCCGGGGCTCAGGGAGCCGGATTCTCTTGCTCAAGTTCTCAGCTGGGGGCAAGGAGGAAACTCGGCTCCCGGGCTCGGCTCTGCCACCAGTGCGGCGACTTGGGGCACGTCAGTTGCTCTCTGGGCACAGGCTCTGAGCCCCGTGAGCCCGCAGATGACCCTCCTTGACAGGCCCAGGGTCAGGGAGGGAGATTTCCATCTGCACCTTCTGGGGCTTAATGTTTTTTTCCTTACTTCGCGGGTGTGTGACCTGGGAATTCCCCGGGCCTCTGCACTAAGAAGGATTGCGTGTTTGGTTTAATTCTCTGCCATCACGGTCTTAAAATTCTCAATACTTGTTCTATTTTTTTTTTTTAAGTTTATTTATTTACTTTGAGAGAGAGAAAGCAGGGGAGGAGGAGAGAGAGAGAGGGAGACAGAGAATCTTTAGCTGCGCTGACAGTGTGGAGCCCAATGCAGAGCTCGACCTCATGAACCACAAGATCATGACCTGAGCTGAAATCAAGAGTCAGATCCTCAACCAACTGAGCCACCCAGGCTCAATACTTGGTAAAAAAATAAATTCTTGATACTTTTTTATTTAAGTCAATATTTTTTTAATTTTTTTTTTTTGAGAGAGAGAGAGACAGGGTGTGAGTGGGCAAGAGATAGAGAGAGGGAGACACAGGATCGGAAGCAGGACCCAGGCTCCGAGCTGTCAGCACAGAGCCCGATGCGGGGGGGCTCGAACCCACGGACCGCAAGATAATGACCTGAGCTGAAGTCAGACGCTTAACCGACCAAGCCAGCCAGGCGCCCCAATTCTTGGTACTTTCTTAACAAGGGCTCAGATTTTCACTTTGCACTCAGCCCTGCAAATCCTTAGCACAGTCCTGCGTATACTTTTGCCAGATCTCGTTCCGCACGCCCCCTCCCCCTTCCCGTGTTTAGCCCTCCCAGCGCTGTGAAGGGCGCTGTGACTACCCCCATTCTACACACGAAGAAACTCGGGACACCGAGTGATCCACGCCTGGGTCACGCAGCCAGGAGGCGGCAGGCCAGGCCCCCTCAGAGACTCACACCTGCCCTGAGCTGCTCATGTGCACCGTTCAGACTGTTTCCCCTGAGTGCGTCCGGAAAAGCCGCCAGCCCACAGCCCCTTGACTGTAGCCCGCAGAGACGGCTCACAGACCCTGATGTCCAGAACTGACGGATAAGAAACTGGTGGTGTTCTAAGCTGTTCGGTTTGTGGTAACTTCTTCTTCTTTTTTTTTTTTTAATATTTTTATTTATTTCTAGGAGAGAGAGAAAGAGAGAGACAGTGTGAGCAGGGGAGGGTCAGAGAGAGAGGGAGACACAGACTCTGAAATAGGCTCCAGGCTCTGAGCTGGCAGTCAGCACAGAGCCCGACGCGGGGCTCGAACCCACGAACCGCGAGATCATGGCCTAAGCGAAAGTCGGACGCTCAACCGACTAAGCCACCCAGGCGCCCCTGTGGTAACTTCTTACAGCAGCACTAGGAACTGATGGTGTGTTGGTGTATGATATTGTATGTCTGGTGATAACGTAGCTAGCATCGCATCAGCCTCCAGTGCTGAGCAGAGTTAGCTCTAAGTTACCAGCCCATCCGGGAGAGATCACCGGTTTTACGATCCACGAGGCACCAGAGTAAAAGCAAAACAAACAGAAGCCATCGGTTTAAGTCCCCCCAGGAAATTCTTGCTGAGCGAGAAGACGTAGCGTCGCGTCGAGGTCTTTCCCAAGGAGGAGCTCAAATAGCAAGGTTGAGGTGCTCGAGGGACCAGGGACCCTGCGGCCTCCGGCCCCTCGTGCTGCCCACCTGGACCGCCACAGGGAGGAAAGACTATTTATTAGCAAATTGTGGAGATGAAGACAAACCCAAGCGAAAATGCCCCCCCACCTTTTTTTCTAGTGAAAAACTAACACATTTATCGAAACTGTTCAAACGACACAGAAGATACAGGCAAACGGGGCATCTGGGTGGCTTAGTCGGTTAAGCATCCAACTCTTGATTTCAACTCAGGTCGTAACCCTTGGATCATGGGATCGAGCCCCGCGTGGGGCTCGGTGCTGAGTGTGGAACCTGCCTGAGATTCTCTCTCTCTTCCTCTGCCCCTCCCCCTACTTGTACTTTCTCTCTCTCTCCCCTCTCTAAAACAAATAAACAAATAAATAAAACATATAGAGCAAATGGTGCTCAACTTTTTCTGTAAAGTGTCGGAGAGACGACACGCTTGAACAGCTTAGGTGGGGACTGCTGTGCCCAAATACAATTTTATTTACGAAAACCGGTAACCGGTAGGATTTAGCCTGCGGGCCAGGGTTTACCACTCCCCGATTTAGACAATAATGTGCTTTGGAAGTGCACTCAGCCTGTCCCCAAGATTCCTCATGAGTCCTCAATAGTCTGGATAATTTTACCACCCCTGATGTGGAGCAAAAATGTAAGTCTCTTTTCCTTCCTCTGGGTCAAGCGCTGGGTCGACTTCCTGCGTATTGTTCCAGAAGATTCCAGGCATAGACGAGCAGCTGCAGCCCCAAGCCACCTTCTACGTTTACCTAACGGTACCTAACATGGGTTTGCGGGAAACTGTTCATAAAGTGCGGGGCCGATGTGTCTGAGGCATGGCAAGTGTGCAGTGATGTGGCGGCTGAGATACACTGTCGTGCTCTCCTCCAATCAGGCAGTCAGGGCTCGTTAAAGGAGATATTAGCGGTTGCAAGCCCAGACTAGAGGCAGGTCCCAAGTTGGCCACTTGCTGTGTGGCTTTGGGTAAGTGACTTGACGTCTCTGAGGCTCAGAGGCCTCTTTTGGAGATGGAGTGCTAAGTGTGGCTATTACCTGTGAGGGTTCACAACAGAGGTGCCAAATAAAATACAGGATAAAAGGCCAGTTAAATTTGAATTTTGGATCAACAAAGAATACTTTTTTGTTGTTGTTGTTGTTATAAGCAAGTCCTGAAGGATGGATTTTTATTTGCTAAACCTGGCAGCCCTATTTCAGAAAGAATCTACTAGGAGCCTCTGTCATTGAGGCCAGCATACAAATGGAGCTCACTAAGAAGCTAAGTACTTTTGCATGCAAATGGGGTTATATTTATGTTTATATATAAAAATATATGTTTATTTATTTGTATTTGAGGGAGAGAGCGGGGTGCAGAGAGGAGAGAGAAAATCCCAAGCAGGATCCGAGCTGTCAGCACAGAGCCCGATGCGGGGCTCGAACTCACAAAACTATGAGATCATGGCCTGAGGCGAAATCCAGAGTTGGATGCTTAACGGACGGAGTCACCGAGGCGCCCCGGGGTTGTGATGTTCCTGACTCCCTACCCACCCTGGGTGTGATGAGAACGAGGTAGGAACAGAGTAAGGTCAGGCCAGCCGAGGGGCCTGTCAGGGATGCTTATTCTTATTTCTATTCTACCCCGAAAGTCTGGACTCCACTGGCACAAACCTGAGCAAGCCAGTTTCCCTGGGTCCAGGCTTCCTTCTCGCCTTCTGTTCCTCACCCCCGCTTCTGACTGTGTCTGCAGGGGAGCACCCCTCGGCTGGGTCGGAGGGCAGCCCCTCTCGACTCTCCCTGCTCTGGGGGCCTGGCTCTTCTGAGCGTCTGGCGCAGCTCTGAAAACCCTTGTCCCCATGGACCCCCCTCCACCCGGGCTGACGAATCTCTCTCCCCGTCCTCTTCTCCCCGGTGTCTCGTTCTTCCCAGATCCTCTCTTCCTGGGAACCCCCCCCCCTGTCTCCCCAGGAGGCCCGTCTCCCCGGGACTCCTCCCTGCACCAATGCCCGGCCTTACCCCCGGCACCAGCAGCCTGCAGCCTCTAAAGTCGCAGAGATTTTATTTCATTTTCGATTCTCCCACTTTGGTTTATTTGATTTCGCTCTTGCATGTTTTCCCCATTACAATTTCACTGAACTTATACAGATCTTGTAAAAAGATGCCTGCCCTCCCCTCCTGCCTCAGGGGACAGCTTTCACCCCGTTGGGCTAAGAATGGTCCCGGCGCGTCCACGACTGTGACGTCCACGTACCGGCCGCTGCAATCACACACGTGTGCGTTTGCAGTAACGGTGGGTGCAGGCGCGCCTGGCTGGTCCTTATGTGGGCGTCAGAGCCAAACCAGCACAGTCCTCAGCGCTCGGCTCAGGACCCAGCCCTCACGGAAGGCCTTGGACATCCATGTTGGCTGTCCCCTCTCACCATGTTGGCGAGAACACCTCTCCCAAGGTTGGTGAGAAGATAACCTTTCAAACTCTCATGTGTCTTGCCTTGTGGCCCCGACCATCCTCTGCTCTGCCCATAGGGCACCACAGAGTGTTATTTTTATAGATCCCACAATTATCTCATACATAATGCAATTTTATAGCATTGTAATTTGAGCGTTAAGAGAATGGCTTTATTAAATGTGCAGGGAGAGGAGAGACTCTTTCCCTACCCTCTTAGGTTCTGCACCTGGGACCTGAGAATTAAACTGACAAAGGCAGATGAAAGAGAAAAACACCATTTTATTTGATGTTACTGTTTTTATGGGTGCATGCCTTTTGTACCCAAGAAATGAAGACTCAGAGAAATGGATAGGCCTCAGGGCTTAAACATTATTTTAATAAGGAACAATAAATTGTAGAGAAAAGATGAGACAAAGGAAAGGGGGCTTGGGGTAGGGACAGTTCGTTGTGGGGAAGTGACCAGGAAATGTATCGGGAAACTAACGAAAGATAAGGGTTATCTGAGTAGGTTTGTTTGTACAGAGTCATCTTGGTCCTATTCCCAGCGGTGAGAATGCTCACCTGGGGGCGCCTGTGTGGCTCAGTTGGTTAAGCGGCTGACTCTCGGTTTTGGCTCAGGTCATGATCTCACAGTTCGTGGCTTCGAGCCCCACATCAGGCTGTGCACTGACAGCACGGAGCCTGCTTGGGATTCTCTCTCTCCCTATCTCTGCCCCACCCTGCTCACACGTGCTCTCTCTCTCTCTCAAAAAAAAAAAAAAAAAAAAAAAGAATGCTCTCTTCTTCATGGAGCCAGATGCACCCCTTCCCCCCGGGAGACTCCTGCTCTGCTCTCAGACAGAAGGGGTGCAGTCCGAGAGCTCTGCCTGTATCTGCTATTTCTCAACTGCCTTCAGCTCAAAATAATCGACATGCCAGAGGGGCCTCTTTTGGGGTGGCGTGCTCTAATCCCTTTAAATTGTAAACAGTAAAAATACACCACAGTTTTTGTTGTCATATTTCTTTTTTTTTTATTTCTTTATTGTATTGTTTTTATTTTATTTTTCTTCAAACATTATGCTATTTTCACAAAAACCAGCTCTGTAGTTTTCGATTTAGAAATAGACTGTATGTAGATTCATTTATATGGAAATTATCTGATCCCTGAAAGTTTGAATAAACATATTTTTATTTATTTTTTTCATGATGTAAGCATTTTATTTTTTATTTTTTTAACATTGAAAATATTTTTAATTTTTAAGAAACTAAAGAGAGGGTATACCTCATTTTATTTTATTTTAATTTTTTTTGTCTGCATTCTTTTTTTTTTTTTACAAATAGTTTATTGTCAAGTTGGTTTCCATATAACACCCAGTGCTCATCCCCACAAGTGCCCTCCTCCATGCCCATCTCCCCCCGCCCCCCCACATCCATCAGTCCTCAGTTTGTTTCTCAGCATTCAAGAGTCTCTCATGGTTTGCCCCTCTCCCTCTCCCCCACCATTTCCCCCCTTCTTCTCCCTTTTTTTCCTCTGTTAAGTTCCTCCTAATCCTCCTATACGTGCAAACATATAATATTTGTCCTTCTCTGCCTGACTTATTTCGCTCAGCATAACACCCTCAAGGTCCATCCATGGTGCTACACATGGCCATGTTGTCATATTTCTTAATATAGCGGGAGCTCAGAAAATGAAAATGAGGTCCGATCTGCCTCTCCCTCCGAGAAGTCCACCGAGTCCTGGAACCACAGAAAAAGGCGCTGGGCGTGCACATTTCGGGAGAGGCTCTGGCTCCTGTAGGTTCTCGTGTCCCTCCAGTTCTGTCCCTGTGACTTCACTTGCCCAGGGTCATGGGGCTGGCGGTGGCAGGGTCCGGCCGTGTGACCCAGACCCTGGGCCCTTACGCTCTGCGCCATCGCGGGCGCGGCTGAGGGGGCCGTGTTAGTTTCACAAGTGCCCACCACCTCGGTGGTTTAAAGCAACAGAAATTTATTCTCTTCCATCCCTGGGGGGGTGGGGGGTCAGAAGCCCAAAACAGGTCTCACAGAAGTGAAATCAGAGTGTCCCCAGAGCTGCGCTCCCTCTGGAGGTGCTGGGGGCGGGGGGGACTTTCCTTTTTCCGGTCTCCAGAGCAGCGATCTCCATCTCCGGCTCATGGTCCCTCCTCCAAGTTCAAAGCCAGTACTGCAGCATCTTGGCTTGGTGTCACATTACCTTCTTCTGGGTAGTCTGACGCCCCTGCCCTTCTGCAGTAAGGGCGCTGTGGCTGTGTCTGGGGCCCCGGCGAGAATTCAGGGTAACTCAATCCTTAACTCGGCCAACATCTGCGACGTCCCTGTTGCCATGTCAGGCCACGTTTCCGGGTCTCCGGGGATGGCTCAGCCGGCCACACGGGCCCCCACGGGCTGGGTCCGCACTGTGGAGAGTTCGCAGGGCCCACGGAAGGGTGGCGACAGCCATGTGTGTCTCTGGCCTCCTGTAGGACACAGAGCATCCTCTCCGGGGACCAAACAAATAGCTTCAGGCTCCCTCGGGCAAGACTGGATGACCCAGGCTTGGAGGTCGGAAGGGGAAGGACGATTCTTGCCCCAACAGCCCCTCCGCCATCAGCCCAGCGGGGTTCTGGGAGACAGCAGCAGAGGGGTGACCTTCCGGTCCTCACCTCTGCTAAGATGCAGGGGGGGATACAGGTGGGGGAGGAGGGCCCTCAGAGACACCAATAGCCCGTCCTGGAACTCAGTGGGACCAGCTGGGCGCCAGGTGGTCTCATCGCCCTGATCCTCAGTTATCTGCTCTGTAGAGTGGGCATAATCACAGCGTCTGCCTTAGGCAGTTGCTGCCGGGATGCATAATCCCCGCAGAGAACACTGAGCGGTGTCCCCGGGACTTGCTAATCTCGTCACGTCACCAAACTGGTAACTCCATGACCCGGTTATTCAAGCCACCGTCCCTTTTTTCGTCTTCGATGTTCTCACCCCCATCTCGCATCTGAGCCACCGGAAAACTGTCTGCTCTGCCTCCAGTGAGTGTCCTTCACGGACCTTGTCCAAACCGCATCGTCTCTCTGCTGTGTTCTCTCCAGAGTCTCTCGCTGGCCTTGCTGTGTGCCCTCCCTGCCCTCTTAGTCACTAAGGCTCAGGCAGAGCCAAGCCATTTCTTTGCTCAGAGCCTTCCGGTGGTCCCCTGTGGCGTACCAAGGTAAAGCCAGCACTCTTACCACGGCTGACAAGACCCCTGGGATCCAGCCTCCAGACTGTTCTCTGACCACACCCCATACTCTCTTTCTCTGCACTGGCCACACTGGCCTCCCAGCTGCTGCTCCTACGTACTTAGCATGTTCCTGCCTCAGGGCCTTTGCATTGCTCTTCCCTCTGCCTAAAATGCCCTTCCTTCTGATCACCATGTACCCAGTAACCTCGCCTCCTTCATGTCTCCATGTCTTAGTACCACCTTTTCTTGGCCCAACTACAGAGAAGAACAAAACATATATATATATATAATTTTTTTTTAATTTTGAGAGAGGGAGATTATGAGTAGGGGAGAGGGGCTGAGGGAGAGGGAGAATCTTAAGGGCTCAGCATGGAGCCCTACACAGGGCTCAAAGCCATGAGTCTGGGATCATGACCTGAACTGAAATCAAGAGTCAGACACTCAACCGACTGAGCCACCCGGGCATCCCAAACCTTTATATCAACCCCTAGTATATGATTTTGTTTTTACCGGCTGTCATCTCGCTTTGACTGAATTCACTTCTCAGCTCTATGAAGGCAGGGACCGTATCTGTTTTGCTTTTGCTACGTTCCTAACCCCTGGAAGCATAGTACGCGCTCACTAAGTATTTGCTGGATGTGCAGAATCCATCGAGGGCTGAATGAGAACAGCCTCGGGCATTTTTCTAAGCACTTGACACCCACTCTCTGCTTCAATCCGGACACCACTGCTGGGAGGGAGGTACCGAGCTTAAGGCCACCCCCTTCCTGTCCACACAGACACACTTAGCAGATGAGGAAACAGGCTCGGAAAGCCCAAGGGGCTTGCTCAGCAGGCCAGTGGTGGAGCCAGGGCTTGGACCCAAGCAGTGAGACCCCCGAGCTCAGACCGTCACCACACTGGAGGGCGCTGCCAGCCCGGTGCGGCCGGTCCTAATTGAGATGTTCTGTGAGCGTAAAACTGATTTCAAAGGCTTAGGACCAAAATAAAACAATGTAAAATATACCATTAATAGGTTTTTATATTGGCGGCATGTTGAAATGATAATATTTGGATATATTGGATTAAATAAAGATATATTATTCAAATTAATTTCACCTGGTTCTTTTTCCTTTTTAGCGTGGCCATTAGAAGATTGAAAATCGCACATATGGCTCCCATTTGCGGCTCATGTTATGTTTCTGTTGGACAGCGGTGTTCTCCAGCGTCTCCCAGTCTTGAACTTGAACATCTTTCGCCCGGGACTGAGCAGGTGAGGTGCTGCAGGACCCCGCGCAGCTCCAGCTAAAACCTGTTCTCTGAAGAGCCTGCCTAGGGATGCGGACGGCTAAATATTTACGGTTCTGGGGCTGCGTTTCTAACAGCTCCAATATGCCTGCGGACTTTGTATAAACCTAATCACGGAGAGGCACCCGGTTTCCATTTCAGCCGCCTTTAATCCTCGATCCTCCGATAAAGGAGATGTGACGACATCTCCCTGAAGCGCTGGGCCAAGTTTGCCTGGGGAGCGGCCACACGGAGCTGCGGAAGGGCGGGGGCTGATTTGGGGGACCTGGTTGTGGAATGAAAAGTTAGAAATTCCCGAGAGTGTAAGGCTCTCAGCCCTCCGGTGAGCTCAGTGCAGGAGTTTGAGTTGCTGCTAATGAAAACTTGGATCGAGTGTTGAAGGACAAGAACACGCATTATTGTTGTGGGCCGTGATGGTGAAAGCAGAATTGTGATGTGCGCGTGCGTCTAGGGGGTTGTGTGTCTGTGGGTTGTGTGTCTGTTTTGTATCTGTATGGGGGGGTGTGCTTGTCTGTGCGTCTGTGTGTGGTTGTGTGTCGGTGTATCTGTGTGTCTGTGTGTGTGCATGGTTGTGTGTCTGTGTGTGTGGTTGTGTGTCTGTATGTGTGGTTGTGTGTCTGTCTGTGGTTGTGTGTGTGCTAACAGTCATCTAATGTCATTCGCTTGGGCTGTGGCTGTTTTCAGTTTTAGCAAGCTGGGGGGAGAGAGAGAGAGAGAGAGAGACACGTCTTTGCATGGGGGACGCAGGGTGACATTCTGCATCCCTGTCTGAAGTGACTGTAAATGGAAACTAAGGTCACAAGAGAGAAACTTCTAGAAAAAGCAGGAGGGCTTCAAGTTGGACTGAGAGGCGGCCACTGTTTGAAGCCATCTGTGGTGTGTCAGCTTTTGCAAAATCTCAGGATGTATAATAAGTTGAGGACTCTGAATAGTTCGCAGGACTTCAACCAAATTTTAATTAGAAGGGTAAACATTTTAAGTGGCTACAAAAAAAAGAGAGAGAGTCTTCGTATCAGAATCCAAAAATCTTGTTAATGGAGACATCATCAGAAGGTGTTTTTGAAATTCTTTTTTTGCTGGGGGGGCGGTGTGGTTGTCATGAAAAGCCTATGTCTTATTCCTTTACTTTTCACTTTCGGCAATTACTGGTGCTGATTTTTAACAATTGGAAATGGTCGTCCATGACTTTTAGACTGTACTTTACAGGATCCTGATTGAGTTGTCTTCCTGAAAATTAACTATTATTATTTTTTACTCAGGACCCCAAGTGTTTTAACACAAGGACAACGACACTAAAGTCGTGACACATTTCACACGAAGGGCCAGGTCCTGCCATCGTAGATGCCTAGTGACCTTCAGCAACAGAAATCCTATTTTCTCTCTAATTCTGGTGCCTATTTGCAATGAAATGATGCCATTTGCTTTAAGTCCCGGCCTCTCCGCAAATGGTTATTTTAACTGACACTCAAGTCAAAGGCTCGTTTGTGATGACTTTCATTTCAGTTTTATGGCAAATTAAATTACGGTTGTGGTTAAACAAATTTACATTAAAAACCATATGTGCTGAAGAGGTTTGGGGGAGAGTATCGAGTTTATACTTTAAAAAGCCCGAGCTGCTCTGTTTAAAGTGGATCTTTCATAAACTCGGAGTCAAGAAGCAACAATAATGTCCTTCACTGAGTCCAACAGTTTGGGGAAAAAGAAAAAAAAAAAAAAAAACCCCGGGAACGGAAAATACTACTGAAGCAGGCGCCCAGCTGAAGAACGCTAAGTAGAGCTTTTCTGTCAAACCAAGTTTGAAATTAAGGAATTCGTGTAAATTGCCATCTTTTGCATCAGAAGGAAGAAACTCACACAGTTCTCCGCTTTATGGAGTTGTTGTGACATAAGAAAACAGAATCTTTTTAAACCTCCAGTTTAATTAATTCTTAAAAAAATAATTTAACAGCAGCACGTTAAAAGGAAAGAAAAAGAAGGGGGAAAAACCCCGATTAGTTCCAAATAAGCGTCTCCTAATCACCCTTATGAAGGCGTAATTTGCAAAACACTACGAGGAAGTAACATCTTTTTAATTTTAGGGGGGAAAAGTGCATTGATAAAAATGAGTAGAACATTTTAATTAAAACTCATAAAGTGGGCACATCTGTTTGGGATTGTTCGGCGTGGCGGCGATTAGCGGGTCCCTGCACCTAGATAATGAGTCCCCGGTTGCCGTCGCGGGCATAATGGCCAGGCCCTGGTGAGAACGCCGCCTGCCCATTAGATCTCAGTGAGTCCAGCCCCGAGCGGAGGGGTGCGCTGGGGGGGCCGAGTTAAACACAGGAAACAAGCGTTGAGTGTGTGCCAATAAAAATGATCACAGATCAGGGCTGCTGATGTCATAACCCTGGGGGTCGGGGGTCAGGGCGCTGAATGCGCCTGAAAGGGGCCGCCTGTCTGCGGCCGGGCCGGCGGCGGGCGAGGGGGCGCGGCGCGCACAAAGGCCCGCAGCGCCTCATTAGAGACGCGTTTGATGGGCTCCCGGCCCCCACGGGGGCCCCGGGCGATGTCAATGGGATAATTACGATGATCTAATGGCCGGCTCTTTTGCATGCAGGCCCGCCTGAATGGGCGCCTGGAGGCTGCATTGAGCCGGGCTGTGTAAACTGTAGGGTGCCTCGCCGACTCGGAGCCGCGGAGACTGGCGGCGGGTCAACTTGGACCACTTTGCATTCACGCTCTCAATAGGCGGAGCGGGAGGCGCGCTTTTCCGAGGCCGCCTTTCAGCCGAGAGAGTGACAGATTGCAGGTCAGGGGCTGGCGGGACCCCGGCCCTCGCCGGGCAGATGGACCGCGCGGCCGCCCGGGGACCCCCCGCCCCGCGCCCGCGCGCGCGCGCGCCCACGCGGAGCGCGCAGAGGTGCAAGTGGCGGCCGCGCGGCTCCCGGGGCGGGGGGTGGGGTGGGGGGGATGATGCTTGCATGGGTGGGGGAAGGGAGGCGGCAGGGTGGTTTTCCATCCTCCTCCCCCAATGCTCTCTTAATTACGAGAGGAATCATCCAACAAGTCCCACAGCCCCGCGCTTGGCTCGCCTCCCGCGCTTGCGCGTCTCTCCAGAAGCAGACTTGGCTCCAGCCTGGAGCCCCGGCGAAGCAGACCCCCCTCCCCACGTTTTGGAGGAGGGTCCGGGGAAAGGAAAGAAGTGGAGGGGTGCAGTTCCAAAGGAATGCTCTCTCAGTGGCTTGCGTTAAACCGCATGGCTGTGCGGGTGATCCGACCGCTGCGGACCTAGGAAGCTGACCGTTTTATAGGTTCAGCCCCACGTTATGCTGCTTCCACGAGGCCTCGCAGTCAATGTGTTCATTGTGAATTATTTTGCATACGTGAGAGTCCGGATCTTTGCAGCCCCTGGGGTTTATACAGAGCTTAATCGGGGTCTTTCCAGCACATAATAGGCGCTTAGTGGCTACGGCTGGAATGAATGAATGAACGCACGCATGCAGAAGGCAATACCTGCATGCAGAAGGCAATACCTGTAGACCCGTATGCAGAAAAAGTCGCAGTTTCCTGTTTTCCCTCCTACCAGCCACCCCCTCCCCGGCCTTTCTAACAGCCTGGCATATTTCTTTTTCCTCCTTTCCCTTGCACTTAGAAAAATCACTCTTTCTAGAAAACTTAGACGGTACTAACAAGGTAAAAAGAAAGTATTAATGCTTCCATCCTTATTCCAAACCTGTGTGTGTGTGTGTGTGTGTGTGTGTGTGTGTTTCTCAGGTTACATCACGTAGCATGTGTCACAAACAGACCCCTGCTTTTTTACCACAGGGGTCACAGGCGACATGAAATTTTACAACTGGATTCAACCTACTGTCACTGACATTTCCCCATATCAGTAAATATCAAGGGACATTCCCCTATGAAATGGGCGCCCACCGCTTGCAGGGGGGATTCCCCAGACTTGTGTGAACAGCCCCCTATGGATGGACATGTAGGTTGTTCCTCCCCTTTCCTCTTTCAAACAGTATTGTTATGAATATATTTGCACATTCTGTGTTGCACACTCTTCCAATTATCTCCTTAAGATGAATAATTATTTTTTTCAAGGGTAAAGGATGTCATTTCTCTTATATCGTCTATATTTAGAGCTGGAATCAATTGCAGGCAATAATCTCGTCTTCATCACTTATGAATATGCGTTAATTGCACCTGGCACAGCCAGGCTGCGCGTCGCAGCAAACCTTTACACGCTCATCCTTTCCAAGCCAGAAGCTGCCTTTTCCTTAGCAAAAACTGTGGGGAGGGGATCACTCCAGGGAATGAGGTGTCCCTGATCTTACTTTATCTTTTCTTCACTCCGTGAAGGCCCCCCCCTTTTATTTTATAGCCAACACTTAGCAGTGATTTCATCTCTGATGACTTTCCTGAGTCAGAACCCTTTCACAGTTGAGCTGAGCACCAGATTACCTTGAGGTTCCCAAAGCCAGACTTGGAGACAGCAGTCAGCACAGCAAATGACACTGTGTAACCGATGAGACAGAATTGCCAAGTGCAATAAAATTCAGCCCCTGACTTGGATCTCGCTGCTATCCACGTGATGTCCAAGTTGCATCTGGTCCGCAGGATAAATTTATCATCAGACAGCAAGTGGAAGCGGAATGAAGTGGTATTTAAGCATTTTAAAATTCAGTTCACTTATAACAAAACAATATATGTACACAGTAATCATTTTTTCCAAACACAGCAGTGAAAAGCTTCTCTCCTGCCGCATCTCCTCCCCGACCCGCTCCCCATCACCCATTTTCTAGACATCTCTCCCTAGAGGCAAGGCTCTTACTACTTTCTGCATCTCCTTCCATTGTTACTCTGTGCATGCTCAGCTGCATATATGCATCTCCCCCTTTGCACAGGAAGTTAACATATGATACACTTTGTTCTATTTTGTTCTTTTCATGTACAGTATCTGGATCCGGAGTCCATGTGTGAGTGAACCAGGGTAACCAATCCCCTGCTAATGGGCAAGTAGGTTAGGCTCTGTCTTGTGTTACCACAGACAATATTCTTGTCGCAGATGTAAACCAGATCTGTGGCTAAATTCCTAGCAATGGAAACGCTGCACTAGGAGAAATGTGCAAAGACTTGAGAGCTTTTGACAAATTGCCCCTCCAAAAGACATCCTACTAATTAGCACTCCCCAAGGCTCAGGTCTGAGAGAGCCCGTATCTCCATGCCTTTGCCCACCTTGTCCATTCCTTACATTTCTGTCAGTTGGATCTATGAGCATGTCCGGATGGTACTTTTGATTGCCGAAGAGCCAGTGTGCCTTCGGATCAGAATCCAGTCTCAAAGGGAAGATGAAATGATGGGCTTCGATCCTCTACTGAGCCAGAAGTTAGAAATTCCAGGGAATGTCAGGCCCCAAGGAATTTCTCCCCCTTGAGGGGACAGGAGAACCCATCTGTGGGCTGTGTTTACCCTGCATCAGTGGGGGAGGGCCTGTGCCCTAGCTTGGGGTGCGGCCAGGCCTCTGGCTGGGGTAACCCTGCCTCGGACAGTCATTCAACCTCCAGGGCGAGCGGCCCCTGGATCCCTAGCCGCAGGCACACCACCTGGCTGCGTTGGGAGGTCAAACCCAGGACAGGACCTAGGTCAGGAAGGATGCACCTGCTTAGGCCGATTTGATCACAGAAGATCCATATTTCCAGCCCAGTCCGCCCCCAAGGGCTCGTGGAAATCGCAGTCTCCTCCCACCCCCACGGAGCCCACCTATAGCCTGGGCAGATCGCACTGGAAGGGAGCCAAACTGCATGTCCTTTGATAAGCAAAGAACTTGGGCAGGGCTCTTGCCTACCAAGGCGGGATTCTTCCCCAATTCCTAGTCTAAGGCAGTTTGAGAACCCTTGTAAAGGTCTGGTAGGAAGCCTCCTCTATCAGCTCTGATTTTAGCTCTTCAACTTGCTCATAGACCTCTCCACCTTTTTATTCCTTAGAGACCTCCCTGCATTTTGCTTCCTTTTAAATGCACGCCTGGGGAGGGGCCCTGGGGCCCTTTGTGCCTCCCTTTCCCAAATCATGCTCTCCCCAGTTTTGTGCGCAGGCCCATTCAGCAACATTTTCTGTGAAAACACTGTTTCTACTTAGTTTTCCTTCTCGGAAACGACAGCTCCTCCCCCCCCCCCCCCCCCCAAAGAAAACGAGCTCAGCCATGCTTTTGGAACATGGCACAAACATAGAACATTATTCATACGTGGAACTTCGTAAAGATGTTCACGCAGGAAAAAGTATTTTCAAGTGTCCAGCAGCCCCTGGATGGGATTTCACTTGCTGGTTCAGAAAAATGTCATTTGTTCATTAGTTCATTCGTGTTGGTTTCAGCAAATTGTTACGTTCATCTTCTCTTCCTTGTTGGGTACGGAGCTCAGAAGAAATCACCTGGAAACAGCCCCCGCGGGGGGCAGGGGTTCTGGGCATTCAGGGCCGGATTGTTTGTTTATTTGTTTATTTATTTATTTACTTATTTATTTTCTATCTCCTAAAAGGAAACTGTGCATTAGTTCTGCAATGGAGTTTTAGGTGTTTACATCAGGGCGGCTCTGGTGGGTTTGAGCTGCTCCAGCGCCTGCACATCAAAGAGTTAAATGTAAATAGCTTGTCTTTTCAGGGGTTTGGCTCCCGGTGTAAGTGGGTGGAGTTTGGAATCCGGGGTCTCACAGACCCCTTACATTTTTGGTTGATTGTCTTTAATTACTTCTGAGGGCTGAGCAAGGTTCCTTGTGCCTTGGGGCAGGCCTGACAGACAAAGAATGTTTCTTCATGCCTTGATAAGGGGCACATCACGAAGCATCAAACGGACCAAAAATGACAAGAAGAGCAAGTGTATCATTATAGCCTTCATTTGAGTAGAAGATGCAGTAAACAGAGAGGAAAACCAAGCACTCAGGGGGGTGGTTTATTTGTTTTGATTGCCTGTTATCCCAAAAGGTATTTGTATCCCGATTTTTACAGTGTTTGCTGAAGCCCTAATTTCTCTGCTTGAAGGATGGGAGGTCAAAGGTGGGGGTTGGGGACTGGCAAGGAGGTGCTGACCTACCCTCGGGAAACCTAGTTAAAAGCCAGTTTAGGGTCTAAAAAAGAAAAAAGCTCCGGCGGATTATTTTTTAAGAATTTCTTTCTGGGGAGAAGAGCAACTATAGGGAAGATGTTCCCTGTTGACAGAATTAAGATCATCAGATTTATCAAATGAACATATGGGACGGCCAGCTCAATTTGACTTTGGGATAAACAATAAATATAAATATATATATTAGTATAAGTGTGTCCCATGCATATTTGGGACAGACTTATAATTTTTAAAAAAAGGCATAGTCTATGCTTTACTAGCAGTTGTGACCTCGAGCAAAATCTCCATGTTCCTGTGATTGAGGCTAGTGCAGAAAGTTCAAAGAAATTTGTGGAACTTTCCCTTCATTTATTTAAAGGTGTTCATCTAGCAACAGTATCGAGCCAATGGGCTTGCCATGGTCCTAAGATCCTAATAAGCTTCCTCACAAGATTACATTTTAAAAAGGTAGCATTTCTTGGGGCACCTGGGTGGCTCAGCCCGTTGAACGTCCGACATTGGCTCAGGTCATGATCTCACAATTCGTAAGTTCGAGCCCCGCGTCAGGCTCTGTGCTGACAGCTCAGAGCCTGGAGCCTGCTTCAGATTCTGTGTCTCCCTCTCTCTCTCTGCCCCTCCCCTGCTCGTGCGCTGTCTCTCTTGCTCTTAAAAATAAATAAAACATTAAAAAAAATTTTAAGGTAGTATTTCCATTTTAAGCACTTTGTGTAGGTCAGCCATTGGATCTGATCCTGATCAACAACACCCATTTCTTGAGTTTTTGATGGATCGGCACACTTTGCAATTAGCAAGTAATAAAAGTACAATTAATATCTCCATTGCACATGTGAGGAAACTGAGGCCCAGAGATGGGAAGTAACTTTTCCCAGGTTGCACAGCTAGGAAGTGACAGAACTGAGATTTGAACACACAGGGAACTGCTTTCTTTCTTTCTTTCTTTCTTTCTTTCTTTCTTTCTTTCTTTCTTTCTTTCTTTCTTTCAATTTTTTAATGTTTTATTTATTTCTGAGAGAGAGAGGGAGACACAGAATCTGAAACAGGCCCTAGCTGTCAGGACAGAGCCCGACGTGGGGCTCGAACCCACAAACCATGAGATCATGACCTGAGCCAAACTCGGATGCTTAATCGACAGAGCCCACTCAGGAGCCCCAGGGAACTGATTTCAAATGTGCTTTCACATCTTCCCCCTTCTCCTTCCCAGATAAGAGTACTCAGTCTGAGCGTCCCACGGTACGCACGGTACGTGTGAAACTGTTTGAAAAAGAAGCAATTTTGCTGGAAAAGTTGAGATCAGCTGACCAGTCAGATTAGCCGAAAGTCATTAATTCTGCTCACCAGAGATGGTTTCAAGAAATGACAAAAACCAGCGGCACCCTTTTGGCATGAAGATTTTTCCCTGTCAATTGTCTGGCAGTAAAAGAACTAGCCTGTGGCAAAATCAGAATGGCGTTTCACGTCACCACTTAATCGAATTGAAATGTTTGTTCCTTGCCCTTCACTCTCTGTGAGTGCCGGAGTCAGAAAACATCTTCCATAAAGGGCCAGAGGGAAAATATCTTCAACTTTTTCAGTCTCCGGCAAGGATGCAACTTGGCCTGTGTAGCAAGAAGACAGCCACAGACCACGCGTGGACCAGCTGGGCGTGGCTGTGTTCCAATAAAACTTTATACAGTCCCTTCCCGCTATTCACAGTAATGTTCTATCAAGTTGCTGCCAACACCACATTTGCAAAGGCGGAACTCTACTCCCAAGAGAAACACAGGGTTACGCTTCTGTGAGTCTCGGGTCATGGCATTTTGTCAACTGATCAATACACAGCCTGGTTTTATGTGTGTGTCTGTTAAAGACGCCTTTTGAAATATACCATGTTGATTCATTAACACGAACTCACAGCCACCAGTGCTAGCATTCACGGCTGAGCAAAGCGTATCTGACATGCATGATGTCCCCGTATGGCACATGCCGCCTTCTTACCCTCAGTAGATGTGGCACTTTGGTTGGGGGCCATGCTGGGTGGCCAGATCTCCAACAAAAAACACCAAAACGGGGAAAACGTGGCACTAAGTAGACATGAAAAGGGCATTTGTTTACAGATGAGACAGCAAAGCAGATAGTTGCCTTGTTTGCAGCTGGGTGACTCTGAGTTTCTGCTTCTTTGTGTATGTCTGAAAATGATCGATACTTGTGGCTGTAAATACATATTAATAAGTAAGCAGATGTGCAAAATGTGAATAATGAGGATGGACTGTGTATAGACCCTGTAATTTGAACTGTACAGAATTCTCATGTGTCGCAGAATATTCTTCTTTTGATTCCCCCCTTCCAGTCATTTAAATGTGTGAAACCCATTTTTAGCTTTCAGGTTGTATGAACACGGGCGGTGGGTCCAATGTGGCTGTAGTTTGTTGACCCCTGCACTGGGCCATCAACCTCCTTGTGGCTGAGATTTCTCATGGAGAATATAGACTGAGGGCCTTCTGATCATGTGGTCCTCGTAGACCGTGACTCTTCTCACCTGGGTAAGAAAACGAATCCATCCATTCACTGTCTGATGCTAAAATGCGGAAGCAACAGAGGCGCCTGGGTAACTCAGTCAGTTAAACGTCTGACTTCAGCTCAGGTCATGATGTCACGGTCCGTGGGTTCAAGCCCCGCATCAGGCTCTGTGCTGACAGCTCAGAGGCTGGAGCCTGCTTCAGATTCTGTCTCCCTCTCTCTCTGCCCCATCCCCTGCTCATGTTCCTTCTCCCTCTCTCTCTCTCTCTCTCTCTCAAAAATAAATAAACAGGGACACCTGGGTGGCTCAGTCGGATAAGCATCCGACTTTGGCTCAAGTCATGACCTCACGGTTCGTGGGCTCGAGCCCCGCGTCGGGCTCTGTGCTGACAGCTCAGAGCCTGGAGCTGCTTCACATTCTGTGTCTCCCTCTCTCTCTGGCCCTCCCCTGCTCACGCTATCTCTCTCCCTCTTTCAGAAATAAATAAAACATTAAAAAATTTTACAAAAAAATAAATAAACATTAAGAAAATTAAAAAAAAAATGGAGAAGCCATAATGCCCCTTAAATGCCAGGAGGGTTTGGTTCACTTTCTGAAGACAAACAGGCAATGGATGAGTTATTTCCTGAGAGCGCCCGGCCCACCGAGTTACGCCCAGTGATGGCCTCCATCGAAATGACGTAAGGAAGTGCTGGAAGAATTCACACATTATTTGAAGCCCGACTTCTCCCCTTCCCAAAGTTCCTTCCATCTTCGGGGTGTCTATAAATAGAAGTTGAAAAGAAAAAGAAGAAAAGAAAGAAAAAGAAACGCCGGCCTTGTTTCTCTCCGAGACCCATCCCTTCTGCGTTCAGCACAACGGCGGTCATTTATTCCAGTTGTGCGACCGGCTCTGAATGCGCACAGTGCAGACACAAAGCAGAGCAGAAATGACAGAATTTGCTGAAATGTCTTCGCCTCCTGATCTTTAGTTTGCTCGTTGGCCCCTGCCTCAGAGTTCTCAAGAAAAGCCCAGACATGTCAGATGGAGATTGCTTCTCAAACCTCTTCTGAAAATAGACACAGAGGCAGAGAGAAGAATGAAACTGGCATTGCCCAATAACCTAAGAGTCAGGGTTTACATGTGAGGATTGTTCTACCTTTGTCGTTCCGTCCTGGGGCCGACAGCTAGCCGGTGCTCCCAGAAGGGGAATTTCAGTGCAGAACGTCCGTTCAGTCATTCAACAGATGTTTCTGGAGCTCCCACTGGCTCCCGGGGTGTCTGCTTGACTCTGAGGGCAGAAGAGTGAACCAGACAAATGTCTTCTGGATGTGTCATCCCTGGAATGTCAGCGACAAAGGCCCCCCAGCCAACCTACGTATCTAGAATTCTCTCAAACGTGTTTTCTGGAAATTTCATCTTTGCACTCAACAGAATTCAAGGATAGTCAGGTGACCTAGGCCCGGTCAACAGGAAATGCCCAGAACTGCTCCCTTTTTTGCACCAGATCTTTCAAAAATAAACACTTAAGTTTTGGTCAGTCAGTCGAATCAACATGCGTTTATGTTATTCTGGCAAATCTGCTCATTAAAGAAACGGCACCTCTAAACCTTGTGTTTGTGAACCAGGAAATTCGTTCTCCCTCTGCTCTCTCTCTTTGAAACCTTATCAATTTTGTTGAAGATGGTTTTACATCTGTTTTTCTTTGTAACGTTTGCCTTTGGCCACAACCAAGAATTCGTTGTCCACGTGTCACCTAAGTCAGCTGACGTAACTGCTTCTTGGCAAGTCTTTGAAGAGTGGAGGAAGTTGTTTTAAGCACAGTAGGATCTCTAGCTGTCCAAGGGCATGTTAGCCCCCTCCTTTCCGTCAGATGATGGGGACCCACAGGCTGGGAGGCTGGCTTGTCTCATTCCCACCATGGCTTCTTCTCTTTTACAAAGTACACTGTGTAGGGGCCTCTGGGTGGCTCAGCCGGTTAAGTGTCCGACTTTGGCTCAGATCATGATCTTGTGGTTTGTGAGTTAGAGCCCTGTGTCGGGTCCCGGCTCATTCCCTCTCTCCCCCGTCCCTGTATGATGACTTGGCCAACTGCCGCGTGTTTGTTGGTCTGTAGGTTTTGTGACCTTCCAGCGCCTCTAAACTGCCATCCATCAATCCCTGCCACACAGAATCTTGATGGAACACCTTGAGGATCTAAGACTCGTCAAGGAAACTGCTGAATCCCCTGGTCTCCCGTCATCCTGGAAACCTGAGAGTCCCAGCCCCTGATCTCTGACCCACACCAGGTCAGTCTGCCAGCAAGAATGTTCTAGAACCAGGGGACAGTTTCCTCCTCTGCGGGACACCCTGGAAGTAGTTTCCTCTACTTTGGTTTTCAAGGCATGCTTGTCATTAAGATTTCATTTTATTACAATTTGGTCTGATGGCTAATTCTCATCACAGGAAAAAGGGAACATGGGAACGGGAGAGAAGAAAGTAAGAAACTCCAGACAGATGACCACTGATAATGGTTTTGACGTTTTTGGACTTGGCTCAAATGCCAGGAGCCGTCTGCATGGCTTGGAGTTTTTGATTATTACAGTGTGTGTTTGCTGCATTATTGAGGAATTCAGTGCTGGTATTGAGAAAGGTACAAATGAATGGACGGAAGACGCTCATAAGGGGTGTCAAGTGTAGATTTGAACAGGTTACTCAGTTGTGAGACACGTTACCTGGGGCAGAGACATGGAGCAGGGGTGCGTTAAGCATAGAAGTGAAGACCGGAAACACAAGACTGTAACTCAGAAAGAGGAAGGGATGGGAGTTCCAAGCAAACCTTGCAGATTCACAGGACACTGATCATGTCACTTTGGGAATGACTGGTGTGTCATCCCTAAAGCTCTGGCCCCAAGTGTCCTGGGCCCAAGATATAAATGAACCGTGGCTGCTTAGCAGACTATCCGTGAGTGCCAGCTGCGTGCAGATGTTCCGTCCCCACCTCCAACCACAGTCAAGGGCGTGTTGGGTCCGGGCACCTCCTGGGGTCTGAGTCCCCTCGCTCCCCTTGCTCACCCTCAGCTCTGGTCCTTACAACCACATGGTCATCAGGGAAGGAGATGATACAAGGAGGAGGCAGAGGGAGAGAGTTGGGGTCTAGCAGGGTCGTGGCGTCTCATTACACCCTCAGCATGAGCAGATCAGACACTCTTACTGAGTGAAAGAATGAACAGTAGTAATGACATGATTTTCCCACGGTTACTCCTGTTTTAAAGATCCAGCCCTGTTGTGTCCATGAGGGCTGACCTGGGGTCCGAAGACTGTAGTGCCGGACTGTCTGTGGGCACTTCTGGCCCCACCACTAACCAGCTTGTTGGATGTGGGCAAATGAGCTAACCTCTCCCTCTCGCGTGCGAAACGGGTATGATGGCATTTCCCCCAGGGAGCCGCTGCAGGGGTGAGGCTTGCGATCCCGTGGCGAGAGGTGGGGGGTGAGGCTCCATGAGTTGGTCATGAACCCTGCAGGATCATACTGCCTCCCCCTGCCCCCATGCCCTCAGACTACCATCTACTAGAAATACAAAGACCTACGTCTGTGAAAAGTGACGTGTTATACGTGTTATGTCACTTTCTATATGTGTAGAGGAATGTTGTAAAGTAAGTGCCTACTGGTGAGTGGATCAGTAGGAAAAAGTGACTCAGCTTTTTCTTAATGTTATTTATTTATTTTTGAGAGAGAAAGAGAGAGAGAGTAAGCAAAGGAGGGGCACAGAGAGAAGGAGACAGAAGATCCAAAGCAGGCTCTGCAATGAGAACACAGAGTCCAATGCGGGGCTCGAACTCACAACTGTGAGATCACGACCTCAGCCGACGTCAGCTGCTCAACCCGCTGAGCCACCCAGGTGCCCCGCAGGTTAACTTTTGAACCTTAGGATTTCTCGCACCCTACACCCTTGACTTCTGTACTGATATTTTCTTTTAAAGAGACATTGTCTTAAAATGAAAAAAAAAAAAAATCCCAATTGAGGCACATTCTACCAAATGTCTGAGTGGTACCTCAGTCCCGGGCACGGTCATCAACAAGGAAAATATGAGAAACTGTCACTGGCAGCAGGAGCCTCAGGGGACAGAGCATGATGCGGTGTCCAGGGCGGGACCTGGAACTGAATAAGGCATTTGGGAGGAACCAAGGAAACAGAAATCAAGGGTGAACATCGGTTAATAATGATGTACCTGGGGTGGGACTCAACGTGCCGATGCTGATGTAAGATGTTCGCACAAGGGAGGCAGAGGCCGGGGCACGCGGGAGCTCTCTGACCATCTCCGCGCCTTGTCCGTAAATCAGAATCTCGTCTGCAATGAAAAAGCTCATGTGGACAGAATGGAAAATAAGATTTCTGTTTCTGTCTGTTGCAAAGGCAAACCCATCAGCCAGGCAGCGTGATGCAGGGGGGTTTGGGACCACACTGGGTCAGGAGATTATAGCAGAGTGCAGGTCTTCGTAATCTGAAAACAGTGTGTGTGTGTGTGTGTGTGTGTGTGTGTGTGTGTGTGTGTGTGTTTACAGGGAGGGAGGGAGGAGGGCGGGTGCATGGATTTCCTATTGCCGATGTAATGAATGCACAGCTTTGTGGGTGAGAAGTCCCACCCCCACCCACCAGGCTGAAATCAAGGTGAGCAGCAGAGCCGTGTTCCTTCTGCGGGTTCTCGGCAAATTCTCGTTCTTGGCTTTTCCAGCTTCTACAGGCCCCCAGGCTCCTCCGCTCATGGCCCCTTCCAGCGTCTGCAAAGCCAGTGGTGTCGCGTCTTCCCATCCCTGCGATTCTGGCACTTCTGTCTCCCTCTTAGAAGGACCTTTGTGGTGACATGGTGGCCACCCGCATGGCTCAGGATGAGCTCCCATCTTGATCTCCGTCAAGAGCCTTCATCCCATCCGCAAAGCCTCTGCCATGCCACGTGGCACACTCACAGTTTCCAGGGATGGAATCACGGGCGCCTTCGGGAAGCCGCCACACCGCCCACCTCGGCTGGCAAACCAGATGTTTCTTCTACACACTGTGATCTCATGCAGAGATGAACCATGGTGCTGGGAAGGTTTCTTCCCAGGCCGGACCGCAGTTTCCTCATCTGTAAAATGCAGTTGCCGTCACTCCATCTTCCAGCTCTGTGACTTCTTTTGTAAAGATGTCGGTTCGGAGCAGTGTTTGAAGTCTGTGTTACCAGCCACCCCACAGCCCCTGCGGTCGGGAAGGTGGGCTGAGGACACTGTTTTACCCACACGGGTTTGTGGGTGATGACTCGATTCTCTCAACAGATGGACTAGATGGCTGTTATTTTTGTGTTTTTCATTTTTATAGTTGCTCTTTTGTCCATGAGCCCTTTCTTTTTTTTTCTTTTTAATTTTTTAAAATGTTTATTCATTTTTGAGAGACAGGGACAGACAGAGTATGAGTGGAGGAGGGACAGAGAGGGAGGGAGACACAGAATCTGAAATGGACTCCTGGCTCTGAGCTGTCAGCACAGAGCCTGAAGCGGGGCTTGAACTCACAAACTGTGAGATCATGACCTGAGCCGAAGCTGGAAGCTTAACCGCCTGAGCCACCCAGGTGCCCCTGTACACAAGCCCTTTCAAACAGAAATTTGGTTACTGCGATGAAAAAAAAAAATATTTTGAAACTTTCCTGGCAGTGCCTTCTGGTGCTTTCTTCTAGGGCATAGGTGAGAATTGGCCTTTGGCTTAGAAAATCCAGAGGTCTGGGTCCAAACCCAGCTCCATGATTGCCAGCCAGGAGAACTTGGACGAGTCTCAGAACTTCTCGGAGGCTCAGTTTCCTGCTCTGTAAAATGGGAACAATAATTGTACCTACTCCGTAGCGTATTTGGGGAAGAATCAACAAAAGAACGCAGGAAAAGCGCCTGGCGCTGTGCACAGTGCCGCCACAGAGTCGCTCCTGGGCTTGTGTTCACGGCTCACACACTTCTTAAGAGGAAAGTCCCTCCTCCTGCCCAGCCTCAATAGTTGCAACTGATAAACCAATATTTGCCTTAACATCTAGCACATCTTTCCCTGCAAGGAAACGTCAGAGCTTCTCAGCTGGGCCACCGTGTTTAGAGCTGTGGTTTGAAACCAGGATTAAAACAAACAAACAAAAAAACAAGACAAGACAAGACAAAGCGAAGTCCCCACGCACAGAGGACCCGTGAGATGCTGTTTGTCCCGAGGGGTGCAGCTAACGCCTCCCAGCAAGGAAGCCACGCGTCAAAGCAGCCACGTCCCCTAGGTGGGTGTTGCGCTGCTCAAATAAGGCGGCACTTATTTAGACTGCAGGAGAAAGAACTTTCTCTCTCTCTCTGTGTGTGTCTGGTGTTTCCCATGTCCCTTTCAGCACTATTTATTGTGTCCACCAATTCTGATGTGCCGTGTTTTCATTTTGATTCAGTTCCAGAATTTCTTTTAAGTGAATTCTACATGCATCTGCCCAACGTGGGGCTCGAACTCACAAGCCTGAGATGGGGAGCCCGATGCTCTAGGTACTGAGCCAGCCAGGTGCTCCAGAGGGAGAAAAAAAGAAAAGACAGGGAAATAAGACTGCTCCTCTCTGCCCTTATGATTTCCCTGCAGTGTGGGCTCAGCTCCTAATGAGAACCCCTAAGTGAGAGGGTGAGGGGCCTCCCGGATGGCTGGGTAGAGACCGTCGAACAGAACGATGAAGAAAGGGCCAGACTTGCCTGCTTCCGTGTCCTGTTCTGCCCTTCCTAGCTGTGTAAACTTGGGCAAGTGACTAAGCTTCTCTGTGCTTCCATTTCTTTATAGGGGGTGGGAATTATGTTCACCTTATAGGGATGCTCTGAAGACGAAGAAGGTGAAAGTGCGGAATGTGCTTGGCCTCATGCCTAGTACGTAAACAGTGCTTTAAAGATGTTAGCTACGGGCTGATGTTTTTCCTTTGACGTGCACGCGCTGGGCTTTTTTCATCACGAAGACAGGGGTTTAGGTAAGAGGGAGGAGTTAGAAGTCATGAGCGGATAATTCACCGACAGGAAAACATGAAGAGCCAAACGCCGTATGAAAAGATGTCCGGCCCCACTGGAGATCTGTGAAATGCTCATCAAACACCCCAGAGATGTCAGTTTTCACCCCTCAGAGTAGCAACGTTTTAAAATACTGGTAACGTTTTGTGCCAAGGAAGGTACAGGGAGCGGGCATCCACTTACACTGCCGGGGCATCTACTGGGCAGAGTGCAGGGGCGATGGGGGTTCTGCCAGAGTGTGTGTTCATACCCACTGTGGGCGCTTGCACAGAATGCACATGTCCAGAAGTGTGACCTGACAGCAAAGTGCCCTGCAGCATCGTCACAGCAGAGCCCGGAAACCACCGCGACATCTGGCAATGGGTTGGGTGGGTTGTGGGCTGTGCAGAGGCTGGAGTACTATGCAGCCGTGTAAAGGGGCCGTTGGAACTGAAGGCACTGAAACCTCAGGTGATATCGACCGACCCCCTTCTCCCGACCGAACACTGCAGAGAGAGCTCTCACTGCACATGTGACTTGCGTTTGCCACAACTCATGACACAGATTTGGTTATTGCTCTAAGTTTACAGGTGAGAAAGTGAAGGTGTGTCAGGGGTAAGCAGGTCACCCAGGTTCTTTCTTGAGCACGTGGGTGGCAAGTTGGACTTAAATCCACCGTCCTGAGCCAGAACCTGAGCGCTAGAGCTCTGGACTAACTGCGACCTCTTGGCCCAGAAAAATGTGACCTGCTGAACAAAGAACGTTGCAAGAAAAGGAGCTTTTATAATCCAGTGTTGAAGAGCCAAAAATTAAGTCCTCCATTAAGAGAACCTCGGGCTGCACGTAGCCCCAGTCCCAGTCCCAGGAAAAGCCTCAGACTGTTCAAGGCTAAAGCCATCCTCGGACCGCCCTCAGTTCAGCTAATCAGACAACAAAAAAAAAAAAAGAAACACTCCTATGGTCTGAGTCAAGGCTGGGAACTGCAGATACAAGCTAGCCAGTTTCTCACCACTTGCCTGAACCCCACGTGGGCCCTCTGAACTCACCTCATAATTGGTCATTTTCAAAGGATTCTCAAAAGTCATGATTGGGTCCCACCAAAAGTAACGAACACCTCACAGATACTGAATGGTCAATTCTGTTACCATGGGTGCTGCTGTACAACTGTAACTGGTGCTTGTGTGATGATGCTACATGTACTGTAACCCCCCCATCCCTTACTCCTTAAAAACCCTGTTCGCTATTGTTCTTGGCTTCACCTTGCTGCCACGACACCGGTAGGCAGGTGAGCTCTGCTCGAGATTGTAATAAAGACCCTTTTGTATTTGCATCGGTGCCGGCTCCTTGGAGGTCTCTGGGGACTCGCCAATTGGGCACAACAGTGTTAAGTGACCAACACAAAATGAAGTGGACTGTCTTCTCTCTACTCCCCAAACTCTTTTCCCTTCCTGTTTCTTCTGATCACTCACCGCACATGTGCACACACATACACGCTCACACACACGGATGCACACATGCACGCACACGCGTGCACACTCGTGCACACGTCCATGCGCACACACATGCACACACATGCACACATGCACACATACGCTCATGCGCACACACAGGGGCGTGCGCACACAGCCATGTGTGCACACATGCACACGCGCAGACGTGTACACACAGGCAATGCGTGCACTCGCACACATACATGTACACACATCCATGCACGCACACACACACACAAATACACACGCATGCACACACATGCACACAATCTGTTGATCACTCTCATTCCTCCATCCTCACTGGAATTCGAGCTTCCGGAGGGGAAGCCTGTGCTGCTTTGTGTTTCCAGCACACGGGGACGGTACACGGTGACCAGGAGACACCGGATACGTGTGCCGAATGAATGAGTGAGCACGTCACCTTCACCTTAACCCTGAACGCATTCAGCCACTAACGGGGTCATTGGGTCGGGCCGGCAGCTCCGTATCCTGGTGCTGGTGACCGATGAGGTGGACAAAGTGGGTTGGAAAACCCGCATCTGAGAGGCTGACACGCGGGCGACAGCCCCACCCCCTCTCCTACAGTATCAGCCAGCCACTTGCAATTAACCACACAGAGACTTAATCAATCTGGAAGCTAAATTTCTTTCGGCGGCAGCATGGACGACTTTTGGCAGCTCCTAGCTGTGTAAATTAAAACAATGCGCTGTTTTTAAAAATAACACTTTAAAACATGCGTACACTTGAATTACCATCCAGCTCAGAGGCCCCACAGAAGACAGGGAAGCTGGTGCGTGCCCCGTAGACACCCCTTGCTCCTCTGCCGCCGTGGGAGCCACCACTGGCCTTTCCGAGGTGTTCTAGAAAGCATGGTGTTTTGGGGGTGTTCAAACTCACGACCCAGAGAGCAAGTGTCGCAGGCTCTGCCCACCGAGCCAGCCGGGCGCCCCAATAAAGAGCAGGGTCACAAGGCAAGGGTGTGCCTCCAGCACCTCGCCCTAACCCAGGCAGGCCACCCCAAGTCTCCACCGCAGCCCACTCCGTGAGGACTCAGCACAATCACTGCAAACCTCTTTCTCTTAAAAATAGGAAATGTTGGCTGCAGCTGCAGTTAATTTACTTCTGATGAGTCTAACCTTTCCTTCTCTGAGGAAGTTGTTTAGCGGGAGGGGAAAATGCGGTCACAATATTGTTTTATGACTATTTATCTTGAGGGCCTACTGATACTGATTGCAAATATTTATGCGCATTTTTAAAAATCTCGGCTAATGTTTGGAATGCATTTTTTTTCCCAAAAGAAGAGTGAAATCAGATTTCAGGTGGATTTAGCAATTTGGGAGGGTTTCAAAGTCATAACCAAGCTTCCTCCATTGGCCCGCCGGCCTATTAATCGCCTAAATACAGCAATTAGGCAAACATGATCAAAATACAGACTCTTACCATTTTGTTTGGCTTTGGAAGGCTTGGCTTGGTTTTAAATGTACATTATTAATGACTAGTCTAGAAATTGAAGTCTTCCTCTTGGCTTATGTTACATTAAAAAAAAAAAAAAAGACCTCCGCATGAGAAAACTTTGCATTTCTCTTAGAAACTCTGCTTTCCTCTTAGAGAAATGATGAGCTAAGTGTCAAAGGCAAAGCTCTAGATGGCACTTTCTCCTGCAACCCTGGGCTGAAAGAGATCTACTGCCTCTTCTCATTCTTTTCCTTCTCCCCAAAGGTACCTGCTTCTAGATCTGCTCTACAGTTAAGTTCCCTGGCCCCTGAAGAAGACATGCAGAAGGGCAAAGGAGTTCATCTCATGGGAATCCCTTTGGCTTTAAGATCTGGGTTTAAATCCCAGTTTTGCTAGTTGCACTGTGGCCATAAATAAAGTACTTAACTTCTCAAACTCAGTATCCTCCTTTATAAAATGGGGAATGATGATACTCAGTACTCTGTTGCAAACTGGCTTAATAAAAGCAAAGGAGTTTTACTGACTCAAGGAAATGGGAAGCCCAGAGACACTTTAGGCTGGGCTGCATCCAGGCACATCGGTAACGTCTTCAGGCATGCATGCTCCCTACATCTCCCTCGTTTTCCATCTCCGACAATGTTTCTCATTGGGCGCTGCCTCTGTTAGAGAGGGGAGACTTTTATTCTACCCTCTTGGTGTCTGTGAGTAGAGCCCGTGAATTGAACGGACAAAGGACAGATTCACAGGAGATAAAGCATACACATTTTTTCTGATATTACTATTTTTATGTGGCATGGAGGCTTCATAGAAAGAGGTGAGAAACCCTGAGAAGCAATGAGGGCTGAGAGCTCACATAGTATCTTCACAAAGAATGATACATCGTGCAGACGTGTCAAGCCAAAGGAAAAAGGGGTTTGCTGGAGGGGCAGGAAATTGTTGGGAAAGTGACCAGGAAAGAAGATGGGGAAACCTAATAGAAGACAGGGTTACTTTGTACAGAGTCATCTCTGTGTTGATTCCTCATCTCCCGCGATCAGAATGTTCCGCTCTTCCTGGTGCAGGAAGGACATCTTTCTTCTGGAAAGTTAGGGCTTCCTCAGATAGAAAGGAGGGGGTCAGAGGACACTTCCTCTATCTGCTGTTTCCCAGTTGCCTTCAGCTCAAAGTAATCAATGTGCCAAAGTGGCCTATTCTGGGGTGGCGTGCTCTGACCGGTTTCGCCTCCTCCTCCATCACTGCGGGCAGACTTGTCCCTACATGAGGAACGTATCTCCCCGGCTTCCGGCTTTTCCTTCCAGCACCGCAGTGCTCAGAGCAAAGCCACTTCCTCCTTTTCCTTCAGCACCGAAGGGAGGGATCGAAGGAACGAGGAAACCCCTTTGATTGGCTCCCTCCCATTAAAGGCCCTTCGTGGCCCATGTCCAAGTCACGGAGGGCCACCACTGGTCAGATAGGGGTCCTGGGACTTGGTGTCCGCGCACGCTGATGGACAGCCCCGTTGTGATCACGTGGCTACGGTAGGCCTAGAGAGAATGTTCTCTCTGCAAAGCAGTGGAGGCTGGGGGGTGGTACCCACAGGACCTGCCCCGCAGTATTGGTTCAAACAAACCACACACAAGAGGCTGTGCTTTCCTGGGGGCGGGGAGGGCGGAGGGGAGGCGGGAACAGACGCGTAAGGTCATTTCAGATGGTGAGAGTAGTTAGGAAGACAGCTAGCGAAACCAACCAATGCAGCAAGACTTGGGGAGGGAAGTTGGGGGGTGCTTGGCTGCTGTAGGCACCAGAGGCAGGCTGCACGCACTCCGGGACCGATGTCTACCTGCTGAGGACACAGGAGGAAAGAGTCAGCTACCATCCTCCTGGGAAGAAAGGGCGCCCCAGGGAGAAAGAATGCCCAGTGCAGAAAGCCTGGGGCTTTAATGCACTAGGGGCACAGGAAGAAGTCTTGGGGGACACAAGGGAGGAGAAGGGATTGGCGGGGGAGGACTTAGGCCACCACCTTTCTTTTCTCGAAGGAATTTGGAGTCTGCTCTCAGTGTGCGCGATGTGATCTTAGGTTATCAGTTGAGTGGTTGATGGAGCTTGGCCTGTGGGATTGCGTGGCCGAGATTTCTCCAATAGGCATTATTCTTGTTTCATTTTATTTTTGAGAGAGGGGGCACAGGTGAGCCAGGGGCAGAGAGAGAGAGAGAGAGGATCCCCAGGAGGGGCAGAGAGAGACAGAAGCAGAAGGAGAGAGAAGTGGGGTTTGACTCACCCAATATGGGACTCGAACTCACGAAAGACTTGAGATCATGACATGAGCCAAAGTCAGATGCTTAATGACTGAGCCCCCCAGGCACCCGCTTTCTCCCTGTTTGTTAGGGAGTGAGCCCTGGGAGTCGACTTGGCACACCACCGCCACAGTACGGACCACGCTTCTCAAGCCTCAGTTCTGGGTTCCGGCCAATGCAATGTAAAGGGGCGTGTGCCACATGGTTTCCAAGAACTGTCCTTGAAAAGAGGGGACATGACTTTCACTCCCTTCTTTCTTCCTACTGCTGATGACTGGAGTTCAAGCAACCATCTTGGGCCGAGAGGTATCAGGTCATGAGCAGAGGATGGCTGACCAGAGAGAAAGAAGAGAGCTGGGCTCCTAGTGACCCCCACGAAGCCCCCTGCTTGCCCCAGAAGGGCAGAAATGAACCTGTGTATATTTCAGGCCTCTATTATTTGGGGATTTCTATTACTGGCAGCCCCGCCTGATTGTATCTTATGGAGGAGCAGAGCGGAAGCAGGAAGACCAGTTTGGAGGGGGGTGTTCTTACAGGCAGGAGGCGCTGAGGCAGGAACGATGCCCAGCAGCCGTGCGGGTGGGGAGAGGCGTGTTGAGAAACCTCCTTTCCCAGTCGAACATCTGGAGGAGCTGCTGATAGAGGGGATGTGACTGCCGAGGGCCAGTGAGGTCTCAGTGATAATCCTTTTTCCTTTTTTTTTTTTTTTTTTGTTAGAAACGCGGGATGGGCCAGGCGGCCACTGGTGGGGCTGAGGAGACCTGGAGACCTCAGGAAAGGAGAAGGCGTGGTAGACACTTACAAAGAGCAGTTCTCAAAATTGTAGGTCATTGTCCCCCCACAGGTTACCTAGAAAATATTGAGACACATTAATTCACTCATCAGAGGTTTGTTGAGCACACACCCGTGCGGAGCGCTGAGCCGAACTGCGGGGGAGGCTAAGTGGGGGGGACGAAGCAAGCACCCCCCTGCACCCCCACCCCCGGGGGGAGTTAGCACGGGAGTGTCACCTCCCAGCCCTGGGTCCCTCGGGGCGTTTCTGAAATTGCACTGTGACCCTGGGTGGGCCTTGCCACCTCACCGAACCTCAGCTTTGCTTTTCCTCATAGGCGTTTACGATGCGGACACCTGCCTCCCAGGGGAAGACGGCGCCAAACGCGGTCACCCGCCGCCTGCCATGCAGGAGTGAAGAAAATAGAATTCCAGAGACATCGCCAGGGCCTGGGGCCATCACAGCAGAACATCTGAACTCTGGAAGGTTCCAGTCCAGGCTCAGGACACCTCCCCCCCGGCAGCAGTGCCAGGCGTCCTGGGGCCCAGATGCCCAGCCGGGTCTGACGCAGCCCGGGTGCAGACAGGCGGCCCAGTGGAGCCTCCGACTTAGCAGTTGGTGAGCTCTCGGTACAAAGTGCATTTCTGTGGCGGGCGACAAGTACGTGGTGGGCGGGGGTCGAAGCCTGCACACCCCCGGCATTTTAATCACCCACATCAGCGCTCCGCTCCTGGTGCAGCCCAGCCCAGCCGTCTCTCCCCCAGAGGAAGGGGTCCTGTCTCCCCTTTATCCCGCCGCGTGCTGCAAGCTGGACGGCGTCTTCGCACTTCAGCACGACGGCTTTGTGGGGCTGGGATTTCCAGGTCAGACAGCGGGTGATTTTCCCTGTGGGACGCTGCCGTCTAGACTAATCTTACCCGAATGGGCTGCCGAGGCAGAGATGGTCAGAACGACCCCTGGTTGTACACGCTTAGAAGAAATGCAGTGGATGAAACTGAAGGGACAAAATCTCTGTCCCCAGGCCCCCACCCAGCCCCTTCGCGGGAGCCCACGGGTCTCCTGGATTCTGCCGCTCGGCTGAAATACCATCATTTTCTAGATCATGGAGTGTGGTTTGTGGAAGTGTCTGCATGAAATGGCAGAAATGTAACAATCGTGTGCTTGGCATCTAAGTAAATTATGCTGTTGAGAAAGAAAAAGGCTAATTAAAAGGGGGCTTCTCTTTTAATCTAGAGGATCCTAGTGAGAATATTAATAAAAACTATAGCTGAGTGCTGGCAATGGACAAAGCTGTTTAGGCAGATCGTCTGATTTAATTTTCCTAAGGAGCCCAGAGGTGGGGATCATTATTGCCCCCATTTTACAGAAGAGAAGAGTAAGGCCTCCACGGGAGTGACTTGCAGAGCTGGGCATTGATCCAGATCTCACCGACTCTACATCCAGGCTCTAAAACCTCTCAAACTGCATCTTCTTCTTAAACTATCACCTGCTTTCCTTTTTCCCTCCCTCCCTCCCTCCTTCATCCCTCCCTCCCTCCCTTCCTTCCTAAAGTGGGGAGAAGGACAGAAGGAGAGAGAATCTCAAGCAGGCTCCATGTTCAGTGTGGAGCCCGATGTGGGGCTCGATCCCACGACCTTGGGATCATGATGGAGCTGAAATCAACAGTTGGGTGCTCAACCGGCTGAGCCACCGCCCCCACAGGTTCTTTTTAAAAGATGTCCACAAAGTACCTGGTCGTTTCCTTTTTCAATGCTGAAAGTGGCCAGAGGAGCAGTGTCTCATCCCCACACAAGGAGGAAGGGAGCGACGACCTCACGCACGTGGCCTTCCAGCCAGGAAGTCCCAGCCCCACAGCACTCTCTCCTTCTGCCCAGAGTCGGCTTCCGGCTTGGTTCTTCTGGCTGTGGGTTCAGCCCTGCGGGGAGGTTCGCGGGTGCAGAGGTGGGATCGCCGCTCCCTACAACCGGCCTGTGGGGACAGACTTTTTGGTGATGGTGTGTGGTCCTTTGTTAGCATCTAATGGGGGGATGCGTTCGGTCCAACTTGATGAAAATGTGATGTGGCCAGCAGAATACCGTCCCTCCCTCCAAAGATGTCCATGTCCTCTTCCCCACAGCCTGGGGGTATGTCACTTTCCGTGGCAAAGGGAAATGAAAGTTGCAGGTGGAACTGAGATGGTTAATCGGCTGACTTGAAAATAGAAAGGTTTCTGGATAACCGGGGGGGAGGGCGATGTCAGCACAGGCTCCCTAGAGGTGGAAGAGAGAGGCAAACGAAGAGAGTCACATGATTCAATGATGAAATAATGATCGGATATAATATAATAAGATTATAATAAGATATAATATGATTGGCTTTGAAGACGGAGGAAGGTGCCACCACCCAAGGAGTGTGGCAGGCCTCTGGGAGCTAGAAGCAGCAGTGACATAGGTCTTCTCCAGCATCTCCAGAAGGAACAGAGCCCTGTCACCAGCTTAATTATAAATAGTCCGATGAGGCGTGCTTTGGCCTCCGGCTTCCAGAACTGGAACATAATAAATTTGTCTTTTTTAAGCCACTACATTCCTAGTAGTTTGTTAGGGCAGCTACGGCCACTGAATACTGTGGTGCGGGGCAGTGGGTGCGCGGATTGTTTTCCAGATCCCTTTCTCTCTTCCTTTGTGAAAGGAAAGAGAGTATATTCTAGTATATTCTAAGGGAACTGAGCATACACAGCCCGTTGGTGCCCTTTTGACTCCCAACATCAGACTAAAAGCACAAACAAAAAGACTCCACCCTTTTGTAAAGTGGGAAATTGGTTCCTGGAAAAAGGAAATGAATTCAACCATAGCAAGTCTGAGCATCCTTTAGGATTATAGGACCATGGCATCCCCACACGCTCCCTCCATTAACACCTGCCAGGTATGGTGCATGGACAGAAGGACCTATAGCCCCTTGTTTGACATTTCAAATTCAAGCGCAGGCGCAGGCTGTCAAATGTAAATCATACACTCCCATCGGCTGGCATTCCTCGAAGGATCAATTATGCACTGACATCTCCTTGCATATAAGCGTGGGATTATTTACAGCCATCAAGCAAGGTTAACACGTGGCGAGAATCTGGCCCTAAGTGCAACGCCAAAATTCCTGTTCAGGTGGCTGAGAAATTAAGGCAGTTCTGGAAGGTCTCTGGCCTGTTGCGACGTCTGTCGTTGGCTTCTCCGTCACACAGCGGCCAGCGGCGTGGTGGAACACCCCAAACCTGAGAGCCACTTCCCGCCCCTCCGCTGTGCGGCTCTGCCCCTCCCCCCTCGCAGCTCTGCTCTCCAGGCCTAGAGTTACCCACCAGCAACCTCCACCTTGGGGCTGAAGGGCTGGGGCCGGGAGGGGCCCTCCGACAGTCAAGCCTAACATCTGTCAGAAGGCACACGTCTCATCAACAGCGGAGTCCGCACGATGGCTCGGAAACAGTCTGCGCTGGCTTATGACACACGAGGCATAAATTAAATCATAACGGAGGGCTTTGCTGAAAGCGCGTGATGACAGGTGTTGTGAATAAGTTGGCATGGGGGCCACTGCCCTACCTAGCAATTGTCAGTCATGGCCACCGATCCGCCCCTCTCCCACCAGAGCAGTGTCTAGCCAGGAGGAACGCCCCGATTCACCTTACCTGGGGTGGGAACGGGCACCTGCCCGTATGTCCTGTGCCCAGGGCTGCGAGCCATCACTCCGCCCCGAGCGAGCGCGCCTGTCTTCGATTCCTCACCCCACTGCTTGGGCTGAAGGCCATGGTCACCACAAAGCAGAGACGGCCAACAACTGAGCAGAAACCCAGGAGGAAATAAATCATAAGTGAGATTTTAAAAACAAAGGGAACCCACGTGGCCGTCCTGGAAATTTCAGAGCTTTGCCGGACATCCTTGTATTCATGTCATAGTTTATTAGATAAGAATGGGAACTGCAGCCTCATCCTTAGGGCTTCTCAGACTGTTCTGGGTGGGGGTCGGGGGGTCTGAGACTCCTGGCCCAGGTCCTCCATCGCCCCCCTCTGGTGGTCAGGATGGCGCTGTCTCCGGGAGACACCTGTACTCTGTTCCTTCTCCCGGTGGCTTCAGGGCCGGCTTTTCCCTTGGTTGCTTTCTGATCCCAGACTTCAGGTCCGGCTGAAAAGCTCCCTCTGCTTCGAGCCCTCGGAGAACATCCTGATTACAAGTACCTGCCCCGTGGCCGGCCCCAGCGCTGCCCCCAGGCTTCCTCTAGACGCCTGTCACAATCCGAAACCATCTTGGTCAGGTGTGCCTGCCCCCTGTGTCCCGCGGGGGGAATGTCCACCCCTTGAGGGCAGGGGGCCCATCCACCTTGTTCACATGACAGTCTCCGAGGCCCGGCCGGCAGCTGGTGCAGAATGTAAGCTCCGTGGGCATTTGAGGAGTGAAGTGAACGGATGCCGAAATCAAGCGTGCCCGCCTCCAGTGGACGCTCCCTGCTCGGAGGCTTCATGGCACAATGACCCACGAGGAGTTGTGACAGCTGTCACTGTGTGTTACGTCACCGTGGGCTGGGTGTCACCCCGGCAGCCCAGCTCTGGCCGTGTCCGGGGACAGCCTGGGGCCCAGTCCAGCTATGAAGGTGCGGTCTCCACGGGGCCGGGGGTTTGCAGGAGAGCAGTCAGGATGGCTGGCCGAGCCTACCTCCGTCACGGGCTCTCCCGTCCGCAGAGCACTTGCCCAGGCTGACCCTGTGCCGCACGTTTTGCTCAAATCGATTCATTGTTTCCCCCCACTGAAGTGGCTCTTTGTATCGTGCCCATTTTACAGATCAAGCTTGGAGGCTTAGAGAGACCGAGCAGCCTGAGGAGGGTCACAGAGGTGGAAACCCCAGGGACGTCAGGGCAAGGTTTAAATTCCACCCCCTCGGACTGTAAAGTTTGGGCTCAAAACTGCTTCTCTCGCAGCTCCGCCTTCACTGAGGCCTGGAAAATTCTGAGGAAGGGGAAAGAATCACCGTGTCAGGGGTCTGTAAAGGGCTCTGCAAAAGACACCCCCAGGGAGGAAAGAATTTTCTCATTTCAGGCTGGAGCTTTGTAAGTTACACTTTAGAGGGGAAGAGGCGGGGGGAGTGGTTTGGGGCAGAGACACCCTCGGACACGGTCGGGCTTCCGAGGCAGAGTCTGGTTTTATTAACCGAGCAGGCACTTGCCAGGCGTGGGGCGGCCACCATGCCCGCGCCCACAGGCAAGCTGTCTGGTCCCCGCGGGTCCTGCCCCCAGAGAAGGAAGCAGGAAGGTTTGGGAGCCGAGAGGCTGTTCTCATCTGACCTCCAGGTCCTGGTCCAAGACACTTGCTTGCGTCTTGTTCTCGAAAGCCGTTTCACGTCTCCCTCCCACCTGCGTGGGGTGAGGGGCCTTCAGGCAGGGGTGCTGTCCACAGAGCTGCCTGCTGGGACTGCCCCGGGTTGCACTTGGACACGCAGCGCCGTCCAACAGACACAGAATTCGAACCACAGACGTAATCTTACGTTTTCTGGTAAAAAGTAAAAAAGAAACCGGCGACGTTAATTTTCTTTATTGTGGTAAAATCATCATAGCATTAAATGTACCATCTTAAGTATTTTTGAGTGTGTCTTCCTGTCATGTTACATATATTCACATTGTTGTATAAATAACATAAAATTATATAACTAGATGTTTTACTTTTTTTCTTACGAAGGCTTAAAAATCTGGTGTGTTTTGGGGCGCCGGGGGGGTGCTCGTTGGTTAAGCGTCCGACTCCTGGTTTCGGCTCAGGTCACGATCTCACGGTTGATGAGTTGGAGCCGCACATTGGGCTCCGTGCTGACGGGGCAGAGCCTGCTTGGGATTCTTTCTCTCTCTCTCTCTCTCCCTCTGTCCCTCCCCTACTCGTTCTCTCTCTGTCTCTCAAAAATAAAAATAAATAGGGGTGTCTGGGTGGCTCAGTCAGTTGAGTGTCTGACTTTGGCTCAGGTCATGATCTCACTGTCCGTGGATTAAAGCCCCGAGAATGGCTCTGTGCTGACAGCTGGGAGCCTGGAACCTGCTTCAGATTCTGTGTCTCCCCCTGTCTCTTCCCCTCCCCTGCTCATGCTCTGTCTCTCTCGCTCTCAAAAATAAATAAACATAAACATTTTTCGAAATAAAAAATAAAAATAAACTTAAAAAATAAAAATAAGTCTGGTGTGTATTTTTGCGCGTAGAGCACACCTCAATTCAGACACTACTGTTTCAATAAAAATACTTAATCTCTCTTTAGATTTTTTTAAATGCACTGGCCGCAAAGTAGATTCACACACCTAAGTAGTTCCAGGAGTACTTCAAGTTTTCCAATACGTTGTCAGCTTTTAGATTTAAATGAAGTGAAATGAAATAGAATTAAAAAATCCAGCTCCTCTGCCATACAAGCTCCATGTCAAGTGCTCAATAGCCACACGTGGCTGGTGGCTACCATGTTGGATAGTGTAGGTCAAGATTTTCTAGGAAGTGCTTTGTAAGCAGAAGCGTTATCGTCCTTGGGGAAATGGGAAGTTCTCCCCCTCGACCCCAGTGGTGCCTACATTCATCCACAGAGCTGGAGGGCTCATGCCCCCCACAGTCAGACAGCCCAGGGCCAGCCCATCCCATCCTGGACAAGACAAACGTCCTCGGCTTGAATCTCTCTCTCCCTTTGGCGCAGACGGGAGAGAGAGAGAATGAGAGAGAGATTTCTGCATGAGGCTGCTGACCCGAGTTAATTAGGAGATTGGACTGGAAGGGGAAAAAGACTGCAGACTGAAAATTAAGAATCACCCGCTTATTTTATCACTGGAAGATCATTTCAACAACTTCCTCCAGGAAATTGCAAAGGGAAGTCATTATCCCCAAAAGACGGGGAGATGCTGGTCCACATGAGGCCCAGATGCAGCACCCCTCCCCGCCACCCCTGCACAGGGCAGTCTGGGGGGCAGGGCCGAGCCTTTACTGGGTCATTTAACCAGGTTCCTATTTTCTAAAGTTTCCTTTTCCATGATCATTTGTTGACCTTAATTGTTGCCATGCCCGTGAGATGCGGCCTTGGATTTCCTCCTGCAGCCGGCCCTGGGGTCGGGGCGGGCTCCGTCTAATTGCCTGTGCCCTGCCTTTCCCCTCAGGTCTCCAGGGCAGGCCCATTCCCACATATGCCTCCAGAACCATCTTAATAGAGGGGCAGCAGCGCCCAGCTGACGACATATGTTTAGCTGCGCAACGGGGTCGCCCAAGCGTGCGATATCACGTTACATGAATGGGAAGGTCAGTCCCAAACAGGCTGCTTTTTACAAGTGCTGGCTTAAGGATTTGCTGCTAAATAGGGCTTACATGTAGGGGGTGAGGGTTCTCTGCGTTTTCGCATTGATGGGAAAGTTTTCCGTCTCCCAGGACAACAGTGCTCGGTTAAAAGACGCCTTTGCAGCCACCCAGCGGCGTTCCCGGACTCAGGTCAGCATCTGCTCTCGAGGAAGGGAAAATGCGGGTTCGGATCCCCCGATGTCTGGGCCTGGAGTGTACTGGGGGGCCCGTGGTCCTCTGCTCGCTCGCAAACACATTCATGCTCCATTAACCCCGTGCAGGCCCGAGGGGCAGATGGGCCCTGCAAAGGGGTGGGGGGCTGCGGCCTCTCTCACCTGGCCCAGCTCCAGGAGAGATGATGGGCGGGCAAGTGGAAGGCCGCCACTTACCCGCTGGGGCCCTCGAGCTCCCCAGGCCCACAAGACTTCACCCCTGAAGTCATCAAAGGGACGCCCGAGACCCGCCCTCAACCTGAGCGACCAGCGGAGGGCCTGGAGAATATTCTAGACAGAAATCAAAACAGTATGCAGGGTCCCTTCTCAATACTGGTGAAGGTGAGGGAGTTCACTGAACACTTCCTACATCCTGTGCCGTCCACAGGCCGTTACACGAAGGGAAAACTGATTTAATTTTCTCAAAAGTCCGGTGAGACCCTCGCCCTGACCACGCCTCGCCCCTGCAGAGCCCTGAAAACTGGCCGAACAGCAGAAATCACTTGTCAAAGGTCTTCCTCTGTCCTTTCCTCACTCTCTGCCTCCTGGCCTTCCCTCCCTCCTTTTATCCTTCTTTCCTTTCTTTTTAATGATAAAAGCGGCTGTTAGAAAAAAAAAAAGTGGATGAAACAAAAGCAAATAAGGCATAAAAGCATCCCAAACCTATTCCTTATTCCTCTCCTCAAGCTGCTAACCATTTGGTGCAGGTCATGTGTGCACACACCGTTTTTAGCAGTCAGTTGCTCATTCATTCAACAAACATTTATTGAGAATGCAGGACAGGTCAGAGACCGCGCCGGGGTGTGACTAGCCGACATTTGGGGCCAGGTATTTCTCTGCGCTGGGGGCCATCCTGGGCATTGTAGGGCACTTAACGGTATTCCCGGTCCCTACCCATTAGATTCCAGTAACACCCACTCCCGAGTTCTGGCAGCTAAAAATGTCTGCAGATGTCGTTACATGTCCCCACGGAGCCAAAATGGCCCAGATGAGGACCGCTGGGCTGATGGGGCTAAAGGGCGTGGCTGTGTGTGCTTCTAGGCTCGTTCTTTCCCATAGCGCTGCGTCCTGACGTTTTGGTCCCACGTTCCTACTTCCCTCTTTTGTGTCACATTCCAGAGGATGGAGGTTCCGGAAGGTCCTTAGCAAGCCTCCCATGACTAGAGATGTTGGGTTGCCGCAATCCGACCGCATCCGAAGCAATGGCAGAATGACCCTCGTGTTCATACCAACGTCTGTATCTGCACACTCTAGTATTCCTACGGGACATGTTCTTTCAAGCACCCTGGCTGGATCAAAGGGTCAGCATTTCAATATTTGCTACAAAATACTAGCATCCACTGCAGAAAAGAGGGTTGCAGTCATTTGGCACCCAAACCCAGTGTCCCACTCGCTGACATGCACAGGAGCCGTGAGGAAGATGGTTCTGAAGAGAGGATGTAGAACACATTAGGAAGAAAGAGACGATGCCATGTGTCTTCCTGTAGGGCCCTTGGGTCTTTTGTTTATGCTTGGCTATTCACGTTTGTCTTAAACTAAATAAACACAACTACTCAGAGTGGCAATTTCAAGTTTCCCAACACGGGCATGTAGAAGTTTCGTGTTTGTGCTTTCAGAAAAATTAGTTCCTTAGTAAACTAAAAGGGGACTCTGTATTCGGGACCCTGTTACAAGGTGGGGCCGCCCGACTGGGGCAAACTCAGGGGGCCCCTGCCGTCCCCAGGTGGGCGTGAGTTCCGAGTTCTTGGAGAGATGCAGATGTCCGGTACGTCACCTCCTGCCTCCAGAGGCCCGCGCTCCCCGGGAGCAGTGCGTGTTCTGGAGGACGGGCCCCCAAGCCTCACCCCTCCCCAGCTGCGCCAGAACCACCTGCGGAGAGTCTGGGGCTCCAGCCCTGCTGAGGCATATCTGCCAGGGTCAGGCGCGCTTCCACAGGGCCCTTGACGTTCCCACCCCTTTGGAGCATCGTTTTAACTATATTTTTAAGTTTATTTATTGCTTTTGAAAGGCAGAAGGGAGGAGAGCGGCAGAGAGAGAAGGAGAGAGGCTTCAAAAGCCTCTCAAAGGCTCAAAGCCTTTGAGCCTTGAGCCTCTCAAGCAGGCTCAAACCCACGAACCCGTGAGACCATGACCCACGCCGAAACCAAGAGCCTACCTTCCCGCGCCTACCCCCCACGAGGCACTGTGGGTCCCACAGGGGGTCTCCTCTTGGATTTTAGGCTCTGGAGGAAGCTGGCTGCCATGCAGCGAGGGCACCCGAACAGCCCATGGAGAAGCCCACGCGGGGAGGACCTGAAGCCTCTCATCAACAGTTGGCACCAACTTGTCAGCCATGGGAGGGGGCCACCTTGCAACCGGACCCGCCACCCCACAAGCCTTAGGGTGACCGCAGCTTTGGCCAGCCTCTTGGCCACAGCCCTGTGAGAGACCCCGAGTCAGAACTGCTCAGCTAACCTGCTCTAGGATTCCTGATCTGTAGAAGCTGGGGGAGTGATGCGCATTCCCTGTTGCTGCAGATCACCAAGGTTAGGTAATTTATGACACAGCTAAACAGCGCACGTGGCCGGGAGTGTCCGCTCTCTGGGGAATTTGTTTCATCTGCTCTTTGCTTGCTTCACATCTCTCACCCCTGTGACGAGCCGGAGGTCCTTTTCACGGAGCACAGGGAGCGGGATGGAGACATTTTTAAATCGTTCATGAGGTTGGCACAGAGGCAAAGTGACCAATCATAAGTCATAGGCTTTGGTGTGTGCTGTATTCTCCCTTTCCACCACTTCTGACACTGTGTGGGAGTGTTCTGTAACCTCACTTACCCTCAGCTGTCTCATCTGCATAATGGGTTGATGACCAAAAGCCTAGTTTGGGTCCAGATAAGCTTTTGAAGTCCCCTCAAGCATTGAGCACCAGGCTTCTATAAGTCTTAACTCACCTATCCACCATGCATGCCTGTATCCATCCGCACAGCAAATCTGTGCTAAACATCTACAAAGTCTCGGGTACCACACAAGGTTCACTTCTTGAATGTGCCAAGATCCTTCTTACTCCAGGACCTTTGCACATGACGTTCCCCTCCCCCCCACTCTGTGGAGATTACTCCCCCCCTCTCCCCCATCTCAGGGGGTGGTAAGCTTCTTGTCACTCTCCAGGTCTCTGTTTAAATGCCTCCCTCCCAGAGAGTGCAAGTCTTCACCTGTATTCTGTATTCAGCTCTGTTCGTTTCTTCTGTGCACTTTCCACCATGGTAATTGTGCTATTATATTAGTTTCCTCTTTTTTCCCTGTCTTCCCCATCAGAATGTAAACCCCGCCTACAAGGGTAGGGATAGTGCCGTGTGCACCATGTAACTTCAGGCACGAAGGATGTCTGGTACTCCCCAAAAAATGTTGGATGAAACAATGAATGAATATATTAGTCACTGTATATTCTTTATCTTATTTAGTCTTCACATCACACCTTCAGGGAATAGTTGGCCTCGTGATTGCCTGTCCATTATCATCACCCCGCATCACACCCACATGCCCACACACAGCTCTTCCTTCCTGGGGAGCTGGGTACCCCCCACCCCCGCCTTTGGTGCTCAGGTGGTCCCTCTCTAGCCCAGCCCAGGATATGAATGAGGATGATTCTAAGTCAACTATGGTAATTCAATCCTTCTGGAGAGCCGATAGCGGCATTTGCATATGATGCGGCCTTGACCAAGAAGATTTCAAAGGGAGCCTCCTAGGCCAGGGCTGCCCAAGCTGGACCTTGCCCAGGAGTCAGTGAGCATCTCATGTGGATTGGATTCTGACTCAGCACTTCTGGGTGGGACATAAAATGCTGCATGTCTAATGACACCCCCCCTGACCCCCACCCCCTTACCCCCCACGCCCGCTGATGCCGATGCCAATGTTGTTGGCCGGTGGACCGCGGCTTGAGTTAGGAGGTCATAAAGAGTTTCTGGGAAAACGTTTCCTCCCCAGGGGAAGGATACCCAGAAAGAAAAGCTGTCTTTTCTTCTGCTGTTGTTGTGTGAACACAGGCTGCTTGGAGCTGAGTCGCCGCTGGCATTGGCCACAGCGGGAGACCCTGGGACAAAACCGCAGTGAGGACGGGGGCAGAGGAAAATATGGGAAACCCGGGTCTGGATGATATTGTGAAGTCTCTTCACCAACCTTGGAATTGCTCGTGGAAGACAATAAATGCTGATTTTTTTTTTCTTTAGAAAGCCACACTGAGTTTGGGACCTCACTACTTGCAGCCTAAAACATCATAGCTGATGCTCTACAGAGACAACTTGGTGCAGAGCAAAAACGATAAACCTTTGATCCAGACCAGTCTGGGGACTTAACTCTGCCCCCTTAGTGGCACTGCCATCCCTCGACCTAGCCAAGCCTCAGTTTCTTTGTTTCTACAATGGGTTGTTTTGACCATCAGAAAGAGAATGAACATTCTAGAACATTCTAGAAGATTCTAGCACAGCACTGTCCAGTAGAAATTAGTTGACAAAGAGCTTCTTTCTCTTCCAACAAACCTCTCCCTGCAAACCACATAGATACCTTTAACTTTCTGATAGTCATGTTCAAAACATAAAAGAAAACAAGCTACACTGATTTTAATAATATTATTTATTTAGCTAAAAGTATTACCATTTCGGCATATAATAAAAATATTAAATATATATATGTATATATTTGGTACTAGTTTAAAAACATTTTTTAATGTTTATTTTTGAGAGAGAGAGACAGACAGAGTGTAAGTAGGACAGGGGTGGAGAGAGAGGTGGAGACACAGAATCTAAAGCAGACTCCAGGCTCTGCGCTGTCAGCACAGAGCCTGATGTGGGACTCAAACCCACAAACCATAAGATCATGACCTGAGCCAAAGTCAGAGGCTTAACCGACTGAGCCACCTAGGCACCCGTTTTAAAAAAAATTTTTATTGGGGATGAGCACTGAGTGTTATGTAGAAACTAATTTGACAATAAACTATTTGTAAAAAAAAAAAAAAAATTTAATGTTTATTTTTGAGAGAGAGAGAGAGAAAGAGAGAGAGCATGAATGGGGGAGGAGCAGAGAGAGAGTGAGAGGGAGACAGAATCTGAAGCAGGCTCTAGGCTCTGAACTGTCAGCACAGAGCCCGATATGGGACTTGAACTCGTGACCTGTGAGATCATGACCTGAGCTGAAGTCAGACGCCTAACTGACTGAACCCTCCTAGGCACCCCGGTACTAGGGGTTTGAAATACGGTGTATATTTCACACTGTAGCCCATCTCAATTCAGATCAGACCAGCCACATCCCAAGTGCTCGGAACCACGTGTGGCTACTTGCTGGTGTATTAGCTTAGTTACAGCACCAGACTGAGCTCATAATAAATAGTACAGAAATACAGATTACTCACACTGCTCTTAGCCAAGGCAATGGAGAAGAGACTCTGAATTTCCGAACACAGTGACTCTCAAGCTGGAAGCCATATTGTGATGCAGTTCTGCTGCTCTGGGTCCACTCATGAAGTTCTGGCCATCGCGCACCTGCCTGGTGAGCAGGAAAAACCAGTGATATGGAAGGCAAATGGCAACACGGCGTGTCTCGGCAGCATCAACTGGGACAGGCAGTGACTCAAAGATTTCATTCAATACTATATCATGTTTAGGGCATTTCCGAGTCCCCCAGTTGCTGCATTTTAAATGTCATATCTCGTGCTCAATGACTGTCATGACTCCTTATTTTCTGTTGGGCTAATGCTGAAGGGGGGGGGCGGTTAAAGCTCTCATGGAGCCTGAAGTCACCTCGGCTCACTGGCCCAGTCTTCCTCTTTCCCCGGGTTAGCAGCTGTAGGCCAGGCCTGGGGGTTGACAGGGAGGAGGAGGAAGAAGAAACCGAGGGTCTGGGACCACGTGGGCAGCGCCAGGCGGGCTGAGACCACAGGCGTCCACGGTGCGCACACTGCGGGCTCTCCCGCCTCACGGAGCGTGTTCATACCGGCCACCCTTTGGTCTTCGCGACAAGTCCGTGAGGGAATGAGGTAGACGTTCGTTGGTCGTGTGTGCCCTGCATCCGTTCCCATCCCTGGTTGGGGCGCCCTGCCCTGTGCCTTTGGGAGTCTGCACTCAGCACGTTCTCAATGAGGCTGTGGTGGGTGCTACCAGTTACATGACCCAGTCCTCAGTCTGTGCCACAGGGAGCCCCATGACAGGGGTGGGGTGCCAGGCCAACCCTAATGCCTGATGTCATTGGCTACGGCAATTGGACCCAGGATCCAAGCAGGTCTTATGAGTCTGGCCATTCAGAGCATTTAGACTCAGATGAGGTGGTTAAGCCGTGAAGACGAATGGAGTGGATCAAGCCTTAAGGGAGATGGAAGGATCCTCTCTGCAGAATAAGAGCATGTGACCAACTTGCAAGAGAAGAGATAAAAGACAGGCCATGGGGGAGGGAGAGAAGGAGTGATAGCTCCTTTGAACTCCTAGATCCAGTTGAGCCTGAAGCTAACCCCACCGTTTCTCTTCTTTCCCGTCAGAAATGTGCATGATATCTTTTACTTCTGTTATTTGAGGCTGGAGTTCTGTCACATGCAACTGAAATAGCTCAACTAATACAAGTATAGAATACCCTCTCGATGGCATGAGTGGCCAGACCAAGGCAAAAAAGAGTGTTAATGATCATTCCAGCGTCCCTAGAATGAAGAGCCAAGATTTGGATCTACATTATGGGGCTTCTCATCCTACGCTCCTTGTGCTACATCCCCCACTGCACTTAGTCTGTGTGAGTTTTCTGTGGTTGTTAGAACAAATAGCCACAAACCCGGTGCCCTCAAGCAACAGAACTATAGGGGTGCTTGGGGGGCTCAGTTGGCTAAGCGTCCGACTTCGTCCATGATCTCATGGTTCGTGGGTTTGAGCCCCGCATCGAGCTCTGTGACAGCTTAGAGCCTGCTTTAGATTCTGTGTGTGTGTCTCTCTCTCTGTCCCTCCCCCACTCACTCACTCTGTCTCTCTCTCTCTCTCAAAAATATTACTCTTTTTAAAATAAATAAAAGTTAAAAAATGTAAAACAACAACAGAAATATATTCTTTCACAGCTCTGAAAGTCAGAAGCCAGAAAACATGATTAATTAATACACTAGGCTTGGATCAAGGTGTCGGTGGCTCCTTGCTCTCTTGGGAGGCTCTGGTGGGAGGGATCCGTTCCTTGCCTTTTCCAGCATCGGGTGGCTGCTGGCATTTCTTGGCTTGTGGCCACATTGCCCCAGCCTCTGCCTCCGTCTTCACCTGGTCTTTTCCTCTCTTGCATGTGTTTGTCTGCTGTTCCTCTCTCTCTCACAAGGACACTGTGATGGCATTTAGGGCCCACCTAGATAATCCTGGATTATCTCTTCAACTCCTGAGCTTAATCACACCTGCAAAGATCCTTTTTCCAAATAAGATAACATTTACAGTTTCCGGAGATTAAGAGTTGATATCTTTTGATGGCCATTCTTTAGCCTAAGACAGTGTCTAAATTCCCCAGGATTTCGCGCTTGGACGTGACAGATCAGTCCTGAAAAAACCCGCCCGGGATCCAATTGTCCATCCTCCGCAGCCGGAGAGTTAGAATCTTCAGGGCCAGGCCCAGCCCCAAGCACCCAGCCCCACAGCCGGTGGTGGCCGGGGGGGTGGGGGGACACAGGGGTCAGTCCCTTTCACTGCCTGCCCTGCCCAGGCTGAGCACGGAGCGCCAGGCATAGCCAGGAGGTGCTGTTGATGCCAAATGATTGTACCACTCTTTTTAATGGACCCCTTCCTCATTTACTAAGGGGATGCCTGCTGTAATACTTTGCTTTAACTTGCGACTTTTGGTTGTAAGGGACAGTCACCAGGCTGGCCCACAATACCCAGCAATGACCTAATACTGCTGTGCACGATGGGCCAGTGCCTGGGTTCGAACTCCCATTCTGCCATCTCCCAGCTGTGAACCTTGAACAAGTTACTGAACAGCTTGGAGTCTACTTCCATGAAGAGGGGGTGCCAATTGTACCTAAGGGCTAGGTTACTGCCTGGGTTCCAGGAGAAAGAGAATGAGGATCCGGGCGCTTGGCAGCGAGCCGAGCACAGAGCATGAGTGGGACGTGACGCTACCACCGCCGCGTGGGATCCGCGGCCGCCTCTCCTCGCTGGGACCGTGTCCTATGAAAACTCGGGCGGCAACCGTCCCAGCCGGCCAGTGACCTTGACCGACCCCAGAGCATCCTTTCTGCATCTGCCTTTGGCCCCATCTGCAGGCTTCTCTGGCTTCGACCCCACCTCCCAGGGGAGAATCCGGTTTGCACCCCCGCCAGTTTAAGCCCCAGGCCCTGGTGCGAGCAGCTCCGAGCAAGGCTGCCGGGGGCGGGGTTGAGGCAGGGCTGGGGGCGGGGCTAGAGGTGGGCTGGGGGTGGTTGGAGGTGCAAGGGAGGCGGGGTTGGGAGCGCGGGTGATTGGTTGGGGTCACAATGGAGGCGTGGCTACGGGCGGGGTTGGGGTTGGAAGGTCCCGGGTGCGGGGCTTGGTCTTGCTCCTGGGCAGGACCTGATGGAAATGCGGGCAGTCGAGGGCTGGGGCGTCTCTTCCACTCCTGTGACTTTATATCCACTACCGTCCACACCGCCGGTTCTTACCCGTCCTCCAGTCCTCTGGACCCTCATCATAGTCACCCTCATGACCCATATGACCTTGGCTTTTGGAGGACCCGTTCATTGCCTGCACCCGGAAACACGTGGCTTTCAAATCATTCCCTAAGCCTGGAGCTCCACTAGTGTTTCTGGCCCCTTTTCTCCTTTGGAAACAACTAGAACAATAGCAAAAGTGGTAATAATCATAATAGCAGCTAACGATTTCGGAGATGCTGCATTGCCAGGCACTGCTAAGTGCTGTTATACAGATGATCTCATTTCATATCACACCCATGCGCACGTGCGTACACACACACACACACACACTATATGGTAGGTGCTTTAAAAGCTCTGTATTACCCATGATGAAGCTGAGGGACTGAGAAGTCAAGTAACTGAATGATAGCTTCCCTCTCTTGCTCAATAAATCTCTAATAAAAAAGAATGAATGGCTACACCATGCTTCCCAGAGTATTACTTTAAAAATAAAACTGCCAATTATCTTTTTTTTCTGATTACAGAGCCAACTCTGTTCACTATGTTAGAAAATTAGCAATTAGAACATCACTAAATTAGAAAAATAAACAAAATCGTAGTAACAGAAAACAAAAATCACCCATAGAATTTCAGTTACAAATTATTTCCAGTCTGTCTGCCTGCCTGTCTCCATCTGTACGCTTTCCAGGGGATTATATTTAAGCCATGACTTTTCTAGATATGTCCCCTGATGCAAGGGAAGTAAAAGCAAAAATAAACTATTGGGACTTCATCAAAATAAAATGCCTCTACACAGCGAAGGAAACCATCAACAAAACTCAAAAGCAACCTACTGAATGGAAGAAGATATTTGCCAATGACACATCCCATAAAGGGTTAGTATCCAAAATATATAAAGAACGTATAAAACTCAATACCCCAAAAAACAAATAATCCGATTAAAAAGTGGGCAGACGACATGAACAGAGGTTTCACCAAAGAAGACATCCAGATGGCCAGCAGATACAAGAAAAGATGGTCAATGTCACTGATCATCAGGGAAATGCAAATCAGAACTACCTGGACATATCGCCTCACACCTGTCAGAGCAGCTAGAGTAAAAAACACAAACAACAAGTGTGGGCGAGGATGTGGAGAAAAGGAGCCCTCTTGCACTGCTGGTGGGGATGCAAACTGCTCACAGTCGCTGTGGAAAGTAGAATGGAGTTTCCTCCAAAAATTAAAAATAGAATCATCATATGATCCACTGATTGCGCTACTGGGCACCTACCCCCCAAATACAAAAACACTAATTCAAGGAGCGCCTGGGTGGTTCATTTGGTTGAGCGTGTGACTTTGGCTCAGGTCATGATCTTACTGCTTGTGGGTTTGGGCCCCGCGTCTGGCTCTGTGCTGACGGTGCTGAACCTACTTAGGATTCTCCATCTCCCTCTCTCTCTGCCCCTTCTCTGCTCACACATTCTCTCTCTCAAAAATAAATAAATGAAAAAAAAACTTAAAAAAACCCAAAAAACACAAAGTCAAAGAGATACATGCACCGTATGTCTATAGCAGCATTACATACAGTCCAAGTGTCCATTGACCGATGACTGGATAATGCAGAGTGGTATAGACATACACAATGGAATATTATTCAGCCACAAAAAAGGTGAAATCTTGCCATTTGCAACAACACAACAGAGCTAGAGGGTATAATGCTGAGTGAACTAAGTCAGTCAGAGAAAGACAAATATCATATGATTTCACTCATGTGTGGAACTTAAGAAACAAAACAAATAAGCAAAGGAAAAAAGAGAGAGAGAGAAACCAAGAAACAGACTCTTAACTGTAGAGAACATACCAATGATTACTAAACGGGGTGGGGGGTGCATGGATGGGAACTAGGAGATGGACATTACCATGATGGAAAAAAATGAAATGAAAAAAAAATTTAAGCCATGATTTTTAATGGCTTTCAGGCCTCTGGGCCTCTCTCTGTTTGGACATTTAGGGTATAACCACGTTTTCTTTTCTGCTATTACAATATTTGAAAAAGATTTTAAAACATGTATGTTTGCTAACATTTCTCTTTTTTAAATTATTTTTAATGTTTTTTAAACATTTTATTTTTTTAAGATACAGAGAGGTACAGAGCATGAGCCGGGGAGGGTCAGAGAGAGAGGGAGACACAGAATCTGAAACAGGCTCCAGGCTCTGAGCCATCAGCACAGAGCCCGATGCGGGGTTCGAACCCACGAACTGTGAGATCATGACCTGAGCTGAAGTCGGACGCTTAACTGATTGAGTCACCTGCGAGCCCCTGTTTGCTCTCATTTCCAATTGTTTCTTTCGGACAAGGGGTGTGCATCTCGAATCTTTGGATCCACATTGCCAAGTGCGCTGGAATAGGTGTGGCAATTATCACCAAGTTTTAGAGCTTTGCTTACTCACCTTTTGACCGGCTCTGGGGAGTCTCATTCGTGTTTTCAAATCCTGGCTGGTGTTTTCATCTGTGTTTTTAAACCGCTAATGAGCGGTTTAAAATAAAATAAGCGGTGAACTTATTTTATTTTTCTTTATACAAGTTGTTGGCCATTTGGGTTTCCTGTCTCGTTCTTTCCAGCAAAGATTTTGAACATCTTCTCCCCACTTTCTGGACAATTCTTTCAAGGCTTTCGGAAATCATTCCTGAGTTTGCCGAGGGTCTCTGCACCTTCATGTTGAGGAAGTCTGAGGAGGTGACGGTGATTTTTGGTCACTTACTAGAAAACGTTCAGAAACAGAACTCCCAACATATCCCCAAGGCATACTCTCCTGATATTAAACGTTCGTGGAGATGCCAGCATCACCACTGTCCTCAGAGAATGACCAGCAGTGATTTATAAGGCACAATTGTGATGCTAATGGCCGGTGGTCACGGGAACAGGAGTGTGATGCTCCTGTGTGTATCCGTAGCCCCCTCTGTACCAGGCTCCGTGCTAGGTGGTTAGATGCCCAATGGCCTCACTGCAGGGCACCAGGCACATGGCCCATGGCACGCACGGGCAGACAGACCCAGGGAGCAGCGGTGAAGGCAGGGTACAAATGCAGACCCATCCAGTCCGTGCCTGTGTCTGCTTTCGAAGCAGAGCCTGAGGTCTCCCACCCTCAGCGGCCCCTGGAGTGCGTTAGGCCCCCACCGGGGGAGCTCCTGGGTGCTCTCATTCTGCCCTGGGCCCGGAGCCCCGGGTCCCAGCTGCATTTTCGGGGCTTGTCCTGGGCCCGTCCTGGGTCTGGGTCGAATCCAGGGAGTGGGTCTTTATAAGGCAGAAAACAATAGTCCAGACTTTCCAGCAAACCAAAGGGGCTCACCTCAGAGCCTTCCAGAACCTTCCAGGGCCCCCTCTCCGCCAGCCTTTGCTGGAAGTCAGGTGTGCTGGACCTCCCCCGCTCCAGACAGACTTCGGCCTTTCAGAGGTGGGGGCTGAAAGGAGGGAGGGTGCGGGGCCTGAGGATGCCCCACCTGGGTCCCTTCCCGAATCCGAGCGCTCTCTCTGTTTGCAGGGACAGGGTTCCAAAGAGATTTCCAGCGTCTGCACGTGAGACTCCGCCCCCTGGAACAAAGGCCGTGGGGGCGGGGGGCGGTGGATACTGAGCAACTCAGGACGGGGACCTCCCAAGGCCCTAGGTGAGTGACGGGGTCCCAAAACCTGAAATCCCAAAGTCTGGGTTCACCCAGATCCGAAAACGTGGTGGTTTCGGATCAGATCCTGGGCCTCTCTGGAGTCCCCGAAGGCTTCCTCCCCGCTCCGGAGAGCCCAGCCTGCGGGCTCCAGGGCTTCTAACCAGGAGGGGCCCGGAGACACCCTCACAGGGGAGGCCTGGGGCCTGGCCCGAAGCTGCGTTTGTCTGTAACATAAGCTCCATGTTTCTGTTTTTATTTGTAGGATAAGCTCAGTAGGTTATGTTATTTGGGGCCCCTGAAGCAGATAGGGGTGGATAACATCCCCCAGCCACCCCTCCCTATCGCCAGTTCGTGGGGTCCTGGGTATGAGTGCACCCAGAAAAAATGCCTTCTATGCCAAGAAATGAACACCGAAGCCCACGGAGCCGAACTACTTCCAGCGTTTGCACCCCCACCAGCAGCCACCTAGAGCCTCCCGGGAGCTCCAACTCCAGAATGCTTGTTTTTCTCTTTATCCCCACTTTCCAGATGCAAACAGTGAGGCTCAGAGAGGCCGCCTTGCTCAGTCCCACACCTTGTTGGAATCTGGTTCCAAAGCCACGTCTCCGGGGCCATTTCCACCAAACCTCTGGGCTTCTCGATGCATTAGCGATAAAGTCCTAGATAATATCTCTTTATAACTTAAAAAAATGTTTAATGTTTATTTATTTTTGAGACAGAAGGAAACAGAGCCAGAGTGGGAGAGGGGCAGAGAGAGAGGGAGACAGAGAATCTGAAACAGGTTCCAAGCTCTGAGCTGTCAGCACAGAGCCTGACGCGGGGCTCGAACCCACCAACAGTGAGATCATGACCTGAGCCGAAGTCGGACGCTTAACCAACTGAGCCCCCCAGGCGCCCGGATTGTTTTTTAAACCCTGGAGACACTGACTTTCCTGCTCTTACCCGCAGATGTTTGCTGAGTGAATTGAGGGGATCACTGAAGGCGGATCGTGGCTACTGCCCGCAGCCCCCTCCCCTCCTAGTAAGAGTGGACCAGGAGAAATGTCCGGTGGGGTTCGCGGAGCCGTTTTATCCCACTGTGGTCGCGTGTGGACAATGACAACAGATTCTTGTGACCAGGAATAACGCCCGCCCCCACCCCCACCCCAATTCTGTCTTCGAAGCCCTGGGCTCGGCAGGAAAACGCTGCCCCCGCCTGGCTTAGATGGATGGAGACCTGGCTTCAGACCAAAACGAACGTCACTAAGTCTAAATGATAGGTTCAAAGAAGGCCAGAGAATAAATCAGGGCAGCCAGGGCTGGGGAGACAATGCCGTCGGGTGGAAGTGAAGATTTCGCGAGACCCTCTTCCCTTAATGAGAGTCCCCCAGTCCCTATGGGGCCACAGTGGCATGAGCACCTGGTGCCCAACCCTGGGCATCTGCTGGGCACAGACAGTCCTCCACGGAAGAGACTGTAGGGCATTTGGGGTCCAAAGGGGCACGAAGTCTGACAAGCCACACGATCTCCAGAACGACCCGCGTCCCTAAAGGTGGGACGGAGTCAGGAAGCCCCCCGCCCCGGGGATGGGGTCCTGGGGCCAGAGGATGAAACTGAGCCCGCCTCTGGGTTCCGGGCCCCTTTGCCCCGTTTCAGAACCTCCCCCACCTGTGCCCTTCTCCACGCGCCCCCCCCCCCCCACTCCTCAAAGTCCAGACTCCCCTGCTCACCCCCTGGGCATCTTTTGAAAGGAGGAGTGTGGGGCGTCAGGCACAGAAAACACGACTCACGACGCTACTTTTCTTCCCAAGGCCTGAGCAAAAGCCAGAAAGCATTTGCAAGGGAAGTTCCTCTGGGTGCCACCCCCCGAGGGACCAGATGAAGCCTGGTGAGTGTGCTGAACACCCCAGCGGTGAGAACACAGAGGTGGGGGCGGGGCACGGCCACACCAGGTGTCTTTGCTCTTCTGGTTCTTTTTTCCTCCCACTGTAACTTTTTTTTTTAATTGAAGAACGGTTGACATGCTCTTCCGGCCCTAATTGAGTTCAAGTTCTAGTTGGGGCTCCAGAAACGGGCATCCTGGCCTGGGTGCGCGCAGCCTTCCTCAGGCTCCCCCCCCCCCCCACTCTTCAGCCAGCATCTGCTTCACCAGCCTGTGAGCCCCGCGGTCTGGGGCTCTGCCTGCCTGGTGTCTCCCCATCACCCAGCGCCCGGCGCATCTGCCTTGTAGGAGGGATGTGGGGGGAGCGGCCCCGAGTCAGGAGAAATGGCTTCCCTACCTGGGCCTCCATCACCTTGGGAAGAAGGAGGGAAGCGGACAGGATGTTCGCAGCTACGTGCTGGCCCCACAAAGTCCTTGCCCCCCCCCCCCCCCCGGGTCTTACAGTTCTCCTGGGAAGACAGGGACTAAAGAAATATCAGTAGATAATGGATTTCGGTTGGCAAACTGCTCCTGAAGGCGAACACGCAGGAATCCTACGGACACTGCTTTCCAGGGTGAGGAGGAGAGAGACAGACCTGCGGGAAAGGAAGGGCATTCCCAGAGAGGGAACTGCATAGGCAAAGGCCCCGAGGCAGATTCTGGGGCAGCGTGTATTTGCTTTTCTGGCAAAGGGGACGGATGTGCATGGCCAGGAGGGTGTCTGTCCATCTTCTCCAGCCGCAAGAAAGGGCCAGGGGAACCTGAGTCACCGGCGCTTCCGAGCCGCCTCCCAGGTCCTTCTCATGTGAGAAAACAAGGAGTTTTCTGTTATTTGCAGCCCCAGGCATTTTCTGTCTGAAAGAAGGAGAGAAGGCCAAGGCAGCTTTCCTAACTAGCCAGGCTGCTCGACGACTGGTCAGGCGGCACTCACAACAAAGGGGACTCATGTGCAAATGAAAAGCTCCCCATTCGCACCTCCCTGCCACGGTGGGGGGAGGGGGCAGAGCCCGGGGCCCCTGTCCCAGTGAGGACCCCTGGCTCCCAGCAGAGGTGGTATAATCCTCAGAGAAAACATCACCCCCAGGGAACACCCAGCTCCCTCCCCTGGGGAACCTGCCAAGTGCTAGGAAGGACCGAGCGGAAGGCAAGTCCCAGCAATCCTATCTGACCCGCTCACACAGTCCCCGGTCACGGTCACGGTCACGGTCACGCTGTCACCTTCTGCCCTGCCGCAGTGACCTGCCCTCCGCCCTCAGGGGGTCACCCTGCCCCTGTGTACGGTCAGCAGGTAGAAGGTCTACACAGCTCTCTGCAGCTGGGGTCTCCTATCCAGTTTCCTCACTAATTACACTGCGACATTCCTTCCTGAACAGAGAAACTTCTATAACTTGGGCTATAAAGCATCTCTTTGAATTTTCCCTGAAGTCTGCTGTGATTATAATAATAAAACAGAGCGCACATGAGGACTTTCATCCCCACAGCTCTGCGTTCACAATAAACAAATCATAATTATGTATCTCAACAGCCCCTCCTTTTTTCCCCTTTTCCTCATGGGGAAACTGAGGCAAGAAGGAGGTCAAGTGCCTGCCTCGAGGCTACGGCTTCTGTTAGCAGCCGAGCAACCCACGAGGGCTGCTGTGACTTTCACTGCGCCCATAATTAGGACCCTGCTGGGAAGCCGAGGGGGAGTTCGCAAGGGCATCCCTGACGCCAAACTTCCACCGCCTCACACGCCCAGCTCGTTTGACCGGAGGGAAAGCTGGGATCTGACTCTCGAGCTGGCTGAGGCCCTTTGAGTATCCCGGCCTTGAGTGGCCTTGGGGTACCCGTCTCTTATTGATGAGACTATGTGACAAAATACTGAGCCCTAGAACACGTGACGGCAGATGTGCAGATGCTGTTAACAGAGCACGCGTGTCCCCGGCTAGAGCGTGAACTTGCAAAGGCAAGGGTCAGGTCCGCAGGGTCCGCTCCGCGCCAGGCAGCGTCCAGCAGCGCTCATGCTTATCTCTTACGCGAGAGGAGGGATGCATTTGAGGCTGTGTGATGTGGTGGGGGAACATGTCCCCCTGGCCCGCACAGCCGCACCTCCCTCCTCCCGCTCACCAGTGACTTCTTGTCCGGGGCGCACCAACGGCAGTGTGCATTGCTGCAAGCCCTGCGGTGGCTGCTCTCTTTGCTCTAGGTGAAGCGGACCCCTTTCCCCTGGCCCCCCAGCCATCACGAGCAGCAGGGCAGAGCCTGGAGCCCAGGGTGTGGTCTTTATGACTCTCTCTTCCGGTCTCCCTCACCCTAAGAGAAAAGACAAGACATCTGGGAGACACCTCTGCGATGGGGGCAGTGGTCACAGTTTCCTTGTCACCCTGTCCCCATCTGTAGTCAGTGCTGCAGGATTTCAGAGGGGATGTTTGCCTACAAATTTCTGGAGATAAAACAAGACCTTTACGAGACTTGAGGGTCCTTGATCATTCAGTTCCAAGAGGCCCTCACTCCTGCTGCTTTAGATGATGACCGTAACAATAACAGTAAAGATAATCATAATAACGGCAAGCATTTATTGAGCGCCTCCTGTATACCAGGCCCTGCACTAAATGCTTTCTGTGCCTCTGTGCTTATAAAACAGGTGCATTTTGCAGTGGAAAGTGGAGCTCAGGGAGGGCATGGGACTTGCCCAGGGTCAAGCAGCCATGAAGGGGCAGGCGGGCTGGGGACCTGGGTGCCTCTGACTCCCGGGTCGGAGTTAGCGATGGTGGTCAGTGTAGTTGTTGGGCACTGCCCAGCCTCAGGGCAGGGATTTACTGGCGTGGTTTTATTTTGTTCTCCAAACAGACCATCAGGCCAGGGCCTCTTTGGACCTTCTGTAGCCGCTCAGTGCACTTACCCTCCAGGCCCCGCCCCCCGCCCCCTATCAAACTCGCTTAGCGCAAACACAGGTCGTGGGTGGCACCCTTAAAAATGGCTAAAATGGCAAAGTTTATTATGTCCTGCGTATTTTACAACGATAAAAAGTAGCCACGGCATCTACTTTCGTATACATTCTGCGTTGTGCTTGATACGCAGATACACCATTAGCTTTTTTGGATGTTGAAGTGCCATTACTAGTGTCGAGTTTGTGGTATTCTGGGCCAAGTAATTTTTACTTTTTAGATCTCTAAAATTCTGCTGTTCCTAGTATGCCTGTTTGCCAGGCGGGCTGCTGTAGGACGCTGGTTCTATTATGGTTGCAGAAGACGTTCTGAAAGCCCTCAGCCAGGGGCCACGGGAGTGGGGACCTGAGTCCTGCCTGTCGGAGTCCGGGGCCCAGAGCCCTGGATGCCTCTCAACACTCCTGCCTTCATCCAGGCCAGAGGTAAGCCTGGCACGGGGACAGCGACGGGGTTTCCAAACCATGAATCTGGTCTTACTTGCAAATTTAGGTGAAGGGCCCAGGCCCAGGAAGTTTCTGGAATTTTGAGTGTGAGAAGCCCAGGAGCCAAAGATGGGGCAGCCTGCGGGGCCAGGGAGAGGCGGGGGCTGTGGGGAGCCACTGCTGGGAAGGCGGGGTCCCCACAGGTCCCCACAGGCCCCCCCACTGCAGGAGCAAAGGGCCAAGGGGTTCACCATAGCCTGTCACGACCGGGTCCCCAGCTTCTCCAGGAGAGAGGAAGACCTCGAGGGTGTGAGGAAAGCCCAGCATCTCCCCGCTTATCCACCCGGGGGCGCTCCTGTCACCGGTCACCTTCCAGGAGGCACCGAGAGCCCTGGGCTGGCCCTCCGGCCAGTCTGGCCAGAGACCTGGGCAGGGGCGGACCGCACGGCTCCCCTGGCTTCCTACCGCCTGCCCGGGAGCTTGGCAGGAAGACTCAGGAGACGGCCCCACCCTCGCCCCACGCCTGGGCAGGTGCCCTACTCCAGACCCTTATCAATGTGCGCCGTGAAGCGAGGGATAAAATGTGCAGGAATGGAGCCCAGCTCCCAGCCTGCTGTTGGCCGGGCTGCAGTGAAAGCCATGATTTTCTTTCTTTCTTTTTAAAAATTTTTAAAAATCTTTATTTTTGAGAGAGAGAGAGCGAGAGAGCGAGCGAGCATGTGAGCAAGGGAAGGGCAGAGAGAGAGAGGGAGACACAGAATCCGAAGCAGCTCCAGGCTCTGAGCTGTCAGCACAGAGCCCGACGCGGGGCTCGAACCCACAGACTGCGAGATCATGACCTAAGTTGAAGTCGGACGCTTAACCGACTGAGTCACCCAGGCGCCCTGTCTTTCTTTCTTAATAATATTCAGAATTGCAGGAGTAATGCCTGCTCATCATTAAAAAATACAGAAATTAAAAAAAATAAATTAAAAAAATACAGAAATTACAGGCGAGTCAAACTGAGAGACGCACTATCACCACTTTGCTGTGTGGTTGTCACAAAGTTTTCCTGCACATTAATCATAATGATGATGATCATGCAAAATAATGGCAGCTACAATGCATTGAACATTTATTGCTGCCAAATGCCAGACTCAGTGTTTTGCACATTGTATCTCATTTAATCTCGCCAACAATCCTGAAGGATGAGTTACTATTTTTATCCCCATTTTGCAGATGAGAAAGTTGATGTTCAGGGGCTTGGAACTCCATCTTCAAGTTCAGCCAGCCCATAAAAGGAGAAGCCAGGAGCCAAAGCGGGGGTGGGGGGGGGCACTCCTTCCCGGCATCCAGGCTCCTATAGGATCACTCCATGACGCCGTCAACACAAATAGAGCGCTCCTTTTTACGTGAGCTTTTTACCAAACATGTGACAGGGTACATACAGCCTAGGGAACTTTCACCAAGTGAACTCACCATGTCCCCGCTGTATGTGAAGACACAGAGGCCCCCTCGCCGCCCCGGCCCCCCTCCCCAAGGGGATCCTATCATTTGGAAACCTGCTTTTGTCGCTTCAACAGCTCGGCGAGAATAGCTTTCTGCACGGATTGACTGGGACGCCTTCTGTTTGAAAGTCCCACGGCTTGTTCTACCCACAGCCCCCATTGTCAGCGCCTTGGGCGGCTTCCAAATGTCAAAGCCTGATGTTCAAGGCCCTCAATACAGCGTGTGCAGCTGCCCCACGCCGGGCTTGCTGCGCTCTTACCTTTCCTTCAAGCCCTCGGGCTGGTGCAGTGCGCGTTGACCCGGCGACCACGGCTGTGTACCCGGATTTGCACACCCCCCTCTCGGCTGCCTGGAGCTGTTGTCCTGGTCAGGGCTCGGGGAGGGGGTCTGGCTGGGGTGGGGGGGGAGCAGACTTAACAGTCAGGAGCCTGCGTGCCAGGCTCAAGCCTCCGCTTCTCCGAGGAATGGAGAAATAGTGACATCTTGGCCCATAAAACACACATTTCTACCTTTTGCCAGAAAAGCGTAGGAAGCCAGTGGTTCACCTTCTTTGGCAGGGGGAGTATTGGACCGACTGAGATGACCTCCCTGCTCAGCTCACAGAGAAACACGGGCGTGACTGTATACATCTCGGTCCCTGGACCCAGGAGCAGGGCCCCTCAACCCGGCTCAACGGGGGCTGCTGGCCGTCCCTTGTGGGGGCCTCCCGGCCGCTACAGAAGGGTTGGCAGCATCGCTGGCCTCCACCCACAGGATGCTGGTAGCATCCCCTCCTCATCCCCTCCTGTGACAACCAAGAGATGTCACCAGACTTCATCAGAAGACCCATGCTGCCTCCACCCTCCCCTCACCACACTCTCCGATCAGAGCCACTGCCCTAGATGCCAGACTCTCTTTTGTTCAATGCGGGACATATTTTTTTAAATACATTTTTTAAATGTTTATTTTTGAGGGAGAGAGGCGGGTGCAGAGAGAGAGGGAGACACAGACTCCGAAACAGGCTCTGGGCTCTGAGCTGTCAGCACAGAGCCTGATGCGGGGCTCAAACTCACAAACTGTGAGATCATGACCTGAGCCGAAGTCTGATGCTTAGCCGACTGAGACCGCCAGGTGCACTCAATGTGGGACGTATTTGAGGAGCACCTAAGGGTGCTGTAGGCCCTTGGGACTTGGCAAGAACCAGACTCTCTCATTCTCTCGGGGCTTCATGGCCCAGAGAGAAGCAGTCATTTTTTTTTTTTTTTAAGGCCAGAGAGTGAATATTATAGCTTGTGTGGGCCAAGGGGCAAAATTGAGGATAGTATATAGGTTTCTATAAAACCATTTCAAATGTGGGGTGCCTGGGTGGCTTAGTCGGTTGTGCCCGACTTTCGCTTAGGTCATGATCTCACGGTTTGTGGGTTCGAGCCCCGCGTCGGGCTCTGTGCTGACTGCCAGCCCAGAGCCTGGAGCCTATTTCAGAGTCTGTATCTCCCTCTCTCTCTGACCCTCTCCTGCTCACGCTGTCTCTCTCTCTCTCTCTCTCTCTCTCTCCTAGAAATAAATAAAAACATTAAAAAAAAACTTAAAAAAAAAACATTTCAAATGTAACCCTTTAAAAATATCAAAAACATTCCTAGTTCTCAGAGCTGAAAGGAAAAGGGCAAAAAATCAGTCAGGCTGCTGGAAAGCTGTAGTTCGCCAAGCCGGTTTAGAGGAAAAATAACAGCTGACATTCACTCAGTATGTGCTGTGTACAGCACTGACCTGTTCAAGTCTCTCCCAGGGAGAGGAGAGCACATGCAAAGGGCCTGAGGCAAGAAATTCTTGGAGCGGTGGAGGACCAGGTCAGGGATTGGGAGCGGGAATGCCGTTTCCAAAGCAAAGCCAGTAAGACGTGAACTCGGGAAGTATGCATGTGACACAATTAAATTTAACTCCCTACAAAGAAAAAGATTTGGCCCAATGGGTCATACACATTCATGCATTCAAGAGATATGCCAACCCCCCTTGTTTCTCCAGTGTGCCCTTCTGCCTCCCAAGATTCAGGCCAACGAAGGCTGAAGCCTGGCAGGTATGTGGAGACTGGAGAACTTTAGCCCGCAGCTCAGTGTCCCCAGGCCAGGCTGAGGGAAGAGGGTGAGTGGATGTTCCAGACCACAGGACTAAAGCTGTAATCAGGGCACAGCCTCTTTCAAGCTAATGACAAGGGTCCTGTAGACACACACACAGCAGGGCGTTAAAGAGAAGCCTGAAGCAAAGCTCTAAGTTAGCTGAACCCCAAACCGTGTCAGACTCAGCCGAAAAAATGTTAGGAGCTCGGTTTGCAGTTTTCTCTCTCCCTTCCTGCCTCCTTTCCTTCTCTGAGGTCCAGGATGGGTAGGAAAGGAGCTCACACCGTAAGAATTCATAAACACAGTAGCTGAGGCATCCTGAGAACTTCGTCTTCACATGTGCTAAGTGCTTTCTAAAGTCAGAAGAGACTGAAATGGACACAGAGAGATTATTGAATGTGCATTCAGTTAAGGGATTCTATAGGCGCCTGCACTTTCTATTGTTTTCCTTGTTAGTAATGCAGATGATTATGTCCATCGAAATGCAGACAAGTCTTGTCTCCTGGAGCACAATCGATTATTGCCCTATGACTATTGACGGGTTTATTTCAGCATTTTAAAAAATGTTTTATTTATTTCTGAGAGACAGAGAGAGACAGAGAGAGGCAGCGTGAGCAGGGGAGGGGCAGAGAGAGAGGGAGACACAGAATCCGAAGCAGGCTCCAGGCTCTGAGCTGTCAGCACAGAGCCCGACATGAGGCTCGAACCCACGAACTGAGAGATCATGACCTGAGCTGAATTGGACACCCAACCGACTGAGCCACCCAGGCGCCCCTGTTTCAGCATTTCTGATTGCCTATATATTTGTATGTGTTTGAACTGTCCCTTGAACTATGTGTAACATCTTCCTGGTTCCCTTGTTAACCAAGGAGTTAAATACAGTCTTTGATACGTTTCTATTTTAGATCTCCAGGAGTCCTGATTTCATCTTTTAAAAATGTATCTTTTAACAAAGACATGCATAGTGTTTTTATTTACAACCCTGGGAGGTGGTTCTCATTGCCATCATTCTCGTTGTACAGAAGAGGGAAACTGAAGCCCAGGGTGCCATGAAATCTGCCCAAGGCCATTCACAGGAACTGTTGGAGTCAAGCTTTGCACGCAGGCAGTGGGACCCAGAGCTGGGGCGCTTTGCCACTGTCGCGTGTCGTTCTTATAGTGTGACAGGCTGGCCCCGACCGTGCTCTCGGCTTTCAGTTTGCTGCCCAAGACACGGGCCCCTGGGGACTGTCCAGAGCTCAACGCCTCTGTAGCTGTGGCCGACGTGGCAGCCGTGGCTGACGTGGCCAGGCGCCCTGGGGACTCCCAGAGCAGGCACAGGGCCGTCTTCTGTCCCTCTCTGGCACCCAGCACTCAGCTATGAGCAGTGTGGGCAACGGGCGATTGTTACCCAGCGGTGTTAAGAAACCTACTCTGAGGAGGCCTTGGAGCCTGCAAGCGAGGGTGCAGATCGGCCCCTCAGCGTCACTGATGTGTACTTCTTTAATTCTATTTTCACAGAATGAACGTAAGTAAATAGTCATGATTGATATCAGAAGGGCGGTAAATTCTTTTGATTATTTATTTATTTATTTAAAAAATTTAAAACAATTAATTTCTTTTTGAGAGAGACAGAGCACAAGTTGGGGAGGGGCAGAGAGAGAGGGAGACACAGAATCTGAAGCAGGTTCCAGGCTCTGAGCTGTCAGCACAGAGCCCGACGCGGGACTTGAACCCACAGACCGTGAGATCATGACCTGAGCTGAAGTCGGACGCCCAACTGACTGAGCCACCCGGGGGCCCCAAGAGTGGTAAATTCTTTAGGGAGTAGTGAAGAACTACCATCTGAACACTTTACTGACTGATGGGCGGACTGATTTTTAAAACACTCAGGAACCACCTTAAGCCAGAACGAAAGCGAGTTGTGATTCAGAGCTCGTGGCCCTGCAACATTTCCGAAGCGAGCATGGACCGACTGGTGCTCGGCTGGCTGCTGCTCCTGTGCGACGTTCAACTTCCAGCAGACGATGTTGTCCACTCTGTGAGCGGCCTGAGTATTTGCACACGAGAGTGTTGCCGGCTGACGTTCGTCGAGTTTTTCCTGTGCATCAAGCTCTTTCTAAACACTTTACGTGCATGTTCTCACTTCGTCTTCAAATGACTGTGGTGTGAGTTCATAATTAGCCTCATTTTACAGAGGAGTTGGCTGAGGTCCAGCGAGGTTGTCCTTTGCCAAAGGCCACAAAACGAAACGAGGACTTTTATGGTCAGGAAGGAGGCTAAGCACACTGCTCACCTGCTGAAGTAGAGTTTTTATGAAAAGGGAAGGATAATTCAGGGGACGGAACCAAGGGTCCCGAGGACAGAGCTGAGAGCTGTGCGGAATCTTTTCCAGGACTAAAGGGCTGATCAAGGGACTTGCATCAGGGCCCCAAGTGGATTTTGAAATAGCTCAGTGATAGGTAGCCAGGATGCCTTGGGACTCCCTGAAGCCCAGGGAGGAACAGAGACGGACTGATTAGACGAGAAGATAGCGGGGTACTTTCCATGGCTTCAATTTGTTTTCTTAAGGCGGTACCTATGACGGACTTTCTTCGTTCACTTTCTTCCTTGCATTCTTCTTGAGATGTAGATGAGCCACACTGATGTTTCCATCCATCAGGCACAAAGAAGGATGCAGGTGGAATACTGAATGACCTTGGCCTCTGAATTTTAAGGTACTACAGAGGTGTGGGTTTTCATCAACAGGTTAGCAGAGGGCAGGATTCTCACTCTGCTACTCTGAGCCCGGGGCTTCCAAAGAGATGGCTCTGGGACTTCTTTTGGGGGACAGGGGCTAAGAGAGGATTGCGTTCTCCAAGTTTTTAAAAGTTTTTTAATATTTATTTTTGTGACAGAGAGCGAGCGAGCAGAGGAGGGGTAGAGAGAGAATGGGGGAGACACAGAATCTGAAGCAGGCTCCAGGCTCTGAGCTGTCAGCACAGAGCCCGACGAGGGGCTTGAAATCACAAACCAGGAGATTGTGACCTGAGCTGAAGTTGAATGCTCAACTGACTGAGCCACCCAGGCGCTCCTGTTTCCTCCAATTTAACCAAAACCAGCTCCTGTTTTTTGTTTACATAATTATTCCACATACACATCTGTGTAGTTTGTTGTACATACAAGAGTCAAGTAGAGAATAAGAATGACTGGGATGCATAACATTAAAATAATCGCACAGGCCGGTGTGGTGGGCATCTTGAGAGGCTTGCTCACCCTCCGTTCCATCCTCCCTCAAGCGGTACTTTCTGAATGTCTGAGGCCATAGAGCAGAAAACTGTATTGTCCAGACTCCTTTGCAGCTAGAGTTCTGGATGCAAATTACCTTTTGCTATTAGATGTGGGAGGTGGAAGGTAGAAGGGAGCCAAGTGCCATCGTCCTGCCGTTTCAGGATGCGGAAGGTGGGATTTCTGCAGCTGCCTTGCCCGTGCCGTTTGCCAGCTTCCTTGGTGTTAAGAAGCAGGTGCAAGGGTGTGCTCTTGAACTTTATGAATCTACAGGCAGCCTCAGAGATTGTAGCTCCGCATGCTGTTGGAGTGTGGAGCCCACTCCCCAAAGCTCCCAGTGGCTTTGCAAGCACCCTTTTCTTTGTCGTAAACTATAGAATGATTTCTGTTTCCTGCTCTGAAACTTGATTGAGTCCATTAGATATTCAATGTTGCAGAAATAAACAAACAAACTGAAAGTAAAGTCTTCCCTCCTCACTCGATTCCAATTTTCTTCATGAACAGGAACAAGCAAGAAAATGCTTCTTTGTGAATCTTTTCGTACAGGTAGATAAATGGATAGATAGATAGATAGATAGATAGATAGATGATAGATGATAGATAAAATACATTATGTAATATATAATATTACTCAGGAGGGATCAGTATATAGACATTGTTTTGTGTATTGCTACCTTTTCATTGAAAATATTTTTCAAATCACAATGAGCCATCGCTACACACTGATCAGAATGGCTAAAATAAAACAGAAAAAAAAACTAACAATGCCAAGGGGCGCCTGGGTGGCTCCGTCTGTTAAATGTCTGACTCTTGATTTTGGCTCAGGCCACGATCTCATGGTTCATGAGTTCAAGCCTCACATCTGGCTCTGAACTGATAACGCCAAGCCTGCTTGGAATTCTCTCTCCCCTTCTCTCTGCCCCTACCCTGCTTGTGCTCTCTCTGCCTCTCAAACTAAATAAATAAACTTAAAAAAAAAAACAAAACTAACGGTACCAAGTGTGGACTAAGACAGAGGAAGAAGATTGATTACACTGTGAGCGTGAACTGGTTGAACCACTTTGGAAAACTGTTCAGAGGTTTTTACTAAAGTTACACATATACCTACTCACTGACCCAGCACAAACGACTCATCCACAAAACGTCCACAAAAAGACTCATCCAGAATGTTCAGGGCAGCCTGATTCCTGTTGGTCAAAAAGTTGAAACCGTGCAAATCACACACTTAGATAGGCAACAGGTGTTCTATCCCCCGGTGGAATCCGATGGGCCAATATAAAGGAACAAGCCACTGAAACATCAGCAACGTGCATGAATTTCAGAAATGCCAAGCGAAAGGGGCAGACATAAGATGTTCAAGTGCAGGCAAAGCTTCTCTGTGGTCTCTAAAATCAGAGCGCAGATTACTTCCTGTGGTGGTGGTTGACCAGCAAAGGGCATTAGGGGCTCTTGGAGGGAATGGAGCAGCTCAAAGACAAACTCGTGTCGAACACCCTTGTGTGCACATCTCGAAGTTCTTTTGCAAGTATATCCATAGGGTAAATTCCCAGAAGTTAAATTGCTGGGTCAGAGGTAATGTGACTGGTGATGCCTCACGGATATTGCCTAACTGTCCTCCAAAAATACTGTAGTGCCATCCACTCCCGCCACACAGCCACTTAGGAGAGAGACGGGTTTTCCCACGCTCTCCCTGGCGCTGCGCATTATCAGCCTCGACAGTGTTTGTCGCTCTGATCCGTAAAAAGTATTTCGTCTTTGTTTTGAGTTTTCAAAAAATTTTACCTGCTCTGTCTTTTTTAAGAGATATTTTTAAAAGATTATTTATTTTGAGAGACTCAGAGACAGTGCAAGTTGGGGAGGGGCAGAGAGAGAGAGAGAGAGAGAGAGAGAATCCCAAGCAGAGCCTCTGCACAGTCAGTGCGGAGGCTGAGACAGGGCTCCAACTCACGAAACCGTGAGATCATGACCTGAGCCAAAACCAAGAGTCAGATGCTTGACTGACTGAGCCCCCCGTGCCCTCCATCCCATCTGCTCTGTCTTGATCCATTTCCTGTATTGAGTTTCTGCACCTGGTTTCATTTGAGGAAAGGGTTTGCTGTTAAACAGGTAAACATTTCAGACCAGGACAAAGGAGAGATCGTGTGTCCTGAAATACAGCCGTCAAAACGGAAAGCAGCCTCTCCCTGGCGGGGGTTTCCGGCACCACTGAGCTTGGGCAACAGTGTAGACACCCAACTTGGAGCCGTGGGTGCGGATTCTGGCTTTGGGCAGGGTGCTCTGACTTTGCACGTCTCAGTTTCCTCGCCTGTGCGTGGAGGTAGTAATAGTATTGCTGCGTTGGGGTGGATTATTTAACGAGCTGATGTCCACACAGCGGCATCTACTAGGTCTTATGTAAGTCTGAGCCGTTGCTGTGACCGTCACCATGGAGATGTCCCCGGGGGCTGAGCGAGGTCCTTTCCAGCTGTGCTGCCCCGTGGCCTCTGCTCCTGGTACCCACGGGCGTACCCTGCCCCGGGCACCGTGTCCCACGCTCCCAAGGTCACCCACCCGCCAACATGCCCCTTGGGCTGCACTGTCTCTGGCCATCACTCCTGGCCTCCAGGTGACTCCTACTTGGTCACCTGGCCCCAGAGTCTCAGAATCCCTGGAGAAAAGAATTCTTCTGACTTCAGCTTATAGCCTCTTGCTGCAGCCACACACTCTCCTCCTCCCTCTGCCCCAAGGGTCCAGACCCAAAGCCCTGATCCCTGCTTCCCCCTGGTATCTCTGCATATCACCTCGGGCACCCTCACCATACACTCCAACCGTCATTAATTCCAATTTAGGCTTAATTGGGTCCCCCCACCCCCGCCCTGGCCAAAAAGGGCATCCTTCACGGTACTCTTACCAAAGCTCCATCTGCCTCAACTCGCTTCATGGGCCCCATGTAGTTCACACCATGGCACTTAAGGAACATTTTCTTCCCTCTGGTTCTTGGTCTGATGCCAGGCAGCAGGGGAAGCCCCCGCCTTGCTCAAACTGAGAATTCCCCTCGCTCACATGGTAATGAACCTGGACAAAATGATCGGATAGCCTTGCAGTAAGTTTCAACGCCATCTATTAATAATTTCTGCCTCTCCCGCCCCCACCCTCTGCCCACCTCTCCCAGTTAATCAGCTATGCCTAGCAGCTGCGTGGCAGATTCTCAGCCCACCACCAGGGCAGCACGCGCCACCAAAGTCCAGTGTCCCAGGTGGAGATGTGTCATTCCATGCCTCTGATAGTGGTGCCTCCCTCCAGCCCCTTGCAGGTTCACCTGAGCCGAGCCCTGCTTTTTTTCATTAAGTAATCGGTTATAGACACACATCAAAGTGAGATGGAAGAGGAGGGCAGAGGGGGAGAAAAATGTGTGCTTGGTTACTAGTTTTGGGTCCCGACAGCTCCTCTCATGTTCCCTTCGAGGACTGAGGGAAGCACAAGTGTTACATTTGATGGGGTAATTATTAAATGAGATTCGAGGCTCCAAGAGGCACACTCATAAAAAGAAAAGTGATTTCCACCGGTTGCCCTGACTGTTGACTCACTGCATATACGCTTGGAAGTTCAATGCCAGAGTCCTGTTGATTTTGCCGGCAGGCAAAAGTTTGCAAAGATCTCGTTGCTTTCAGTAAATGGTGAGATAGACAGACATGCAGACAGAAGGAGACAGATAGCGATCGCAGCTAGGGTTTATTGAGGATATATTGTGTGCCGGGTCTGTGCTCAGCATTTGATGCGCAAAATCTCTTTGAAATGTCACACACATCCTTGAAAGAACTTGACTTCTGCCAGCCTTGATCCGCAGTGAGAAAAAGGAGGGCTAGAAAGGCTTATTAATGAAAAAAATATTCAAGGTCACCCAGTAAACAGTAGAGCCACCACTAAAATTTGGGGTGGGCCTTCTAGATCTCCACACTGTTGACATTTGGGACAGGGTATCTTTTCCAGAAGGGCCATCCTGTGCACAGTGGAGCGTTTAGCAGCATCCCTGGTCTCTACTCACTGGACGCCAGGAGCACTCACCAAATGTGACGACCAAAAGTGTCCCCAGACATTGCCAAGTGTGCCCTGGCGTGGGGACAACATCACCTCAGGTCAAGAGGTGTTAAACCCTTCGGTGTCTGGCCCCTGCTTGCCCCCCTCCCTGTAAGTTGAGATGTGCCCCTTGGCACCCTCTGCAGATGGTAGGGACTGCCTGAGAAGCAGCGATTCTTATGATCACTGAACTTTTGCAGTGAACTCTCTGCTCCGTGAGTCCAGGGCTCGCCATTCCAGCGACCTGGAGCTTCACCTGCACGTATGGAGAGGCTGGTGTGGGCGCCAAAGTGGCTTCGGGAAACTACAGAAATGAACAAGACACAGCCTTGTCTCACCCACCAGAATAGGTGTGCTGGTCTAGCAAACCACAGCCAAGTTTGGCCTATGGAATGTTTTCCTTCTCTTGCAAAAATTTATTCAAAAAATTGAGTTGGTGGCCACTGTCTAAAGTTTGGAGATTTCACTTTAAAAACATCTAAATGTATGGCTTCTTCGGAAAAATCGGAAGACCCATCCATTGCCGAGTGTGGGAGGCCCCTGGCAATAACCCCCAGCTCCCAGCACTCTGCCCTGCCTCCCCGTTGCCTCCCTTCAGCTCGCTGCTCTAGCGTCTCGGCCCCTCTGCAAAGCGCAGTGTAAGGTCCCTGAGCTTGATCAGAAACTCCTGAAGGGCTGGATCAATACCAGCTGATGTCAGCGCTAGTTCTGGATGGAGACTCCGATAGGGGCTCGCACCTGAATGCAGGAGGATTCTCAGAGGAGGGAGAGATCTCGGGGGGTTGGGGGCAGGCACTGGGGCGTCAAGGAGAGACCCCCGGAAGAGGGGAGCTGGCGGGGAGCAGTACGTGTAGGTAGGGTTTGGCAGCACTGAGGTTCACAGAGGAAGAAGCCACATGGTAGCTGTTGAGCAACAAGATGAACATTTTATCGAGAAAGGGGACCAGAGGGAGAGCAGCAGGGCCCCCAGGAGGGGGCGCTATTCCCGCCCTCCGATGGCTTCCACCGATTGCAGGAACCTGAGGAACCAAGAGCCTAGGGAAGAGCAGTGAACACAAGACTTCAACAAATCAAGGCTACAGACTAGATTCTAGAACGGAATAAAGGAGGGAGCTGAAGGAGGCCTTCCTGGGGCGGGGGGGGGGGGGGGG